>NW_020174563.1:695786-727878 GCF_003031525.2 Neophocaena asiaeorientalis asiaeorientalis
CTCCCTCCCTCCCTCCCTTCCTTCCTTCCTTGCTTCCTCCTTCCTTCCATCCTTCCTTCATTTCACATCTTAATAAGCTTTTTAATGCTGCTCCAGGGAAAACTAATGGAGCTGCCTTAGGGTCTTGAACAACGCCCCTGTGCATGCTGCACAAATTTCTTTTAGCTGCAGGTAAACCAAAAGTTATGCTAAGTGAAAAAGAAAAGGTAACAGCTGCTGAATTCTTTTTGCTAGCCCAAGGAGACTTTGTACTGCATGTTACAAGCTGATGGGCAAAATCTTAACCTCCTCTGACCTGTAAAGATAAGAAAAAAATCCTAAGCCTTTTTTCAGGGGTACTATTTGTTTCATAGTTAAAAAAATGTGGGAGATGATTTCTTTTTTTTTGTTGTTGTTCTGTTATTTGTTAAGGAGAATGTCTGGTAGTAAAAGAATAAATTGAAAGGAACTCAGGTAGAAAAGGTCTGAGTGCTGGGAATGTAATTTTACAAGACTCGTTTCCTTTACTCTGTGTTTTTCTCCTTGAAGGATATAACTCGATTTTATACTTTACTGTCTTATTAACAGAATGCATTTTGGAACCCTGCCACCGCTAACAGTATCAGAAGGATTTAGGGCTGCTGAAATACACTTGAAGATTTAATTCTGCTGACTTCAGCTTGGATCTGGAGTAAAATCTAACCATAGATTAAGTGTTTAGCACTGTATATTGGTGCTTCTGGTCATAAATACTCATGTCTATTTCTGTTTCAGACAGCTCTCCACAGGTTTCCCACTCCACATGGCACACAATGCTTGTTTCCCAAATGAGGTTATTCTCTATAAGGCTCCGCCTTCTATAACTCTTTTTATAGACTCAAGCCTCTGCTCTGTCGAGCAATTCATTATAAACTCCCTGGTGCGCTTTGTGATAACAAACACTGGGTTACTGAGAAGGGCCTTCTAGAGAGGGAAGCCTGTATTTCCTTCCAGACAATATTTAATCTCATAGCAGCACTGACTAATAAAAGCAAAAGATCAATACAAAGCTGTATTGCTAGGATGAAAATTTACTAACACAGTCATTCATATCACAGGAACATCTGGTTAAAGCTTCAGGGCTCCCTTACTTTCTTAGTTATGATTTTATGAGTCTCTCCAGACTCCTTTTTAGGATTTTAGCAGGCATTTATAGCAGGCTGGACATTTTAATCTTTTTAATGTGGTTATCTGATCTCCGCTTGGCTTTCTCACACTGACTGGTCATCTTCTCCACTTCTCGCTTATTGCACTTGAATCAAGTTATGATAAGCTCACCCTGTAATAGCCCCCAGTCCTAAACGGGTCTACCTTCATGTAAGTGGCCTCCTGAGCTGCTATTTATGGTCATTTCTGTGAGGTACTGTCTTTAAAACCTTGGCATTTAGTGCCTTCTTCCTCTCCCCATGACTTGGAATACATAAGGACTATTATAAATCATATAGCCAGGCCTGTAGATACACTCTTTGCTAGAAGAGATTTCTGAGGCCTGAGGGGCAAGCCAATGAGTTCTGGTTTATGGCTCTGATCCAGATGTACATGTATGAGGTTAACTGGTTGACGTGGTACCCGTGAGAATCTGACACATGGTATGGATTCCTCACATGTTCCTCAACATGGTGGCTTAGTGGGGGAATTTGTCCGTGGTTGAACTTTCATGTTTGCTGTGTGTGAATCAGAATTTGGTTCCTTCAGGAGACACATTGATTTAAAAGTGGTAGGTAGATGGAATACTAAAATCCACAAGGTAATTCAACAAAATGATGTAAAGTATAGAAAGTAAACACAAGTGTAGTCTTACATCTAATGTTTTAACAAGCAACAAACCTGGGTGCCATGATACTGGAGGGAGAGGAGGAGTAATATTTATGTTTATGCATCTATTATGTGCAGGTCCCTAACACACATTGGTATATTTAACTTTACAATGCTCTGAGGTAGACATTATTTGAACTAGGATTTATTTATTGGACACCCAGTATAATGCAGCCACTGGGCCAAGTGCTTTATACATTTATTGTTTCATTGGTCCCTCATAACAATCCAAGGAAGTAGGTATTATTATTACCCTCATTTGGCAAGTGAGGAAGTTGCATCTTAGATTAAGTTACATGCTTGGGCCAAATAGCCAGCAAGTAGCAGCACAAGGATCCTAACGTGGTGTGTCTAACTGGGCTGCCTTTCCATACCATGACCGGCAGTACCTCAGTGACAGAAAATACATAAATAGAAACAAATTATTGTCTTAAAATCTTATAAAATTCTTTTGCCATTTTTCAATACCGCCAGGTCATCTACTTCTGTTGAAACAAAGCACATCAGACTCATTTCTAGGGGATATGAATTACTACAGATCTTCAGATAAAAGAAAGACCGCATCAGTTCACTTAGTAACACGTTCTATTTTTTTAACTTTTATTTATTTACTTTTGGCTGCATTGGGTCTTTGTTGCTGCGCACGGGCTTTCTCTAGTTGCAGCGAGCGGGGACTACTCTTCGTTGCGGTGCGTGGGCTTCTCATTGCGGTGGCTTCTCGCGTTGGGAACACGGGCTCTAGAGTGCAGGCTTAGGAGTTGTGGCACACGGGCCTAGTTGCTCTGCGGCATGTGGGATCTTCCCGGGCCAGGGCTCGAACCCGTGTCCCCTGCATTGGCAGGCGGATTCTTATCCACTGTGCCACCAGGGAAGTCCCGGCAACACATTCTTCAGAGGAGGAAATCAAAATACAGTTTTAACTTGATTACTTTGTTTTTTCTTACCTGTGCAAAGGAAAGTAGTCACAGATGTTCCCTCTCTCTCCTCCTTCAAGAATGCCCTGGACAGGCTGTGAACAAACCCCCTCCCCACTCCAGTCCCACCCCGTCGTCACCACAGGCCAAATAAAGTGGAGACAATAGTCACTGCAGATGGGGTAGCTTTGTCATGCATCCTTTCTCAGGACTGGCTGCCTGGCACAGAAGACGATCTAAGAAAAACTGAAGTGATTTTCAAAACTGAAACTTAAGCTGTTTAGCGATCTGAGTCAAGCCACGTTTGTCTTGGACCCCCTGCACTTCCTTGGTGCCCATTAGTAGTAGCTCAGCTGTTCGTCAATCACTTTAATTAGCTCAATTGTCCTGGACAGGACAGGAGGGCTGGATGCAGGGCAGGGGCTCTGGCAGCCCAGCAGGCAGCACACCTCAAATCTCAGAGACATTTCTCAGCTTCATTTTGAGGAATATTACGGGTCAGAAACACTCTGTCAGAAACACAGAGCAGTCTGCTCTGACACCAAGCGTTTGGAGGATGAAGAGGGGATAGAAAGCAGAGGAGAAGCCAAAGACAGGCAGAGCGCTCCTGGATAAAGACACACGAGCTTCCAGTGAAAGAAGAATATGTTAGAATGGGCTTCTCTGAGTTCTAAACCTCACCCATCCCCTGTCACTGCACAGGCAGTTGGTGGATGACACATTCTCCTTGGAACAGTGCCCAGTCTCTCCAACAGCTGTGCCCAGAAGGCCATCAGATCCAGGTCCTGGCAGCTGGGGAGCCTCCGTTCCGCCAGCTCCAGCCTTGAGGTACCTTCAGTACTGAAGACAGGAACACACGGATAGAGTTTCTGCGCTAGAACTTGACCACGGCTTCCAAAGACTGACTCACAGGGACACACACATCACGCAGAAGGATTTTCTTTTTCTCCACCAAACACGTTGCCCCTTTCCTTTTGTGTCTGGAGAAGGAAAGAAGAAAAACCAGCTGTGAGTTTCTGTCTGAGGGGCATTCTTGCAGGACTGGAAGTGCTCCTGTTGCATTCCTTCCACAAAGCCACACTAAGAAGTTCTGTCAACAATATAAACAAGTCCACGTGGGAAGTCCTTTGTAACTGCTGTTTCTCCTGGGGTGGGGGGTGGTTACGTTGGGTGGAAGGGGCAGGATAACTACCCCACGGGCTCTGCTGCTTTTAGCAAGGGGAGCGATGGCTGAGAGACCTCAGTAACAGTGAGACAGCCAACCTGGAGTTCTGTCTTTCTTGTAACTTCTGTCATTGCAAGGGGACTGAAGCACAGATCTGGAGTCAGGCAGCCTGGGCTCCGATTTAGCTCTAACATTTAACCCTGAGAACATCTTTGGACAAGGAAGGTAAGTTCTCAGCATACATGGACTCACCTATAAAGTGGGAATAATAAAGCTAACTTTGCAGGACTACTAAATAAGATGATGTACGTAAAGTTCCTAGAACAAGGTAGATGCTACCTCCGTGGGGTTTTTGATAATTAATAAGAGTAACATGTTGCATTTACAATACTGATGTATATGCAGATTTCTCATCTTTTGCCTCTTAGAGGGAAGCCCTCGATCTGGGATCTTTCCAAGTGTTGGATACAAAAAGCTCCCTGTTCTGAGAAGTGTTGAAATGCTTCTTTTCCTTTCCCAGACTCTGTTTGCTCCACAGTGCCCTGTCAAAACATCTGGCCCCCTTTGTGCCATGGCTTTCCCTGTCCTATTAAAGCCAGCCCCCATCACGTGGCACTTCCTGTTGACCTAAACTTTTTAAAAATTATTATTATTCACCTTAACACATGAAGATTATTAGAGCTGAAAGGGTGAAAACAGAAATGAAAGTTGAGCTTTTCTTTTCCAGCAGCTAATTTGATTCCAACAGCACTGGGGGAAAAAAAGTGTTTTTATTTAAGAATGAAGAAAGCATTGATTATTTTTTAAAATTCCCCACCCTGGCTCAAGATTAAGAATTCGATAAAAGAAGGTAAAAGGAGGTTGGTGTCTAGCACAATATTCTCAGTGGACTAATGGGGTCGTTCCTTTATCTGGAATATTCTCCCAACCAAGTGCCCACACATTATTACGCACTCTGGTTTGTCTTCTGCTAGGAGAACAGAGTTTGTCAGGAATTCAGGGTCCTAGTGCAAAAGTGTGCTTCTTTCCCACTCCCAGCCCCAGTGGTTCCTCCAAGATAAATTGCTGGAAGTAAAACTCTCAGTAAAGAGAAGGTCTGAATGGGGAACCTAAGAAATTTCACCGGCTTTTTTTTTTTTTTTGTCTGCACTGACTACCCTTTGCTGTGGATTAGGCCACTGCTTATTACAAATTCAAATCCTATCTATATATTGTTCATGGTTCCTTTGTGTCATCAGGAAATTAAAGTTTGCAGCTGGGCCCTTCATCTTGGCTAATCATGCGGACATAAAGTCTTTAAAGGCCCTCGAAGTGGCCCCTGGGGGGGGCCCACTCAACACTTCTCTCAGGCAGGACATTGTTCTTCAGCTGTGTTTTCATCCTCTGCCCCCTTTGGTATTAAGCTCCCACTGCTTTGAGCCCCAGCATCAGACCGTCATGCGTCATTTTATCATGGCCAGTCCAACACCCACAGGAAACCGTGTTCCCATGCTGAGCCCCGCAACTGGTTGGAACTGTTTTACGGGTAGCGAGGACCTCCTCCGGCTTCTGGGGATGGCATTCACATCCTGAAGATCCACACAGGGAGGCGGGGTGGAGCAGAATGGGATCTGTCACTTTACCAGCCTGGTGAGGGGTTTCCAGTCACACTTGCTCAGAGTCAAACGATGGTAATTATTTGGAGCTGGGAGAGGGGAGCCAGGGCTACAGCAGGGCAGCTGCCAATTTACCCGCTCCTCGCAAATTGATCTGATGCGCTACAAAACCCGAAGTCGCCTCTCAGCGATCATTTAATATCCGGCAGACTTTACACCTGGTTTCTGAGATTCCCTGAATTAATTGAATTCTCATTAGAATACTTCCTGCCTTCTCCTTCCGCCCTTAACTGTGTATGACCCAAAGTTCACAGCGGAGTGATGGCCTAACCAAATCAGTGTCCCTGGCCTCTTCAATTTCATTTCCCACACCACTGTGTGCTCTCCCTCCTCCCCGAGGGACCCTGGCTCTGCCGTTCTTACAGGGGAATGGAGAAGCCTTCCACTTGCCTCCTTTCTGGAAGTGACATTTGTGACATTTTTACAAACATCTTATTATTTGTGTCGTCTTACATATGGCATTGAGTCTAATGTCCTTTCTTTTGTATATTCAGCAGTATTTTCTCCTTTGCAATGACCATGTTTTCTTTTGACATATCACTGGCTTTAGATACTCTGCTCCCTTTAGTACGTTGGAAATTGTGGGTATATTTGTGTGGTACATTATCATAAACATTCACTGTCCAGGAGGCCAAAAAATGCTTAAAAGTTTATTCCACACATATGCACTGTGCACGTACTGTACATTTGTAACCAAATCCACCATACATCCATTTTAAGATACAGTCTTGCCTTGTGTTTACCATCTGGGACAGTTCAGTGATGTAAACCATTTTACATATCTCCCACAAAGTTGTAACTATTTTATTATGTTGAGGCTAATTTGTTCTCCTTAAAGAGATCTCGTTTCATTGCTGATTTGCCTTGGGATTATATCCCATTTACACCAGACATAGTCTTATAGTGACATCACCCTGGCTAGAATTTGGAAGGAAGAATGTTTATGGTAGGGGAATACTACACCATATAATCATCAGATTTCTAAGGCAGAAAGGTCCAGGAAGGGAAACACCAAAGATGGAGAGTAAGACTTCTTTTTGACTTGGTAAAAGCACACTCATTCTACAACATTCAACTCAAGGGTCACTTTTGCTTTACCTCTTGTAACATACCTCTCTCCACCACTCATAAATCCTGTACCATTGTCTTCTAGCAAAGCACCTACACTGCTTGATGAACAAACTTATTTGCACACCTGCATCCCCATTCAACGACGGCTGCCTGAGATCAGGGACTGGGTCTAACTCAGAATTTTATGTTCCCTTCACCTAGGAGAGTAACTCTAGGTTGAATGAATGAATGAATGACTAAGCACATCAATCTCCCCTCTGTTCCAAACTAAGATACGACCCTTTCTAACACCAGGTCAGAGGCCAGGAAGAAGACTGTAATTGCCTGAGCTGTTCTTTCTCTCCATCTACCCTTTACAAGTGCTCTCCAAGCATAGGATGCTCTTCCCAACCATGCAGTCTCCCACACAAACCCTTATTCTGTCCTCTTCATTTTCTGGTCTCAGCTTAAACGTTACTTCCTCAAGGAGGTTTTCTCTAATTCCCTAAAATAAATTTGGTGTCTTGGGCTATCCACTTCCCATGGTGCCAACATGTCTTGCTAACACAGCGTCACACTTGGAATCATCATGGGATTAGAGGGGCAGGCTGCCTTCTGCAGGCAGAAGAGAGCGTGGGTCTGGGTGAAGCCAGCCTAGGGTGAGGACGGGCCAAGGGAGGGAGAGAGACCAAGAGGCATTCTCAGTTCCTCCTTCCTCCCTCACCAGACAGGCAGTTCACTCCTCCACCCCTGGCCCTGGGAAGAAGGGCCAGAGATGTACCTTTGAATCCCTCCTGCGAAATGGGAATCCCCTTCTCTTTGTGGAAATGCCTTCTTCCCTCACCCTGCTCCAAGCAGATGCTGATTTAAACTATAAATTCACTGTGAAAATATAAACTCCATTGAGGCTGAAAATATATTTTTTGATCCCCACTGTGCCCCTGAACCTAGCAGAGTGCTTGTCACACAGTAGCTGTAATAATTTATTGGTGGAAGGAGCAAAAGGAAGGAACCAAGGAAGGAAGCAAGCAAGCAAGGAAAACAATGTTTCTTCACCCCACACTCACTACCAACATCAGGGGTACTACCAGTATAGATCTATTTTAGATTTAAGAAAAGAAGACAGAATGGACTGTATTAAATCTAACTGATTTGAGAAAAATAAAAGCAATAGGGTCCTCTCTACCATGCACACAAACACACACAAACTTACAGGAGGCGTCATTCCTATGCTGTAGGTTCCAGGTTAGACACAGAGCTGCCATCTTAGACAAGTTTCCTAAGGGGAGAAGTGATTGTCTTTAGAGCCAAACTATTTAAAAGTTCAGTGATACTGGTGGTGCCAAAGACTTGACCGCAAATTCTAACGTATTTTTGTGTCTATTCCTATTGAGTGTCTGTTCATTATTTTAACATGTTTTAAGCCCTCATTGAATGCAAGATCCCTATGCTGTGTGCCAGGAGTAGGCATGTACCTGAAACAGTCCTTGCTCTTAGGAAGTACATTACCTAGCAGAGGGGACAGACAAGAAAACAGGCAATTATAATAAAGTGCAATTTGTAGTTCAGTGTAAATTCAGGAGGCCAGAGCAGACCCAGAACCTTGGAGACCAGAGACAGCTTTCCAGAGAAGGGGACACTTAAGCTGAAATTTAAAGTTTGAAAAGAATGTGCTGAAGTTAGGGGGAAAGGAGTTCTAAGCAGATGGAATGACATGTGCAAATACCCGGAAGGGAAAAAAAAATACGTGGCACGGAGGGAAGTGGAAGGTATCTCTAAGACGCTCAGGGGACTGGTCTACCAGGGGGTGGGACTGTCACTTCTGCCCTTGTATAGAAGAAAAGCAGCATGGTTGATCTAATCCCAGCTCGGGATTCCTGGGGAAATGCACTAAACTGCTAGAGCAAGTCCTTCCTCACCCCTAAGGAATTTGCATAAGATCTCTTTGTCCTGCAACCAGAGAAAGCCTGCTGCTCAAGCAGTTAAAAGTAGGTGCAGGCAGAGCAGACCTCGGACCTTTAAATAAACGTCTGTGACGTGTAACAGTCCTGCCTTTCAAGGACTCCTCCTGTGGGAGCCTGGCCTTTCTGCTGTCTTCCACTCTTCTTTACTTCTGTCAAACTTTATCATCTTTCTTACGTTCTTTGAATCACATGACATTTATAGCACATACCATTGGCCTCCCACCCAACAGCCATCCTCTACTTTCTTCCTTGGTACCAGACCTCCTTGATGTTCACCTTCTTGGAGCTGCCCAGTCCTCATGGAAGGCTGATCTCCTCCCCAGCCCAAAGGAGGTGAATCTTGAATGATCTAAGTCTGTGGATCTACACCAACTGATTGTGATGCAATCTTTCCAATTAGACACAAGGGGGCGTCTGTTGGGTTTTCTTGAGAAGGGATACAAGGCAGAGAAGTTTCTATTTTTTTCTTCTACATGTTGCCACCTGCACATGAAACCTGTGGTATTTGTATTGGGTCCATGAGGGAAACCGGCCCAGGAGGAAAACATAATGTTCTGAAGACAGCAAAGAAGAAAGAGGCGAGAGACTTGGTCCTTTCTTGTTTTTCCCTTGCAGAATTTTTTAAGTTGGAAAATAGTTGATAGAGAGCCTTAGTCATTGAAGTTATAGTTGAACCAACCAGCCCTGGAACCATTTTAAAGAAAAGGAAACTGAGATCCCATGGGGTAAGAGATCTATCCTTGGCTCTATGGATAGAGAGCCATGAACAAAAAACTTTAACTTCACGTCCAGAGACTGTTTCTCACGTTTTGCCATGTCTATTCCTGTGGTGCACAGCTGCTGGTGTGCCAAGTCTCTAAGAAAGATTTCTACAGGTACTGATGGAGACCCACTAACTTTACACCAAGGAAACAAGATAGGATCATGGAGAAGATAGCTCTAGATAACTTGGCCATTCAGTGTCTCTCTAATTGGGTGTATGGAAATCTCTATTCCCCTTCTCCTGTCTTCTGGTTCTGTTTATTCATTGCACACCTACTTTGCTAAGCACTGGAGATGATATGGTGGGTAAACAGACTATCGGGCCTCATGATCCTAAATTTAGCACATCATCATTTTCTTGCTGCTTCTGTAAATTTGAACCTTCTTCCTAAAAAGGGAGAGAGACCTCAAGGTCAGAAAAGAGAAACAAAGAAGGAGGAGACCTACAGCTAAGGAAAGAGAGAAAAGTCTATTTGGTCTGAGCCAGGCAGTGGGAGACAAGAAAGCTAGTGCTGGTCCCCTTTGATATGGCTTTGTCCCCAAGGGACCATGGGGAAAGGAGATTTAAAAGTTGTCTTTCCTGCCAGGGTTTTGTTTGCTCCTCTGGGACAGGGATAATTTGGCTCACTTTTAAAGCTTTCGGGAAATAATGCAGCCTTAAGCATATCTGGAAAGAGACATGCCCCAATCCCTAGAAGATGAGGATAGACTGAGTGCGAATGACAGGATCCCAAAGGGTATTATAATAGGCTCCAAGTTTAAGGTAAACAAGTTAAAATTTATATTTGGAAACTGGTTCCCTTGGGACTTCAGATTGCCTTGCAACTCCATTCATGGGTGGAATGTACCCTAAGGCATTTGGGAAACTCATATTCCCCTCCTCTACTAGGCTAGAGGGACTGGGTCCTGGTAGGAACATTGCTTGAGACCATCTCAGTGTTAAGATTGGTCTAAACAGAAAGATTCTCTTTGAAATTGACAAAGTTTCCTTTGGTTGAATCTAGTCTGTTGCTAATTCAGAAACTACAACCTTTCTTGGGCCTCTCAGAGAAGTCAGAGGAGACATTTACCTGGACCAAAACCTAAACAATGGTAAAATGTTGTTCCAACCCCCAGGATACTATAAAACAGTATGTATACAGTACCCTGGCCCCCAAGCTAACATTTTAATAGGGATTCAATTACATGAAAATAAACACTAAGAGCATTCTTAAAAAGAAAGAGAAGTCATTAAAAAGAAGCCTGAGCATAGAAGTGGGGAAGACGCCTTGCTTTGTAGGTCAGGATGGAAGTGGATGGGAGTGGATAATGGTGTGGTTACATGTTGTAGAGGTGAAGAGGGAAGACTCTGGAACCCGGCTACTAGGCCACTAACTAACTCTGTGACCTGGACAGGTCCCTAGCATTTGTATCTTTCAGTTTCATCATCTTTAATGTGAAGTGATGACCATCTCTGTCTCCTAGACTTTTTATGAGGATTAAATAGGTTAGTACATGGAAAACACTTAAAACAATGCCAGGCATACCTAAGCACATGCTAATAGTTAGTGTTAAGGGATAAGATCTTTACTTTGAACCAGGTGAAGATCGTCTTCTATTCCTACCACTGCCTCTGTAAGTCACCCTCCTTCTGTGGCACTGTGCCTTCCTTCAGAAGGATGGAGCGAAGAGATTCCTCTCAATGTATTGCTCCCTGTGACAGCTTTGGTCTTTTTTTTTTTTTTTTTAACATCTTTATTGGAGTATAATTGCTTTACAATGGTGTGGTCTTGATATCTGAAGAAGATGAAGGCATCAGTCATGCTGGGAGCAGGCATACTTCCTGACCCCTAGGAGGCGCTCAGTAAATATTTGTAGAATAGACCAAGGTACCACCCTGGTGGAACAAGAGGAGAAATGCTAAAACCAAAACCAGGAAAGAGAAATCACTTGATGCTCAGAACCTGACAGGCAAGATAATCGGGGATCCTATTCAAACCTCTAATAATTACAGTTGTTATTTATTCACTGATGGAGGGGCTAAGGGGAGGGTGAGAGGAAGAGTAGGGAAGCAGGACCATGGAAGTCTAGGGAAGATAAAGAACGTGGGAACTGACATACATTGAGTACCTAATATGTGTCAGGCAATGAGCACATAGCATATTTTACTTTAAATCCAACACCAATCCTACAACATAAATATCATCATCCACACTGTACAGAAGTTAAATACCTTGTCCAGGGTCACTCTGAGGTGAGCTGCAGAGTCAAGACTTAGTTCCACACGTGGGTGAGTTCAGAGCTCTTGAGTGTCCTGTTGCACCTTTACTAACAAGAGTTTCCCCTCAATTCTTCAGCATAAACTGGGATATTGAGCTGGAGGGCGTAGATAGTCTATAATTTGACAGGATGGCAAGGGTGCTGAGGTATTCTTCCCTTTTCCTTAAGGACTGAATCATGACGTATTTAAACTTGGACTCCACCCCACTTCCTGTCCCACCATCGCCCCACTTCCCAGCCCACACAGGTCCACATACTGCAATTCAACTGTTTATGCCAGTAATTACACTTCCTCAACTGTAACTTTTCCAAGCTGTGAGAAAAGTGAGCATTGAATGCATTTCTAAGCTGCAGTATCTCCTCGGGTTCCAAGGCATGCTCAGGTTTACTCTGGATTCTGTTAACCCTGTCATAGCCATTGACAACAACAACCAACAACCCCACCTGGTACCTGACCACCGTAATCCTCAATGCCATTGAGTGGATAACTGGGGGCATCTTCAAGGTCTGGTTCATATTCTTATTTGCCAAGAAACGTCATGTTCAGTTAGGGTGGGCAAAGCTTCCTCAGAACATAGTAAATGGACTGAGACTTCCCCCTAGGACATTTCAGCCATCCCTCTCATGGTGGTACTACTTGGCCTTGTCTTCTGGTCTAAAACCAGGAGCCTGGTTTACACCTGGTTCTTTCATCCTCCTCTTGTCCTATCCTTTCAAAAGGTATTGGTCATTTAAGAGTCTTCCTTTTGGAATTCCCTAACTACTGTAAAGACACAAAGCCGCTTAACCCAAGATGACAACACCTGTCTTCAGGCACACAAGCCCCTCACCCAGCGGGGCTGCAACCCGAAGCTGCTAGAAGCTTGGCGAAGGGAGTATCATCCCTACACTGAGCAGTGGTATGACCCTGAAATAGCCCCACCACCACACACTGGCCATTGGCTGTTTTAGTAGCAGTTCTTCTCTTGCCTTACAATTGTAATCCATTTATGTTACAAACATGGAGAAAGGGTTACCATGATCCAATGAAATGCAATGCCTAACATCAAATCTTGAGTAAGGGATAATTTGATAAATCAATCTTTTTTGGCTTTAATTGCTCTTCCTGTAGGATTCCCATGGGGAAAAGCAATCATAAATAGTCACCCCTGGCCTTCATGGGCTTTTCTAATCCTATAACACAACACTGCACGTGGTGCCCTGTCTCCTGCAGAGGGTCATGGTGAGCACCTAGCCCTTGGGCTTGGCCCCCTCGCTCTGTATGCCATTATCAGAACTCTAGCTGCCAGATTCCACATGCTGCTTATACTTAAGTTTTCACATCCAGTTTCCTCACCTCTTTAAGTTTTGCCAAGCATATGCTTGTCTTGCCTTTGGGGGAATATTTAAGTGTAATATGTAGAGAGCTATAGTATCAAGAACTGTGTTGGCAACTCTACGCAGGGTTGAGAAAATTTACCCTATTACATCAAATTGTGGTTATTTTACAGACTGTCAACACCAATGCTTGATTTCTAATGGATGCTTTTCTTCCTTCAAGCTGGGATAAACTCCCAAACTCTCATTGGGGCAGCATTCCTCACTTTTCTTCCTTTTTTGCTTCTCTCCTGCTGTCACTATTGGGTTTAAACCAGATATACAGACTTGTCTGCTCATTTTAGGACACTTCTTAATTCCCTTCACACCGTATTTTTCTTTCACAGCATCCACCTATTATTTCCGAAGGGAGTCCCCCCTCACTGAAGCCATGAGGAGCTTCTTTTCCATTGCATTCCAAGGTAAGACTATTGAATTCGGCCTCACTTGGTATCTCTTAACTTTTGTCCTTGGCATCCAGACAACTCTTTGATTCTCAGGATGCTTGCTGCTGAACTTCCTGTCTATACAAATGCGCTTAGGGAGTCTCTTGCTCCGCTAGCCTGCTTTTTCGTCCTCCCAGAGCTTCCCTTTCCCTTTCCATGCCGAGCAATTATTCTTATTAATTATTCCAGCTAGCAGTAATTATCAGCAGTACATGCCCCAAGCCACATTAATAACAGAAATCTCTAGGACACCGAGGAATCAGCTGGGAGGCTCCCTCTGCCTTTTGATTTGCCTGGCACTGCAAGTTATGCTCTCTGCTACTACCCATGCCCCTCCCACATGCCTCTGCTTTGCTCTTATCCATCCCAAGTTGCTGCATTCTCCAGCCCTGTTTGATGGTGTGATAAAACAAGGGCAGCATAATCTAGACCTGTGTGGTTATAAGCTCCGTGAAACTCTGGTGGCATGTGAAGCATCTGAACCTTGGCACAATTGAAAGCTGTCCTTAAGCAGCCTCTAAAGCTGGGTCCTGAACCCTCTATTAATCCTTTGACCCTCATTTGCAACAGTTTTTCATTTGTATGTATTCTTACCCTTGGCTCATTTGTCTTGGCTGTCATTTGTAAGTAGTTTAAAATCTCAAAGGCAGGTTGCTGGTGTATTTAAAGGAATGCTCTTGTTTTATCAGAAAATTTAAAAAAAATCAATTTGGTTTGCATAAAAGTCCAAGAAAGTTAGATGATTAAGGAAGTTCTTTTATGTCTACATGGAAAATTGTATGAATGATGGCCTTTTGAAAACTGGTGAACTGGCTCAATTCACCAAAATATTTCAGAAGAAAAAGCAAATGGTAAGGAACGGAGAAGAATAGAATCAGTTTAGAACAGTGCATATTTCTTCCCAAAGTAACCTCCTGTACTAAAATGAATGTGTGTGCTTGAGAACTGAGATGCTGTGTTTCACTAGCACAGCTCCTAACAGTGACTTGGAAACAATGTGCCCATTGGAATCTCTTTTTAGTCCAAAACAACAAAGTTTGAAACATTTGGATATAGTGTCAACTCTGACTTACTACAATTGCAAACCATCAGCGAGTTTCCAGAGAGGTTGCAATGCAAGGTGCTAATTTGCAGATATTATAGCAAAGATCTTATTACTAAACTACTACAGACCACATGTGGCAATGGCAAAAATCAGGTGGAAAAGAAAATTTTCAGCATTGTCAAAACATTGCTTCTATGATTTGTTGCCAAGTGAACAACAAAAGAGGTAAGCTAAGTTTTTCTTCTGTTTTTCTTCCTTTTTTCTTTTTTTAAAGACATGGGTGGAACAAGGAGGAATATGTGAAACAATCTGGAATAGATAAAATTTTAAAAGTGACTTAATTTCTCTGAAAGACATTTCAAAGAACAAAAGTAATAGGAAGTGTGTCTCATTCCCACCCTGTGCCTACCTGCTTCCAGCATGAAATACCAATACATAATTGTTGAGGCCAGTGGTAAAAATCCAGTCCTTTGCAAATTTATTTAATTTAAATAAGCTTCCCCAGCATTGGGGGAATGTGTTCTCTCAGTGTGCTTCATTAGTGTAGCTTACACCACAAAACTGGCTGTATTGAGAAAGATTGCACCATTATCAAATAATTAGGAATGCCTTAGCAGGTGCATACACTTACCTTAGTAATTAAACCCTTGTTAAAACACCAAAATCCAGAGACTTTAAATGGTTACAGCATCCCAAAGGAGGTAGCACAGAAAGTGATTCTATAAGGTAGTGTCATTTGGGAACAGGGATATTGAGCAGAGTCTCTTTTGCTCTTGGGATGCTTACCAAGCACAGGTGTGCACATCATGAGATGCAATAAAAATTGCAACAACAATGCGACACAAACACCCACTGCACAAGACTCTGGGTAGACCCAGCACCACCCTGCTTGGAAGCAGATACTGTGTAACTGGGCTTTGTGTTGCCATTGTTTCAAGGATGCAGCATGAGACCAAGAGGAAATAAAAATGAGAATCTCTGAAATCCTCAGCCTTCTCTCTTCACTTTAGGGGGAAAAGGGCAACTGATACAAATTTTTCATGAAACGCCTTCATAAAACTCAACTCTGAAGTTTTTGACAAAATGCAAAAGTTGGTTAGCTTTTACTCCCCATTGGCTTTTGAGGTATAGGCCCACGTAAATATAAGCAGCCACCAAAAAGCCAACATTCATAGCAGTTCCCTAAAATCTTGCCGCCAGCAGTCTTAGAGGGATCCATATAATTAGAAATTAGATTCATTTATTGGGGTCTGGTTGCCTATGAAGAGCTTGCCTTCCATATATAAATATAATTGTGATAAATCTGGACTCAACAGCCATGGGGGCATTCTGAAGATGATATCTAGGGGTTGCCATGACAACTCCCTAGAATTCCTGCTGTATTTTCATGGTGGAGTTCCTAGGCAAAGCCTGGAAGCTATCTGAAATAAATCATCAAAAGGTAGGATAGCTGGAATTTGTCCATGGGAGAAATCCAAGTATGTGAGTCCATAAGTCCTGTGGTAAGGAGGCTGTCACTTGAGGACAAATTTCCATCCCTTTGTGGAATTTAGGCTATCTGAAGCAATAGGATTTTTATGGAGCTTGGTGTTCCTGAGACTGAGATACTATGGTATTGATACTAATGACCTCAGTCAATCACTGGTGTAATCACTCCCTGGGAGCAAAACATCCTACATTCCTGGGGACACAAACATACCTCAGGAGGTCTGTGGACTCTAACAAGTAGCAAAAGGTATTGTCAGTCTATAAGTGGCAGCTGACCTTCATGTGTAATTATCTTCATTGCAGTAAACACTTTTGGTCTGGAAGGGCTCCTGACACCACCGGTGGGGTTAGGGTGATAACTCTCTTGCCGATTCTGGTTCTGAGGCTCATCAAGCTGAGTCCTAGTTACACCATTCATTTGCTCTGAGACATTGGGGAAAAAAAGGGGATAATACCCTGAGCTAAATTGGTAATTGTGAGAATTGAATAAAATAACAAATGTCAAACACTGAATACAATGCCTGGCATTTAATAAACACTCAATAAATATCCTCTTCCTTTATTCCTCCCCCCCAAATATAAAAAATGACATAAATACAAGACATATTATTATTAACTCTAGAATCTGTGGATCATCAGGCATTTTATTGAGATTCAGTTACTTGGCCAGATCAGTACTCCCAGTACAATTTGCACATAATACTGTAAGTTTTCAAAGGGTAAAAGGAGGTGATAGTTGTTCTATCAGCAGGATCAACAGACACATAGATGTCATGTAATATTTTAAGTGGTAAAACAGAAGACTAGAGTATCTGAATTGTCCATATCATCATGCCATAAATTTAGGAAAGCGGTGGTTATGCCCCTTTACTCTGCCCTGAAGTGAAGGAAAGTTTGAAATAACAAAAAAGGAGATTACATTTGTTTGAAATAATGTCATAACTCTAGACCTGCAGGGCATATTTCTAACATATTATTCAATCAACCAAAACATTATTTTCACCTGTAAAATAGCACATCTACTAGATGTGCTCTACTAGAGCAAACTGTTTATATTTTTAAACTTTTCATTGAAGTGTAACACACATTCAGAAAAGTATACAAATCATAAGTGTATAACTTGATGAATTTTTACAAATGATAATAATGTTGTATTTTAATGTCATTTAAATATACTCTGTTATAAACGATTAACTTTTTTTGTTTTTGAGCGTTCTATCAAAATTTTAGAATTCAAGTGTTAGAGTTTTTATTTTTTTTTAATATTTTAAGTTAACATATAGTAATCTTGACCTTTTTAGCGTACAATTCTAAAAATTTTAATACGTGAAAAGATTTATGCAACCACCATCACAATCAAGATACAGAGCAGTTCCGTCACCCCAAAAGTCTTCCTCATGCAACCTCTTTGTAGTTGACTGCTGGCAACCATTGATCTGTCCTCTGTCCTGTAGTTTTGTTTTTTTTAAGAATGTCATAAATAAGTGGAATTGCACAGCATGTAACCTTTTGAGTCTGGCTTCTTTTACCTTGTATAATGCTTTTGCAATTCACCCATCTTGTTGCATATATAAGTAGTTCATTCATTTTATTGCTGAGTAGTGTTCCATTGCATGGATGTAACACAGTTCATCCGTTCACCCATCGGAGGAATTTTGAGATGTAGCTCGTTTTGGATGAGTATAAATAGAGCTATAAACATTTGTATGCATGTTTTTATGTGAAAACATATTTTCATTTCATTGGGGTAAATATTATACATAGGACCGGGATTGCTGGGTCTAAACAATTACTACTAAATCCATCTAGGTTTATAGTCCACATTATCTTGATCAAATAACCATTTCCTTCTTGGGGTGGGCAGAGCTTTGGATTTAGAGAGATGGAAATGATCTCTTATGGTCCTCAGGTCAGAAAATGCCATTTTTATAATTTGACATTCTATTTTGTTCTTATTATAGGTAATTATCTATTACTTTTTATAAAAAATAATATACAAATTTTTAAAAATTCATTAATTTTTATGAAAATACTATACATATTTTTTTAAATTCACTAATTGAAAACATTCCTCTATATATTTGAAAAGTAAAGTTGCAGATGTTATTATGCTGCATCCCTAACTAGTTCAGCATCTATCTCCTAAGAAGTAGACATTCTCCTATTTAACTATGATACCATTATCACATACAAAAAATGTAAGATTAGTTTTTGGTTGGTGTTTTTTTTTTTTTTTTCTCAACATTTTAAATATTTTACTCCACTCTCTTCTTGGCTTGCATGGTTTCTGAGAAGTCAGATGTTAATTCTTATCTTTGCTCCTCTGTAGGTAAAGTATTTCTTCCCTCTGACTTCTTTCTGGATTTTGTCTTTATCTTTGATGTTCTGTAGTTTGAAAATTATATGCCTAGGTGTAGTTTTTTGGCATTTATCTTGCTTGGTATTCTCTGAGCTTCCTGGATCTGTGATTTGGTGTCTGACATTAATTTGGGGAAATTCTTAGCCATTATTGCTTCAAATATCTCTTGTATTCCTTTCTCTATTTCTTCTCCTTCTGATATTTCCATTATGTATACATTATACCTTTTGTGGTTGTCCAATAATTCTTGGATATTCTGTCCTAAAATTTTTAAATCTTGGTTCTCTTATCCTTTCAGTTTTTGAGGATTCTATTGATATATCCTCTACCTCAGAGATTCTTTCCTCAACTGTATCCAGTCTACTAATAAGCCCATCAAAGGTACTCTTTATTTGCTACAGTGCTTTTTATCTCTGATCGTTTCTTTTTTATTGTTTCTTAGAATTGCCACCTCTCCGCTTACATTTTCCATCTGTTCTTGCTATTAATTAGGGCCCTTAGTATATTAATCACAGGTTTTTTTTAAAGTTTATTGAAGTTTAGTTGATTTACAATGTTGTGTTAATTTCTGCTGTATAGCAAAGTGATGCAGATATATATATATATATTCTTTTTCATATTCTTTTCCACTATGGTCTAATCACAGGATATTGAATATAGTTTCCTGTGCTATAGAGTAGGACCTTGTTGTTTATCCATCCTAATCATAGTTATTTTAAATTCCCAGTCTGATAATTCCAACATCCCTGCTATATCTGAGTTTGGCTCTAAATTTTGCTCTGTCTCTTCCAACTGTGCATTATGCCTTGTAATTTTTTTTTTTTTTTTTTTGATAGCGGACATGATGTACTAGGTAAAAGGAACTGCTGTAAATGGGGCTTTAGTAATGTGGTGGTGAACTGTGGGGGGAAGAGGAAGCATTTGTATAGTCCTTTGAGTAGGTCTCAGTCTCTTAGTGAGCCTCTATCTTTGGACTGTGAACTACACAAGTGCTTCTAAGTACTCCTTCCTCTTCCCCCTAGGTGGGACAGGAAATGAGTATCTCCCTTCCCCCAAGTAGTTTAGGCTCTGACAAAACCCCAGCTGGCTAGGCTCTGGTTAATTAGTTTCTCCTGTGGGCAGACCTTGTTAAGAAGAACAGAATGCTCAGATGTATTTCAAAATTGTTACTTTTCTTCTCTCGCTGCTGGAAGTAAGAGGGGATTTTTCTCTGAGAGTCATCCTGAGAGCTTGGTTGAGCTCCTGGAGGTAAACCTCGACAGGGTGTGGGGACTCCCTTATGAATGGGACTCCCTGGCGTTTTTGACTCTCAGACTTGCGCACATTGAGCCTCCAGCAGTTTGTCAGTTACAGTTCAGGTTTTCCTGTCCTGGCACTGGTTCCTGCAGAGGTTTCTCCTCACAGGTTTCCTGCTCTGGTAAGTTCTGATTCTCTGTATCCATCTGTTTGCTTCTCCAATCTTCGGAGCAGTTGTTTGCCCTGTGACCTTCCTTCATTTACAAATAAATGAAAATTGTTAATTTTTGTTTGTTTGGCTTTTCACTTGTTAGGATTGAGTGGTAACTTCCAAGCTCCTTACATGCCAGACCAAATGTCCCCAGTTATCTCACAATGAACTTTTATAGTCTTCAGAAATCTGGGATCCAATTAAGTTTCACTCTTCATATTTGGTTGTCTCTTTAGTTTCCTTTAAGCTAGAATAATCACCCTACCTTTTTTATTTTATTTTATTTTATTATTATTATTTTTTTTTTCTAACCATACCACCCTACTCCCTTTATTTTATTTTTTGTCCTTAAGACACAGAAACTTTTAGAGTTCAGGACAATTTTGTCATGGAGTAACCCATATCCTGGATTTATTTACTCATGTTTAGAACTAGGTTAAGCATATGGTAAGAGTATTACATAAGCAAAATTATATGCTTCCTATTGCATCACATAAGGAGGCATATACTGACCATTTTGTCTTTGCTAAATGTGATACTTGGTGTCCACAAGATCTGTCCTTTATGAAAATACATTTTCACTTTTGTAATTAATAGGCACTCTGTGGTGATACTTTAAGTCTGAATATTCTATTACACGACAACCATCCACCCAATGGTTTTAGCATCCATTAATGATGCTTGCCTAAAATCTTTTATTATATTAGGGTTTGCAAAATAGTGATTCGCTAATTCTGTCATTCTTCTACATTTATTGTAAAGAATAGCTGCCCCCTTTTTTTGCTCCCCCCTTTCCCCATATCATCATGAATTCAGGGACTCTTTTTGTTTTATTTATTCATTATTATTTTTTTGCTCAAATTTTCTCCAATTTGGCCAGTGAAGATCCTTTCACGCCAGTTCTGTGGCTTCCTGTGTCCTTCTGACATGATCTCATTAATCTTTGAGCACATGGTTACTTTCTGGCACAATAAGACATCCTAGATTCACCTTGTACTTTCTCTGCCCCAGATTTGGAAACAGCCAAGGCTGGAATATTACTTAGAAACCAAGATCTGGGACACACATAGTATCATTTTTGGACACAGTCAGCAAACAGTTTGCCCTACAACTCTTCAAGACATAGTCTGTGCATTCTACCTAAAGCATGCTTCCCCTCACACTTCCACCCATGTCTCTCTGTTCCCACTGCCACCACCCATTTATCCCCACAGGTCTGGTTTCTGCAAAACCCTCTCTACAAGCCTCCTTGCCTCCAGCCTCTTAATCCTCAAATCCACTGGAACGTGACTTTTACAACATGGTAAAGGGAAACATGGGCTTTGGAGTCATACAGGCCAAAATGTTGAGCCCAGCTCATCTACCCTACCGACTGCATGACATTGGGTTAATTAGTAAGCTTTTCTGAGCCTCAGTTTCCTCATCTGAAAAGTAGAGATAAGAGTACTTACCTCACAATAAGTGAGAATTAGACATAAGAAATATATCCTAGCCACATCCATGAAAACCAACTCAGCACTCAGCCTTTTCTACAGAAACTGCCCCACCCACAGCTACTGGAAGGAGAAACGCCATGTTCAAGGTGACTCCAGTGGATTACCACTGACTGAGCTGGGAGGAGTTGCATAATGAGAAAAGAGAGAGAGAGAGAGAGATAATGAGAGACAGAGAAAAAAAAGGAAATTAGTCAGTATTAGTCAATGAAGCTAAACTATCAAAATGAAGAATTGGTGCCAGCTGACCAAAGATTAGTGCATAAAAGAAGTTGCTCAAGGGAGAGAGAAGATTGGAGAAGCACCATGCCCTGTGTCTCTGCCTGTGGCTGACCACCCAGCCTCCCCTCCTTCTAGAGGACTTGCACTCTTCAATCACCTCCCTCCAATATATTCAGTCCTTTCCTCTATGTTAGCTGTAACTTAAAATCATAAAATCACACAACCATTTCCGTTCCTTTGAAAAACATCTCTCCTGGATTCCTTCTAGCCTCCATTCCATATTTCTGCTTCTCTTCCCGGTAAAGCATTCAGAAAGTGCAGTCTATGGTCCCTATCTGCAACTCAGTGAAACTTCCGTTAAGCTTACTGCTTACTTCTAAATTGCTCCAGCTAATTCCTATTTTTGTTTTATTTTACTTGACCATTATCTTTTTACTTTACTACTACCTCTCTGACAGTCCTCAATCTACTTCACAGTTTATTCTTTCTCTGTTTGACCCCAAAATGTCAGTATGTCCCCAAGGATGTGCCCTTCAGTAACCTGGGTCTTCTCACACTGCCCCTGGATGACCTCCACACCCATGGCCACAGGTTACCACCTGTATATCAATCACGCCCACATCTTCATCTCTGATCTACAACTCTGCTGAACTCTTGACCCTGATTTCCACCTATCTCCAGAACATCTCCACCTGGATACCACTAAATAAATCAGTCACTGTGTCCAAACTGGACTCACCATCTTTTGTTGAAAATCTGCTTCATATTTTCTCAATCACTATCATCGACTTAGTCAGTTGTACCAGAAAGCCAGGGATCACCCTTAATTCCTCCTTATATCCACTGCAGACATCTTGAAGATCTCCCCATCCTAATCTCTCTCAAATACTCTCCCTCTGGACCGCTTTTTTACCCCTGCCTTCTCAGTCTCCCATCACTTCCTGTCTGGCCTACTGGTCTCTCAACCCCCAGTTGGCTCCTCTATTGTCTACATAGCTGTTGGGGGCGGGGAATGGGCTCTAGAGTGCAAATTTCATCATGTCATTGCTCTGCTGAAAATTCTTCAGTTCCCACCACTGAGTAAAGTTCAAAATTCTTAGCCAAGACCTAGCAAGACCCTGATTACCAGTCTCATCATTATCTCCTTCTACATGAACCTTTTATTCTAACTGCACAAAATTCTCTTCAGGGCTTCCCTGGTGGTGCAGTAGTTGAGAGTCCACCTGCCAATGCAGGGGACACAGGTTCGAGCCTTGGTCCTGGAAGATCCCACATGCCGTGGAGCAACTAAGCCCGTGTGCCACAACTACTGAGCTTGCACTCTAGAGCCCACGAGCCACAACTACTGAGCCCACGTGCCACAACTGCTGAAGCATGTGTACCTGGAGCCAGTGCTCTGCAACAGGAGAAGCCACTGCAATGAGAGGCACCGCAACAAAGAGCAGCCCACAACTAGAGAAATCCCACGTGCAGCAACGAAGACCCAACGCAGCCAAAAATAAATTAATTAATTAAAAAAAATTCTTTTCAATGCTGTTCCTTTCCATGTGCTATACCTTTTCATAGAATTCCCTCCTTGTACCCTACCCCTATTTGTCTAAAAATTTCCTAATAGTGATGTTTCAAAATCATGAGTCAGATCATATCACACAGACATGTCACCTATTCAAGACCTGCTAGTGGATTTCTGTTGTCAAACCCAAAGCCGTTATCCAGTTGTGGGTCCTACAGGATCCAGCCCCGCCTTCCGCTATAACCTTATTTCTTTGCCCTTGCTATTGCCACCACTCTGGTCTCCTTTCTAGTCTTTGACCACAAGCAGCTTGATCCACCTGATATTTGGACCAGCTGTTCCCAGTTCCTGTGTTCTTCCTTTAATCTTTACATCTTTACGTCTTACATTTCCTAGTTTCTACCAGTCACTTCTGTGAACTCTGAAGTCTAACTGACCTGAGTTTGAAACCAGCCTCTGCCACTTGCTAGCTGTGTGACTCTGGGCAAATTTAGTAACCTCTCTGTCCTTCAGTTTCCTCATCTGTAAAATGAGGGTCATAATGCCTTCCTCACAGAATTGCTGTTAATCATAAATGAAGCTAATGCCTGATGCATGGTGTTTAATGTGTTAAAACAGTAGGTGTTTTTAAAATGATGGCTATAAATACTTTTATTTTGTTGAACACTACTGCCAGTGTAGTCAGCAGTATTTCTATTGCATAACTCCTGTGGTCCAAAAAGCCTCAAAAGAGCTTTATTTCCTGTAGCATTAAACAAAACAACACACACACACAAATGTTTCTTTAAAAACCATAAAAGCCCAGCATTAAAAGACTTTTTTTAGTTTGGCTCTAAAATTTCCAGATTTATCTTCAACTACTCTCCCTCACAAGTTATATTCAGCCAATCTGGGCTCTCTTCAGATCCTGTGCCTCTGTTTTTGCCTTTAACATCTAGACCTGTAGCAATTCTGCTCATTCTGTATTTTCTTTCTTATCCCCCTTTCTTCATCTCCCAAATGAAACCTTACATGATCACTCATGTTGGCAATACCTGTTCTTGTTCTGAACTGTTCAATTCATCATCTTCAGTGTGAGAGGAACCTCAAGTTCAGTGTCTCTAGACCGGAACACATCACCTCTCCCAAGCAATCCTATTCTTCCTTCTGTGTTATAACTCTCAGTGAAGATACCACCACCCACCTTTGTCAGAAATCTAAGCATAGATTGAGGCTGTCACCCCAATCGTTCACTTGATGAGTTCACCTCCTGAACTACCTAAATTACCTCCTAATCGTTTTGTTTCTCCAAGTGCCTTGTTTCTGCCATGTTATTATTGTTGACCCTCATCAGGTTTCGCCATCTCTTCCATCACCATGCCAAAGCCTTACCCCTGGGCTCCCTACCAAGCTTTCCCTCAGCACTCTGCCTGCAGAGTGCTTGTTCTGGAATGGAGCCTTCACCATCGCCCTCCACTTTTTTGCTCAACACCTGTCAATGGCTCATTATCTTCAGAACTGAGTCATGCTTCTTAGCATGGCACACAAGGCCACTGCTATCTCTCTCACTTTTTCTGAAAAAAAAATGCATTTATTTCTCACACATCACGGGCACACACACCAAGCCATTCTGTTCAGACTATTTTCTCTGCCTAGATGTCTTCCCTACTTTCATCAAATAAATAACTCACCTCAAAAATGGAATTGTTCGCTCATTTCCCCCTTATATTAAAAGCAATATATTTAATCTGTTTTTTTTCAATATTTATTTATTTATTTTGTTGTACTGGGTCTTACTTGTGGCAGGTGGGCTCCTTAGTTGTGGCATGCAAACTCCTAGCTGCAGCATGCGTGTGGGATCTAGTTCCCTGACCAGGGATCGAACCTGGGCCCCCTGCATTGGGAGTGTGGAGTATTATCCACTGTGCCACCAGGGAAGTCCCAGCAATATATTTTAATTAGGAAAGTCAGATAAGCAAAATGAATAACATAAAAAAACTCCCATTGGATGAACAATACTGACATTTTTTTCTACACTTAAATATAGTTTCTATAAAAGTTGAATATGCTGTATATATTATAACTTGATTGTTTTTACTTAATTGTAAATCATGAATAACTTCCTATATCATTTAATATTATGCTTCAGTATTACATTTTGATGGCTACATAGAAGTCGATTGTGTGGAAGCACTATGACTTATTTAATCGATCCCCTATTGTTGGATATTTACATTATTTCCAATTTTACATAGTTATAAATGATACTATGATAAATGTTATCCTTACTGATGAAATTGTTCAAACATACACTTAAATTTCCTTTATATAAATTTTTGAAGGTGTATTTGTTGAATCAAAAATATGCAACACTTTAAGTCTTTTAATGCAAATTGCCAAATTTTTCTTAGAAAGGCTATAGCAATAATTAAATGAAACTTTCCGGTTTAGTAGGTAATACAGGGATCTTGTTTTATTTTGTGTTTCTTTTTAGTGAGGTTAAACATTTCCACATATTCAGTAATCATTTATCACTCCTTTTGGGAATTTTAGTGTTCCTTTCCCATTTTTCTACTGGAGTGTTTAACTTTTGAAAAGTAATCTGAAAAAAATTTTATAGCATTAGAACTGTCGTGTGATGAAAATATTTTGCCAGATTATTGTTTGCCTTTGAATTTTACTCGTGGTATTTTTGAATGCTGGAATGTGCGTAGCATAGTCACTAGACTCAAGAACTGAACTGCCTACACTTGAATCCAAGCTCTAACACGTATAAGCTATGTAACCTTGAACAAGTTACTTAACTTCTCTGTGTCTCAGTTTTCTTATTGATAAAATGGAAGTGAGAATAGCGCCTACTTTATAGAATTGTTGTGAGGATTAAATGAGCTAATATATGAGCAGTGTCTAGAACAATGTTTGGTACATATTAAGTGCTACTTGATAACTAAGTTAAATCAACCATGGATTTGCTCAGGAGTCATCCCTTTAGGAAGACATCTCTGAATCCCCCGTTGAGTAAGATGCTACTCACCTGTCCTTCTAGAGCACTGGTTTTAATACTGCTGATTTTATAATAATATACTTGTTTGCTAGTCTTTCTCAATATGCAAGAAACTAAAATGGTGGCAAGGGATTGTATCTTATTTATCATTATATTCCCAATGCCCCCCATATGCCTTTTTCTTCTGTAAACTGAACGATACCTCTTCAGAACTACTCTGATGACACACATCTGACATTCCTTTGAGTTATTATTATGTGTACTTAATTAGTTCTCCAACCATATCATATGTTTCTTGGGGGCAAATACTCATACTGTTTTCTCTACAAGACCAAATTCTGAGTCCAAAACATATCAGACACTCAACAAATGGAGGATCACAAGAAAGAGAGGTTGGAAGGGAGGAAGGGAAAGTTAGAGAAAGAAAGGAAGGAAGGAAGAGCAGCTTTCACACAAGTACAATCGTATGCAGGTCCTTGAGATTCTGTCTTGGCAGATCATGCCTCTGGTTACTGAGCTGGTCCAGCCAAATCAACAGTCAATTGCAGGAACCAAGAAGAAGAAGCCAAAAGTCAGAAACCCTAGCTCTAGTAAACTGTGGACATTTACTCAAGTCTGTGTCATTTTAGTCAACTACACCATTCTCAGGGTACCATGCAGCTCTCAGCAAGTCCCTCCTTACTCCTTACTTCCTTGTGCAGGTGAATCCCGGGGGCACTCTGGAGCCTGAGGGTCTGTGAATGGCTCGTACACAACCCTGGTTTAAAGGCCCTCAGTTTACAGTGATCCAGAGCATTGATTACACTCAGGGTCTCAAGCCTATTCTTGTCCTGAGTCAAAACAGATGTCAATCCAAACATCTGTGTTTCTTCTATTGGAAATATTAAGTCTATATTCAAAGCAATTTCATAGACAGCCAAATTGATCAAAAACTCATTTACGTGATGATGTTTTTTTACTCTTTGACTATCGTAGTAGCCAAAGCTTGTACATATGATTGCAGCTCACGGTTATTTCTGTAACTCATTTATTTAAATATTCACTTACTTAACAAATGACTCAACAAACATGTACTTCAGTCTGTGAGAGGCACTTGGAATGGGGATGCAAAGTCACATGGGACAGGACATGCCCACCCTCAGGTTCTTGGGACAGGGGTGGCAGACTAACAAGTAAATATAATTAGAATATGCACTTTCGTAAGCATTTTGTTAAGTTATGGTCTAAGTGTTATTGGAACACAGGGGAAAGGTATATACATGATTCAGAGCTGGGAAGGGGAGGTCATGAAAAGTTTCATGGAGGAGATGAGGCTAGGCTGAATTTTGAGGACACATTCATTAAATAAATATTTACTGGCATGAATAAAAACGGGTATGATCCATCTAGGCATGGGGTTCATTTGTCAGCAGTGGACAAGATAACGTTCCTAAACACCTGGCACTAATTATTAAACTATCAAAAGGGAATATGTAGAAAAATGAAGTAGGATGATGTGATAAAGAGGGAGGGAGACAGGTCACTAAGGTCAATGTGGAGCTTAGCTGATTCAATTCCAAGCCAAAGATTGAGTAGGCATTCTGCTCATTACCTAAAAGCCTGGACTGGGGTGGTAACTATGGGAGTGGGTAGGAGGAAGTAGAAGCAACAAGGACAGAGAAGAAAGACTCCACATGTGGAGGTGGTGGAGATGAAGGTGTGAATGGAAGAATACTGATACTTCAAACAGGAATAGGAAAGTTGGGAGAAGAGATGCTGGTTTGAAGGAGAAAGTATTGAGGTCTGGAAGAAAACAGGGCCCAACACATAAGAGACCTTCAGTAAATGTCAAGTGAATGAATGGATAGGTGTGTGGGTGGGAAGATGTATGGGTGAGTGGGTAGATGGATGAATAGATGCACGATACAGTAGTAAATGATACGTGGAAATCAAGGTACTCCACGCTCCCATTCTATCTTGCCCCAGTGGGGAGCAAAGCAAAAAAAAAACACAAACAACTGTAGGGCTTCCCTGGTGGCGCAGTGGTTGAGAATCTACCTGCTAATGCAGGGGACACGGATTCGAGCCCTGGTCTGGGAGGATCCCATATGCCGCGGAGCAACTAGGCCCATGAGCCACAACTACTGAGCCTGCGTGTCTGGAGCCTGTGCTCCGCAACAAGAGAGGCCGCTGTAGTGAGAGGCCCACGCACCGCGATGAAGAGTGGCCCCCGCTTGCCACAACTAGAGAAAGCCTTCGCACAGAAACGAAGACCCAACGCAGCAAAAATTAATTAATTAATTAATAAACTCCTACCCCCAACATCTAAAAAAAAAAACTATTCAAAAAAACAACTGTATTTATTTCTTGATATTTTTATCTCTCACTAAACTATCAGCTCCTTAAGGGAAATAATTATGTTATTCCCTTAGGGCTTGGCACCATGCCTGACTCCCTGGCTTTATGAGTGTATAGTTGTTGGTTGCATGCTCTGTCATTCACCTCTACCAGCCACCATCTGACTGCCTTTAAGCCTGCTGACCATGACTCTCCACTGGCAAGGCAAATGAAACACTCACTTTTCACCCAAGATCTACCACTAATTCTTTCCTCTTTCACTGACAAGTCTTACCGCATACTCACTGATTTAATCTCCCAGGCAGAGAGACCTGGCTGTCAAAACCAGGAATCTGGATTCATCACACAGCCTCCATTCAGGGTGGAAGGAACCCATTTAGAAACTGCCAATGCATACAATCTGAAGGGCACAAATTATTAGGTCAGGGTGAACATCAGGCTTATCGGAGACTGAAGCAGCCCCACGTAATTAGGGCAAATTGCGGTTTATTAAGCTACCTTTTATCATAGCGACTCCTGTTAGTGCAGCTAGAGTTAAGGGTCTGTCAGTTTTTCCATTATAAGACCCTGTTTCAGAGGCTTATAACTGCCACGGAAATTCACTGCAGCCTGAAGCTTGACACGTTAGGGTGCTTGCAGCCTTTGGGTATATTTTGAAAATAAGAATAAAATAAAAATGATGGGGTTATTTCATTGAGATACGTGGCCTCAGCTTGCTGGCCTATGAGGTGGCTGTAACAAGCCGACATTAGCCAGGTGGTGGACAGCGGGCTGACATGATAGACAGTAACATTTTAACATTTTCCTCATTGTCATTATGCCCAATCTTGTCAGTAATCTCCTTGTTAAAGAGCACGCGTTGACATGATGGACGATAATGGCCCCATTGCAGATATCATAGCCCATCACAGAGTAACCCAAGTTTCAGAAGTTCCTATACATTGTACATAAATTGACTGTATAAAAGGTTGTGGAAATGTTTTTGATAGAGCGAAGATCCAATCAGATGCCCCCTAATCATTTCCGTGGATAGCTGTAAGATTTGTAGGTGTCATATTGCTGTCACTTTTTTAGGCTTGAGTTTGTATGGACAGTAATTAAGTAATTTTTTTCTCTTAAATGCGTTGCTTGCAATTACAGAATGCTGCCAGCAGCTGATCTGTGGTACTCTGGTTAGTGCCTTGTGTTCAGACTATAGGTTTGCCCATAGGAGAGGGTATCAAAACAAATAATCAGTACACCTTGCAATACTTATCCCACACCTGAAATAAATGCTGTGCACAATTAGAGTGAAATGTAAAGACATGGGCACTTAAGTAAAACTTGGCACCTAGTTATTAACCACTAACTATTCTCCACCACAGCTTGACTTAACCTTGAGCCTTTCCGGGTTCTTAAGCATGTCCTCTACTAAGAGGTTGTTCTAGTTCAGTAGCTCTAGTTCCAAACATAGGCTCTGGTATCAGATGCTAGAGCTTACGAATTTAAAATCAACCATCCACTCTGTGACTATGGGTGAGCTCCTGAATTACTGAAGGTCTCTGGTCCTCTTTTCGCATCTGTAAAATTGGAATGATAACAGTACCTACTTCGTAAGTTGTTAAGAGAGTTAATTAGGAAAATATATGTCAAGGACTTACAGCCCCAGTCCCAAGCCCCTTGATATTGTTCCTCATCAGTAAAAAAAAATATATATATAGGGACTTCCCTGTTGGCACAGTGGTTAAGAATCCGCCTGCCAATGCAGGGGACACTGGTTCGAGCCCTGGTTCGGGAAGATCCCACATGCTGCAGAGCAACTAAGCCCGTGAGCCACAACTGCTGAGCCTGTACTCTAGAGCCCTCGAGCCACAACTACTGAGCCTACGCTCTAGAGCCCTCGAGCCACAACTGCTGAGCCTGTGCTCTAGAGTCCGTGAACCACAACTACTGAGCCCGCATGCCACAACTACTGAAGCTCGTGTGCCTAGAGCCTGTGCTCCACAACCACAAGAGAAGCCACTGCAATGAGAAGCCCGTGCACCACAACAAAGAGCAGCCCCCGCTCACCACAACTACAGAAAGCCTGCGCGCAGCAACGAAGACCCAATGCAGCCAAAACTTAATGAATTAATTAAAAAATATATATATATGAGTCTGCATATCTTAATATATGTATAAAATATTTCTACACTTATAAATTAAATGAAGTACCACTAAACTAAAATATTATACATGTTTTAAAACATACACAAAAAACAGAAATTTCAAATGATTGAAATAAACTATTTCAAAACATATTTTCATCTGTTTCATTAATAATACAGAATACATATTTGCTCTCAGGGAAAATGATTACTATACTTAGATAACATTTTATATTATTATATTGAACTAACATTTTTATGAGAGCAATGTGTTTAAAATGATTATTTTTTTTTTAATTTTGCTATAGCATAGTGATATAATTAATTTAGAGGTCTGTTTCTACTTTGTTTTAGTGACCATCACAGTTTAAAATATAGTTCATTAAAATATGAATATTGAAATGAAAGACATAAATTTCTGGCTACACTTATTAAAATTTGCAAACCCGTACACCACTTATGGAAAGATTTTGGTTGAAATTCAGTTAGTAAATGTTCATCTTGTCTGGTTTCAGTCAGTTATTTTTGAAAATAATCAGAAATCATTGTATTTTACTGAATAGGTTCGAAACACTGTGAAACTCTTTATTTGGAAGATCTGTAAATGGGTAAGATTTGTTTCTGGATTTGCTTCTAGGTTTAAAAGTTTTGGTAGGTAACAGAATTTTCAGGAAAAACAATCATTATGATGAAAACACTTCCAATATCTTTTTTAAAAAATGCTCTTTCCATGTCAGAGATTATTCTCCTAAAATACCTATTTTCTCTCTCATTGTTTAGTCACATTTATCTGCAAGGTATAGATGAAGTGTGTTGATTTAAAAAAGAAAACAAAAAAATTCTAGACAGCATGTTATTGACAGACAACCACATTTTATCACAGAAAACAACCTAGCAAATTTGGGGCATATCTTTTTGCTTAAAAATGTGTAATTCATGATTAAGTTCAGTAACTTTTATGATACATTTCTAGGAATAATTGGAGAACTTCTCTGTGGTACCAAGCATTTTCATAGTCACACCCATGTCATAACAAAGTATTATAAAAATTCTACTCTTAAAACAGCCTAACAAAATGGGAAAAGTATTTGCAAACCATATACTTGATAAGGGGTTAATATCTAAAATATGTAAAAAACTCATATAACTCAATAGCAAAAATTCAAGTAACCCAATTAATAAATGGGCAAAGGACCTGAATAAACATTTATCCAAGGAAGATACAAGAAAGGCCAATAGGTACAAGAAAAAATGCTCAACATCACTAGCCATTAGGCAAATGCAAATTAAAATTACAGTGAGATATTGATATTGCCCCGCACCTGTTAAAATAGCCATCATCAAAAAGACAAGAAATTACAAATGCTGGCATGGATGTGGAGGAAAGGGAACTCTTGTGCACTGTTTGTGGGATGGTAAATTGGTACAACCAGTACCAATGGGGGACCCTTAAAAATTAAAAATAGAAAGAAAAACTGCTGTATGATCCAGCAGTTCCACTTCTGGGAATATATCCAAAGGAAACAAAAACACTAACTGAAAAAGATATCTGCACCCTCAGTACATAGCAGCATTATTTACGATAGGCAAGACATGGAAACACCAAAGTGTGTACACTGATGGATGAATGGGTAAAGAAGTTGTGTGTGTGTGTATATATATATATATATATATA
>NW_020174563.1:727908-808061 GCF_003031525.2 Neophocaena asiaeorientalis asiaeorientalis
ATATATATATATATATATATATATAATGGAATATTATTCAGCCATAAAGAAAACTAGAAAAAATCTACCATTTGGGACAACATAGATGGACCTTGAAGGCATTATGCTAAGTGAAATAAGTCAGACAGAGAAAGACAAATACTGTGTGATCTCACTCGTCTGTGGAATTTTATAAAAACACAAAACTTGTAGAAAAAGAGATCAGACTTGTGGTTACCAGAGGCAGAGGGTGGGGGGAAGGGGAACTGGGAAAAGGTGGTCAACAGGTACAAACCTCCAGATATAAAGGTAAACAAGTACTAGGGATGTAATGTACAACATGATGACTACAGCTAACACTGTTGTATAATATAAGGAAAGTTGTTCAGAGAGTAGATCCTGAGAGTTCTCATCACAAGGAGAATTTTTTTTCTCTTTCTTCTTTTTCTCCATTTAATGTATCTATATGAGATGATGGATTTTAGCTAAACCTGTTGTGGTAATCATTTCACAATATATGTAAATCAAGCCATCATGCTGCATGCCTTAAACTTATATGGTAATGTATGTCAATTATTTCTCAATAAAACTGGGGGGGAAATTCTACTCTTTAAAGAATTCAGCCTATAAATCCACTTATCTTGGTTCACATAAACTACACATCATGATAAACTAGAAAATGAACAAATGATGGGGCCACGGCCCAAACCCCCTGCACACTGCAGAATTCCCATTTCCCTTCAGGACCCCTTAATAATCTAACATGACTTGAGAGGGTGCTTCCATAAATCCATATATTAAATACCTGTCATGCTCATTTTTCTCTTTATCACAATAACAATGAATACAAATACAAGTTCAGTGTTTTCTCCCCATATCTCAGTGGGTAGTCTTGCTGATCCCTGGTGCACAGCCCACCCAGTCAGTCCTTGGGGACTACTGGTTCTGCAGGGTGGTGGGACACAGTGAGTAGCCAACATTTGCCAGCCGCCTCTATTACCTTTCTAACGTATCCCAATCTTTATCCTAAAGAAGTGTTCTTAATCTTTCAGAAGAGCTATCACACTCCTTCAAGGATCTGATGGAAGCTATGCACTTTCCCTCCAGACAAATCTATACACGTACACCTGCAACTTCACACACATCTTCCAGAAGGTCTACACCTGAGCTTGAGAAGGCCTTACTTAAGACCTAATAAACTTGCTAAAATATGTGAAACTTGGGGGATTTTAGTATTGCTGGATATGAAGCCCCTTACAGGTCATCTAAAGCCTCCCATCCTCCTTATTATATATTTATCTAAATAGACCTGTGAGTCTAAATAAAGGGGTTCCCACCATCCCTTCTTGATCCTTTCTATTCGTGCTCCGAAACAGATGGACAGACATCACTGTCACTCAGTATTCACTGGAGAGCAGCATTAACAGGTGAATTCTTGCCTTGAATCAGCTGTTTGAGGAAGTGTCTCCAAGTTTTCCTAGCCCAACAGAGATCAGGTTTTGCTAAATTAACTTAAATGCAAAGTGTAAGTTTACTCTTTAACCAAAGGAGCACAAATCTGGTTCAGAAGTGGCTTTCTGGAAGTCTGCCTGCTGGGAGATTAAAGTCCTGTCCAGTGAAAACTTTCATCCAAAGATTATATATGTATGTGAAATTTTGGATGATAACTTTTCATACAATATTTTGATTAAAATAGTAAGAATTTTAAATAGAAAGTTAAAGTTCCAGAGGCTATTAAAAAATGGCATCTGAAATATCTTCCTAAATCTTGAACCTCTTTTCTTTCTCATTTGTCTTATTGTCTCTTTAGCGTAATTTCCTGTTCAACTGGCACTTACCCTAAAATAAGGGATGGGTATGGTAACGAGGCTTAACGTTTTCCTGTGTGTTTGTACACGTGTACTCACTGGTTGCTGAAAAATGACAAGAGTTTTTGTATCTCTGTAAAATTACAAAATGTCTCTTGCATTGCCGTCTTGCTTCTCTATAATGTCCCCTGACGTTTCTACTTATATAGAATGCCAGATATAGGTCGTCAAAAGTCCCCCTGAAAAAGGAGAAACTAATGATCTTTTTCCAGTTCATCACAGCACCAAATCCCAATGCTATATTGTGCATTTTTTAATAGAAGGGCACGTGAGCCATCCTATATCAATACATGTGTAAGAGGGTTAATTGGTTTTTAAATACTCTTGCTTTCCTCTTTACCTTTCCAAATGCAAGATTTTTCTCAATCAATCAGACAACCACCTTCCTGGGGGTAGATGATAACATTTGCTGGAGGAATGTAAAGGTAAAGATCTCGGTAATATTCAGCTTTTGAAATTCAAAGTAAGTCCGACTAATACCTTACAAGTCAGAATGTTGTCCTGAGAGCAGATTTTCTAAATTCCCTTATCTCCTGATGTCAGGTGAGCCTGTTCCATGGCTCCATGGTAGCAGGAAAATATGACATAGGAAAAGTCAAAGTAAAATCCCACCTTTTTTCTAGCTCAGGGCGTTGTAGCAAGCAAGAGGGGGAAGGGGAGGGGGAAGAGGCGGGCGAGAGGGCCCAACCTCATCAACAAGGATATACTTCCCGTGCATGTATGAGTTACAGTGTGAGCTAAACTTTGCAGCCCTGCTATATGTGGAATGAGATGTCAGTGTCCCCAGTGGCGAAGTTGTAGAAGCTGAGGTACATGTGCCGGTGTATCTCTGAGTTATAAGCGTTCAGAAAAACGCTTCAGCAGCCGTAGTAATCACTGATTTTGGAGACATATTACTGACTTGGAGATAGAAAAACGAATCTCATTAATGTAACTGACAGACCCAGAATTTATTTCGATTTTGGTTCTATTTATATAAACATTGACTTACTGAGGTATCTCTTGGTTGATACCAAAAGGCTTAAGTTCTACTTGTGTTATTAAGTCACTTTGGAAACTGGAGTATCATATTTGTCCAAGGAGCCTATACTACTGGGCTCCTCCTTCATCAAATAGAAATTTCATAAACACAGTTGAGAGAGTACCACAAGTTACCACATGACAGAGTGAGATTAAACCCCATTGTTGAGGGCAAGGAGCTGAAGAAAGCCAAGAACAGGAGTGAATGGACAGCCATAGAGATGGTTCCCCATGCCTCTGTCCCTCTCACTATTAAGATTCTGAAGCCCTTAACTTTTTAGCATTAATTATTCATTTGAATTAGACATAGCCACGGAGTTGTTTTAATGAGCTTTAATGGCAAATAGCCAAAGCATCAGGCCTTTCCTCTTGCATGGTACCTGAGGCGATTCTCTCCAGATCCTTCCTGTCCTCATCTGTAATAAAAATACTCTTAACCCTTAATGCCTCTAGCAGGGCTGTCAATGGCCCGTGGATACTTGACATGCTTCCCGGAGAGGTAAAGTGGGGAAAAGGAGGGATGCGTAAGAAACTGAAGAGAAACGCAAAAGGAATAATCAGGCTTACATAGTAATGTCTCTCTAGTCATAGTAGGAACTGCCTTGATATGTTCTGTGTTGTGAAGGAACATCATAAAATTAAAAAGACTTTATAAACAGTCTTTAAACAGTCTTTAAACCATAGAAGCATAAAGGCGAGGTCTAGTTAAGGATTTCTTGTCTAAACTTTCAAATATCAGAATTCTCCTTGTAAAATATATCTATTGTTTAGTAGTTGCACATACAACTTGGTACAAATTTCAAGAAATTTACATGTACAAATGTAGGATACAGTCTATAAATGCTTGCTAAATGAATGAATTTAAGCAAAAAAATAGAGGTGCCTTTTGTGGGAAGCTATAGAATTCCATCACTAATTAACAAAAGATCTACTTTTTATGGCCCCATCATTCCTCCACTATATTCCAGGCTATCAATTAGCACTAAAAACACGTGTCCATGATGTGCCTGCTCTATCCTTACTTTGTCTCAGTCCCTTCCTAATAAAAATGTAGAAGGGGGCAATGCACATTAACTTCTGAGGGCCTGTCAGGACTCTTTATAGTACATTTCCTTTAAAGCTCTATTTGTTTCCCCAAAGTTTAAATAAATTTGAATCCTTCTCCAAATACTCAGATTATTTTCTGAAAATGACTGAGGCACTAGGGAGAACTAGAACTAGAGGCTGTTTGATTGTATTTGGCCAAGTTGAGTAATAGGGAGAGCTTAGCAGAAACAGATATGGGAAGCCCGAGGTCTGGAAGCTCTTTTTCTATCTTGGTTTGACTGTAGTTCTGGCAGAGAGTAAGTCACCAGAAGTTGCTGCTACAACTTGTGGACAGAAATGAGGGAGATAACAAGTTAAAAATAACTCTTGCTTTCCCAGGATCAGCCTAGCAAGTACAAATAGAACTTTGAGGGCTAGGCGGAGTGCTAAAGAGATAGACACTCTTCCAGTTGCCAGATGTCTGGCTATATAACGTTTTGGCACTTTATGCAACATAGAGGCAGATCTATGGATTGGATCTATAAACATTACAGTTACCATCTGACTGTTCAGTGGCCTCCGTCCAGTTTCTAGTGGACAGGTGTTTGAATTACAAAAAAAAAAAAACCACCCTCACAATTGGAGCTACTAATTGATATGCTTGTTGGAAGGCCCAGAAACAAGGCCAAGAACTGAATGGGCATGAAGGCAGAAATGTTTCCCCTTCCTGGTGGTCCCTCCTGTCTAAATTGGAGGCATTTGGGGAGAGTTTTGCCTGGCTGCTGTGTAGGTCTGTGATTAGATGGCATCAGTTCTCCCTGCTTTGGATTTGAGGCATTTCCCAAGCCCTTAATTAACTTTTAAAAATATTAAAGATTACAGAGCTCCTTTTTTCTCTCGGTTCAGCTTTCACAGTTTCTGTGGTGGCTTGACTTATTTGCAAACTTACAATACACAATTTGGGTTTTGTTTGCAACTCAGAATAGAGGCTTAATGAATTGTTGCTGTTTCTCTAAGAACATTGGCATAAAGGGCAGCTCTAGCTATGAAGACCCACCAGATTCTGGGCATCCCTGAGGACATTTCTGCTCTTTCACACACCAGAGACCCAACACTGGGCCTAATGGGCCATAGGTAGGACCAGAGGGCATGCATGAATGTGCAGTATATTTAATGGTACACAACACATTTGAATTTCTAAAACTTTGTTTGCCCTTACAAGAGCTTCTGAGTAAAACGGAGGATTATTTATTTCATCCTATAATCTGTACTGCATTTACTAATAGAGCTTTGAAGAACAAAGTGACCTCATCATTCTTTGAAATATAGGCCCTAAAAGAGCAAGTCTTATTTTTAGTTATTTAATAAATTTCTTCCTTCACAAGTTTCTAATTTAGTGTGCCTCTGAATCACAGTCAATAACGTATCTAATGCTGATAATAGCATTGGCATAAGAACACTTTTCACCTCGGTGGGGTTCCTGTTAGGTCCAACAATTTTGCAGGTGATATTGATAGTGGCAAACGAGGCAGAAATCATTCCCTGTTAACTTTTTTTGATGAGATACACTGTGTTTGTAGTGAAGTTTGCATAAAGAGCTGTGATGAATAAGAGACCTTGGGTACAAGAGTAAATGCAATGTTAAATGTAAAAGTCTACTAAACGTGAGTATACTTGACCCTTGAACAGCATGGTTTGAACTGCAAGGGTCCACTTATACGTGAATTTTTTTCAGTAAATGCCTACTACAGTATTACACCATCTGCCATTGTGTGAATTTGCCGATGCTGAACTGTGGATCCGGAGGACTGTAAAGTTATACGCAGACTGCCAGGAGGGTTGGTGCCCTAACCTCTTCGTTGTTCAAGGGTCAACTGTAATTTGTCATCAGCTTTCCATAAATGCAACTGTTTGAGATGTAGTGCTTTTTTTCTTCTTTTTGGAAACTAGTAATTTAAACTACTGACAATAACAATGTTTGCTTTAAAAAAAATTGCATCAGAGAACTGTCTCAGTAACCTGGAAACATTTTTCAAAGCCCGAGTGACTACTAATGTATCTTTTTATACAGTAGTTAATAAACTGACCAGCCAATTCTGCCAAACCACCAATCCGAATAAATGTTATACTTTACGAGACTGATGGATAGTATAGTTGATTTCAACCAGTTAACCCACTGGAAGCTGTTGAGCTAATCATGAGCAGAGGCTGAGCCCAAGGGTCAGACCACGTGCTGAAGACCTTCCTGTTTATTTCTTTGCTTCTTTCCACATTGACCACAGATTCCAAGGGCTAGAGAGGACAGTGGTGTGAGGTCCTGAGTCCTCAGCACTAATGGTACCCAGGCAGCATGTCACTAAAGGCAGATGCTTATCCGAATGCACTACTGTATAATGTATATATACACGTATACATATATATGTATACGTGTATATATGTATGTGTACATGTGTATATATGTATATGTGTATAAATGCAAATAGTATGCATATATAAATACACATATTCTATATAGACAGGTATATATTAAATATATATATTAGAATAATTATATTTACAGGCCACATTTTAAAAATCCAACATGAAGTAATTTTATTGAGCTTCAGGGAGGAATATAGTTTTTAAATTATTTTTTTATCATAGAAAATATCAAAATACACAAGGAGAATAATAATATAATGGACCTCCCATATACTTACTCTATCCCCAACTTCCACATTTATCAACTCTTGCCAAATCCTGTTTTACCTATATTGCATCACTCTTCTTGCCCTCCCAGATTATTTTGAAGCGAATTTCAGTTATCTCATCATTTCATCTGAAAGTATTTTAGGTTGTACATCTGAAAAAAAAGACTCATTGAAAAAAACACACCTGCCAAAGCATGATCACACTTGTAAAAATTGACAATAATCCTTTAATATTATCTAATTTCTAGTCAGTGGTCGCATTTCCCCAACTATGTTGTAAATTTTTTAAAATTTTGTTTCTTTGAAGTGGGATCCAAATAAGGCTCACACATTGCCCTGGTTTGATTTGTCTCGTTTAATTTATAGGTTCATATTCTCCCTTTCCCTTTTACTTCTTAACAGTTTTTGTTGTTGTTGAAGAAGAAATTGTGTTTTGCCTATAGAATTTCCTACGGTCTGGATTTTGCTAGTGTCATTTAACACGTATTCCCCATAAATTGATAGATCTGAGGCTTGATCAGACCCCAGTTTGACTTTTGTGGCAATGCTACTCATGGGTGGTGTGTTGTACCTCCGCTAGGAGGGGCATAGTGTCTGGTGTCTCTCTTTGAGATGTTAGCAGCCACCAATGACACCCACCTAGGTCCCTTAGGATCTAATTCATGTACTTCATGAGAGGTTGCAACATGGACCTCTTCTACTGTATCATTCCTTGTTCATTTAGTTGGTAGAAGACATCTGTAAAGAGGAGTTTCCCCTCATCAACTACTAAGTTATGCTGAGGTATAGCTCATACGCCAGAGGCAGGATTCATGTTTGATTATTTCCCAATTTTCACTGAAAATCACAATTGTCAGTGACATCAACGTAGTCAGTTACTTGCTGAATCCCAACAGTCTCAGAATAACAAAACCAGCATCATCACCAATATTTTTTTCTTCTGTTTTTATGTTGGGGGATGGGTAGTTCTTTGTCTTTAGAGTATATTCCAATAAAGATGTACAATAAAATATATTCTAACATCACCTGGATACTTCTCTGTATATTTATGCCACTAACTGGATGTGTATTAGGTCCATTTATCTCATTTTTCTTTTACTTTTTAGTATTTTTTTTGAACATTTAACTTTGTTACATAAAATATTTACGTGATTCCAAAATCAAGTCTTCAAGATATATTCAAAGAACTCTAGTTACTATCCCTAACCCTTCCATGCCATTCACTCCCTCTCCTTAGCTAACTAGTTTATTTTATGATTTATAAATATTTGTATTATTTATAAATATATTATTTATTTTAAAGAGAAAATAAATACATACATATAGATATGCATTTGCATCTCCCTTTCTTAGATAAAAGGCAGTAAAGTATACTCACTTCTCTTTATCTTGTATTTTTCACTTAACACTACATCATGGAGGTAACTCCATAGTTGAATATGAATATATTTCTACTCCTTTTCACAGCTGCTTAATACTTCATTGTGTAGCTGTTCCACAGCTCACTCAACCAGTCCCTTATTAATGGCATTTGAGTTGCTTCCAGTTTTTGTTCTTACTAAACTGTAATTTCTAGCTTTGTAACTATATCTTAATGTTTTTGCCAATGTATCTTTAAGATAGATTCCTGGAAATAGGATTGATGGGTCAAAGGGTAAATGCATATATAATTTTGCTAGATTTTTCCAAATTTCCCTTCACAGGGGCTGTACCATTTTTTATTTCTTCCAGCAACATTTGAGCATGCTTTTCTCCCCACAGCCTTTCCAACAGAGCTAGTTGTCTAGCTTGGATTTTATCCAATCTGATAGTGGAGAAACAGCATCTTGGTGTAGTTTTATTTTGCATTTATTTTATCATTAGTGAAATTGAGTATGTTTTCCTATATTTAAAGCCACTTGCCTTTCTTTTTCTATGTACTGTTTGTTCATATCTCTAACCACTTTGAGGTTGCTGCCTTTCTGTGTTCTATTGTTAGAAGCTATTTGTATGTCAGAGATAGTACTAGAAAAAAATAGCATCTTATCTGTAATAAGCGCAAATTATTTTTCCCAATGTCAATTGTCTTTTCCCCTAATCTTGTGTTGTGTATGTATGTGTCTATGTGCAAATCTTTTATTTTATATAACGAAGTATACCTTTTTTTTTTTTTTTTTGCCTTATTGATTCTGGATCGAGTCTTAGGAAGGTTCTCTTTAGTTACCAGTTGTAGAGGAGTTCACTTGTGTTTTCATTTGATTGCTTGGCATTTCAATCTCTATTTATTTGGAATGTATCCTGGCATATGCCATGAGGAATGGATCGAATTTCATCATTTTCCATATAGCTATCCAGTTATCTCATTATTGCTTCTTAAATAGTTTGTCTTTTCCCCAGTGATTTGAAATGCTACCTTTTTCGTATGACATTATATGTACTTACTATATTTATTTACTCTAAATTTCACATGTGGGTGGATTTGTTTCCAGATTTTCCCATCCTGTCTCATTGCTATGGCCAATATCAAAGTATTTTAATCATGGAGTTCTTATTGTACATTTTAATATCTGATATGCCTAGCACCCTCCTCATTACTCTTCTGTTTCATGGTATTCCTGGTTACTCTTGCTTGTTTGTTCTTACAAATGGACTTTTTAAGCTTCTTGTTTATATTCAGGAAAATAACCTGATGGTGTTCTTGTTGTTAATGCTTTAAATTATTTATTAGGGAGAACTGATAACTTTATGATGTTGAGTCTTTTATTTAAATACATGGTGTATCTTTTCCCTTGTTCAAGTTTACTTAGTTTCTCCTAGGAATGTCATATGATTTTTAAAATATAGGTTTGATTTTGGACATATCTTGCTAATTTAACACCTAGGTGTTTCTTTTTTTTTTTTTAATTAATTAATTTATTTTTGGCTGCGTTGGGTCTTCATTTCTGTGCGAGGGCTTTCTCTAGTTGTGGCAAGCGGGGACCACTCTTCATTGCGGCGTGCGGGCCTCTCACTATCGCGGCCTCTCTTGTTGTGGAGCACAGGCTCTAGAGGCGCAGGCTCAGTAGTTGTGGCTCACGGGCCTAGTTGCTCCGCAGCATGTGCGATCTTCCCAGACCAGGGCTCAAACCCGTGTCCCCTGCATTAGCAGGCAGATTCTCAACCACTGCACCACCAGGGAAGCCTCACCTAGGTGTTTTATTTTCATTTTTGCCATGTAAGTGGGGTCTTCTCTTGAATTACGTGTTTTTTAAACTATGCGTATGAAGCCTACTGGTTTTTTACATTAATTTTATAACCTACTAAAGTTATAATTTTATAATCTAAGTCCTTTTATTGTTTGTAGTGGTGTTTCATTGATTCTTTTCCATTTTTATTATAATATAATCTCATTATTTGCAACTAAAGATAATTTTACCTCTTTCTTTTCAATTCTTACGCTTCTTATTGTTTTCTCCTGTCCAATTGCATTCGCCAATACCTCCAACACAGTGTTAAACAGTGGAGTGCATTCTTTTCTCTCTATTTTCCCCTATGTCTGTGTCTATATCTATCTATATATCTACTAGTGTTTTGTAATTTAGTTACAATTAAATCTCTGACACCACTTGAAACGTATCCTGGCTTATGCTGTAAGGAATTCTAAGTTTGTCTTTTTCCATATGGCTATCCATTTTTCCCAGTATGGCAGATTTTAAATCATTTTGTCATGTTAATGAAGTGAGAAAGGCATACTCTTACTTTTAGCTCAGAATGTTGTGTTTTTGTATGGCCCTGTTAGCACAGTGAGCACCCCACACACCTCCCCTCTGTTCCCAGCACTCCTGCTCAGGGTGTTGTGGTTGCCATCTACACATTACAGGCTCTGCTGTTGTCAGCTACCAGGCCCTGAGTCTTGGACTCACAGTTCTGGAGTCAACAACTTGGTGAGTTGCTTGGCTTCATTCAGGCCAGCTGCCCAAGTTGAGGCGGTTAGGCTCCTGGAGAGAAGACAGTTGCGGACAGAGACCACTGCTCCTCATCCCTAGAAGGGCTCCAAGTGTTGCAAACTAGGTTGCAGAATGCCTGCTTTGGGGTGGGATAAGGTAAGAGGTTTTTTTTCTTAATGTATACTGTACATACCTACTAACATCTTCCATTTTGCCTCTTGATCCTCAAAGCCTAAAACAATCATTTACTATTTGGCTCTACCAGATAGTAAATGAAACTTTGCCAACACCTATTGTAGATTACATAACTGATTGAATAAAAAAATCAATGAGCTTATTCACAATTACATTTTATTCTTCAATATCCCTTTCCATCATTTGTCCCATGAATATAAAGGTCTGCTCTTATTTTCCTTCTTCCTCTTATGCCCATCAGTTTAGTGTGTAAACTCCTCGAGGATGGAAATCTCTTTTTACTCAACTTTTAAATTTTCTCATAGGAGTGCATATTTTCACATTAAGAGCTCAAATACATTTGTTGGATTAAATTGACTTGAATTTTCATAGAACTATCCAGTTGAATACATTATATTTATTTTTTTCTATGTCCACAATAAGTTCTCATTCTTCCTTTTTCTCACTCACTAATTGTTATTGCTTTCCCTAGAGCAGAAAGGCTCTCTCCTGTTGACCTCAAATGGGACTCATCCCTGGCACTGCCATTGTCACCTTTTATTGATTAAGTGCTTGTATCTTTAATGCCTTGCTCAATCCCCTGCTCCCACATTCCTCCTCTCCTCACACTTATAATTATTTCACTCCCACCTGCAGACTCAGTAGCTTTATAACCTGCCTTAATCCTGTTTTTAGAAAGATGTTGGTTATAAATTATAAACATAGAAAAATGTAAATATAGCATGAATATCTTCTTCCTTTTTAATTACAGAGAGATATAGTTTTATAATAAATGCATTTGTAGGTCAAAAGAAAAGTATATTTATTATTTTTTGTACTTGAACACAAAATAACTTTCTAATACTACTTCAAGTATATTAGTGCTTAAACAAATTACCCAAAACTTCTTGTTAGAAATCAGAACACTGTTGTTACAAGTGTCATTCATAGGTTCCTAATTTATTGAATTTCTGTAATAGGTAATGAGCTAGGAGGAGAATGTGAGGCTAAGAAATGTTTTCTAGGTTACTGTAGTGCCTCTTTTAGTTCAGAAACTGGACATGAGCCCAAGAAGGTAGTCCTTAAAGCAGTCAGGGCACCTGAATTATTCTGCTCATCTTCTTTGCAGAAGATGCTGTGTTCACTGCCTCTCCTTTGTGCAGATGGAGCACCTGACTTCTCAGGCTTTCTCTCAGGAGCTCCGTGAGGTGGGGCTGCTTTGTGATGCTGACTGCTATGGTCAGACAGAGAAAAAGCCCAAGGACACCAGATTAGAATCCTGGATGGACTTTGCATACGGTAATTACGTACTCATCTCCTGTGGTTGTTGGAGGTTTACGTGATTTCTTGCTGAAAAGTACTGAATACTGGTTCACAGTGAGCATTTAGTAAATGTTAGCTCCTCCCACCCACCCGGTTCCCAACCTCCCAATCTGCCTTTGTGGTGGTGAATTTCCCTAGCTCCTCTGTAAATTCAACAGGATACACTCTCAACTCCCACCTACCCACCCTTCCAACTACCACCAAAAAAAAAAAAAAAGGCAGAGAAATCAACTTCTTGAGAAGGTACTTGTCAATCAAGTGCTGCTCACGTGACATTGCTCACGTGGGTCTAGGAACCATTTGCTGCAGTAATTTGATGCTGTTCCATCTGAGAGGCTGAACGACTGAGAGCTGGAAAGACCTTGGAGATCATCTACTGTAACCTGCTCATTTTTCACGCGAGGCCCAGAGAGGCCACACGGATTGCCCAAGGTCGTAGAGTTAATTATGGCAGAACAGGGTCTGCTTTCCAGGTTTCTGCCTTCCCGGTGCAGTGCTATTCCACCGCACAATGCTGTAGTTTTCTCCTGATTTAGCAGTTCTCCCTCTGGGTAATAGAAGCCTGGAAGCAAATGTCTAAATGCAGTACATTATCTAAAATTAAATTTGCACAATCACAGCCCATTCAATTCAAGAAGCTCTGAACTTTAATTCACTTGAGTCATGCTTTTGCAGACAGAATTTTGGCCAAAATGAGTTCTCAGTTCTGAAGACAAGCTAGACATGTAGACGTGGCTTATGATCTTTCTAGAAAGAAACCAGTGAGACAAGCACCACTCTGGGCAATCAAGTCTGGCTGGATGTATCTGTTCCTTTAGCAGAAGGTCTCATGTTTTCAGTACTATCATTAGCCTGACAAACCTAAGCCCACATACCCATTGATGGCGGTACAAACATGTACTATACATTGGGGTTTTGTCATTCTTTAATAATAGAGTTTAGAATCTATATTAGCCATTTACAAAATTTTTGAATTAGATATTGTGTCCTCTAAACCTTATACCGGCCTTTTCTGGAACGAAGACAGTTAGGGTCCAGTATTTGAAAATGCTTTCATGATTTTCTATGGCATTTACAAAAAGATCAGTGATAATGCTTATTTTTTCCTCATATTTTTTTTCTAACAAACACTGCCTTTTATTTGCAGTAGCCAATTTCTTTTTTTTAAATTCAATTTATTTAAACTAAAAAAACCCAAAAATCTCACCTATTTCTCTCACTTCCCACCCCTCTTGCAACCATCAATCTGTTCTCTGTAACTATGAGCTTGGTTTTTGGTTTTGTTTAGATTCCACATATAAGAGAGATCATATGGTATTTTCTTTCTCTGTCTGACTTGGTTCACTTAGCATAGTGCCTTCAAGTTCCATCCATGTTGTTGCTAATGGCAAGATTTAATTCTTTTTTATGGCTTAATAGTATTCAATTAGGTAGATAGATAGATAGATACAGATATACCACAATTCCTTTATCCATTCATCCATCAATGGGCACAAGTCGTTTCCATACTGGGGCTATTGTAAATAATGCTGCAATGAACATGGGGTGAATGTATCTTTTCAAGTTAGTGTTTTCATTTTCTTTGGATAAATACCCAGAAGAAGAATTGCTGGATCATATCATAGTTCTATTTTTAATTTTTTGAAGGACATCCATATGTTTTCCACAATTGTTGCACCAATTTACACTTCCACCAGTACTGGACAAGGGTTCCCTTTTCTCCATCCTTACCAACACTTGTTATTTCTTGTCTTTTTTATAATAGCCATTCTAACAAGTGTGAGGTGATAACTCATTGTGGTTTTAATTTGCATTTCCCTGATGATTATGTTGAGCATCTTTTCATGTACCTGTTGGCCATTTGTATGTCCTCTTTGGAAAAATGTCTGTTCAGAGCTTCTGCCCATTTTTCAATGATTTTTTTTTTGCTATTGAGGTGTATGAATTCTTTACATATTTTGGATATTAGCCCCTTATCAGATATATGATTTTCAATAATTTTCTCCCATTTAGTGGGTTGCCTTTTCATGTTATTGATGGTTTCCTTTGCTGTGTGGAAACTTTTTAGTTTAGTGTAGTCCCATTTGTTTAATTTTGCTCTTGTTGCTTTCACTTTTGGTGATAGATTCAAAAAATTACCACCAAGACCTATGCCAAGAAGCTTACCACGTTGTTTTCTTCTAGGAGTCATCATTTCAGGTCTTGTATCTAAGGCTTTAATCCATTTTGACTTAGTTTTTGTGTATGGTGTAAGATAGTGGTCCAGTTTCATTCTTTTTTATATGGCTGTCCAATTTTCCCAACATTATTTATTGAAGAGACTGTATTTTCCCCATTGTATATTCTTGGCATTTTGTCATAAATTAATTGACCATGTATGTGAGGGTTTGTTCCTGGGCTCTCTATTCTGTTCCTTTGATCTACATGTTTATTTTCATGCAAATACCATACTGCTTTAATTTCTATAGCTTTGTAATATAGTTTGAAATTAAGGAGTGTGACGCTTCCAGCTTTGTTCCTCTCTCTCAAGATTGCTTTGGCTGTTCAATGTCTTTTGTGATTCCATACAAATATTAGGATTGTTTGTTTTATTTCTGTGAAAAAAATTCTTTGGAATTTTGCTAGGGATTGCACTGAATCTGTATATTGCTTTGGACAGTAGGGACATTTTAACAATCTTAATTCTTCAAATCCATGAACATGGAATATTTTTCCATTTATTTGTGTCTTCTTCAATTTCTTTCATTAATGTCTTGTAGTTTTCAATATACAAGTCTTTCACCTCCTTGGTTAAATTTTTTTTATTTCCTAAGTTTTTGTCATTTTGATGCAATTGTAAATGGGATTATTTTCTTAACTTCTCTTTCTGAAAGTTTGTTATTAGTGTGAAAAATGCAGTAGATTTCTGTGTATTGATTTTTTATCTTGCCAATTTACTGAATTTGTTTATTAGTTCTAACAGTTTTTTTAATGGAGCCTTTAGGGTTTTCTACATATTATAAGATGTCATCTGCAAATAGTGACAGTTTTACTTCTTCCTTTTCAGTTTATATGACTTTTCTTTCTTTTTCTTACCTAATTGCTCTGGCTAGGACTTCCAGTACTGGGTTGAATAAAATGATGAGACTGGACATCCTTGTCTTTTTCCTGATCTTAGAGGAAAATCTTTCAACTTTTCACTGTTGAGTATGATGTTAGGTGTGGGCTTGTCATATATAACCTTTATTATGTTGAGGTATGGTCCCTCTAAACTCACTTTGTTGAGAGTTTTATCATGAATGGATGCTGAATTTTGTCAAGTGGTTTTTCTGCATTTGTTGAGATGATCATATTATTTTTATTGTTCAATTTATTAATGTGGTATCACATTGACTAATCTGTAGTTGTTGAACCATCCTTGAATCATTGGAATAACTTGTTCATGGTGTATGATCCTTTTAATGTATTGTTGAATTCAGTTTGCTAATATTTTGTTGAGGAACTTTCCATCGATGTTCATCAGGGATATTGGCCTGTAATTTTCTTTTTGTGGTATCCTTGTTTTAATATCAGGGTAATGCTGTACTCATAAAATGTGCTTGGAAGAGTTTGAGAAAAATTGCTATTCTCATATATTTTTCTTGTATACTTTAAGTGATTTTAGTTTTGAAATATTTCTTTTCGTAATTTCATATCAGGATCTTTGGGGTGCCTCCAAAGCACTGTAATTTTATACCTAATGTTTTAATTTGGGGATGAATAATTTAAATTATTTTAATAAACTGACAAGTCCTTTGTGATGTCTTTAATCAAAAAGAAATAGGCAAAAGTATGTATTTCCAACAATTACCTTAGAAAGTGAGTTGAGTCTGACAAATCCAATTATTATTATTAAAACTTGTGGATTAGATTTTCCAACATATGTGGATTATGCTTTGAAAAATAAAATTTAAATAAAATAAATTAAAATTAAAGTAAAGGTAAGGTAAGGGAAATAAAGAAAACTCAAAACAAAAAAGTAGATTTTCTTTTTGAAGATTAGCTTCAATATTGGATCCAGAGACTGTGTCTGTATACTTAGTCATAAAGGAACTTTCCATGGAGAGCACAAGTTTTTACATAGATAGGTAAGTATCTCGTGTTGCAAGTAGCAAGCAATAAGAAGATAACCAAGACCCAGATTGAACTTCAGTTTTGTTTTATTAGGAAATAAAAGCAGGAATATTGACCAACTGTAGTAAAATTGACCCTTATGCAGGTTTAAATAAATCTCTATAACGGATAACTTCACGTTCGTGTAACTGAAGGGTAAAATCACTACAGAGGATATGATCATAGCCACCAACAAGCACATGGAACAATGTTTAGAGCAGGGTGTGCAAATGTTTAAGATATTGTGAGACAAGTTCCTCTTCCCTTCTCTTCTAACATGCTGGGTGTATTCATGTGGCTAAGCCATGACTCTTCCCAAGGAAGCAAGACCAAGGTCACAAAAAAAGCAAGAATCATAGTTAACGTAATGTGTAGACACTTACTTTGTAGCATTCCTGATTATCTCTTGCATATCATTCGAATATCTCATTTATCTCATTGACATTATTTGTACTGTCTGGAATTGATGATTCATTTGACCTAATTCAGCATCCTTTCAATGACATCTACAAGCTATTCACAAGAAAAAGTGGAGGGGTGAGGAAGGCTGAGAAATTTAAGAGAGTAAAAAAATGTAGGTGAAGGCAGATTTTGAGTGAGGTGTTCAGCTGGAAAGATAAAGGAAACTAGAATTTCTGCTCTTGACACAAAGAAAAGGTATTCTAGTGAGTGAAAAAAAAATGAAAAAAGGAAAATAATAGATCCCTCATAGAGAGTATAGAGATGAAAGAGTTGATTGGGGCATGCTGTGGATTGCAGCTTAAATACGATGGTAGGGCAGCATTTATGAGAATGGGAGAAGAGTAGCATTGGTTCCATATGGTTTTTAGAAATTGCTCATCTCTTATTTTTGTCACTCTTGCCAGAATATGTCAATTGTTGGCTCATAGCAGTGTTTCTGAAAGGCTGGTCCATGGATCGCCTGCATCAGAAACACCTGGGCAGTTGTTACAAACAAAGATGCTTGGGTCCCACTCTAGACCTCCTGAATCAGAATCTCTGGGAATGGGCCATAGAATCTGCATCTTAATCAAATTTCCCAAGCATATTTAAAATCTGAGACTCATGGGAGCTGTTCATTCTATGTGCCAGATAATTTTTCCTCTTTACAATATCTACTAAGATTTATGTAGCAATTCAACTTTATAAATCACATTTATATATATCATCTCATTTTATCTGCAGAATAATCCCGTGGGATATTATTTTCCCAATTTTACTTATAAATAAAGTCTGAAAACTCTTAACTGACTTTGTCAGTAGCCCACATACAAGTAGTGTTCCTGGGACTTGAAGCTGGGTCTGTGAATTTCAAATTCAATGCTATTTTCCGTGCTTACTCCCTCTATCGGCTTATCTTGAGAATAGGTAAAGTGTCACCAGGTGAATATGTGTGCTTTCATCCAGGCTTTGGGGTTGGAGTTTACCATAATTGCGGGTCAAGGATACAGGAGAGAATAGCCTCAGGAGCACAGGTCTTGAAAGTTCAAAACTATAAACCTTAAAGCAATGGGAAATATTACTCCTATGAGGCTTACAGTGGTTCTTTGTTCCATCAGAGAAGATTACACAGAGGTACCACGAATTGATGCAAATTCAGTCCAGTCATCTGTCAACCTTTCAGGGGCCACTACTCAATAATATGAATTATCCTCTACTTTTAGTTATCCTTTTTCTCTTATGTTTCTGATGTTCTTCTTTGGGCCATTTTGTGGCTTATTTTATACTTACATCCGTCCCAGTATTAAGAGAGGGGTGAGAAAGGAAATAAAACTGAATGAATATTGGTGTTTGTTAGCAGCTTGGTGAAAAAGCAGTTGCAACTATCACTTTATGTCAGGTCTTGGAATTATTTGTGAGTTGCAATTAGCCATATTGTCTATATCCCCTATTATCCCAGATAAGGATTACATTACCTTATTGACATCGTCTCTTAGCAAGTGTATTGCTACTTGTTCAGTGCAATTGGCTGTGGCAACTCATGACTTTTTTTAGACAAACACATCATGAATTATCTCAAACCAACTCGCAGTTATCCAAGGGTTAATGATCCAATGTGCGAGTTTTACAAGCACTTTGCTTCTTCCTTGTCTCCCTCCTGTTCTCTGGCTTTAGGTCATTTGGTTGCTTATTAGCATCTCCACCAGAGAATATTTAAGTTAAATTAAACTCAGACAAATCTTTGTCACTGTGGTGGTGGCTTTCGATGTATACTGAAACAAGAGAAGGAGGTCCAAAAATATAAAATTTTTTATGTTCTTGTTAAATTTAAATTTCCAATCCTACTCCTTTCCTCCATTAACACAGAAAAATTAAGCGTTTGCTTTAGCTGTCTTATGGAAATTGGGTCTTCAAGCCTTGTCATTTTCAAAATTCGCTCCTTGAGCTGCTAGGGAAATTGGACAAAAACACTTCAGTTCTTTGAAAAAGTATACAATACAAAATTCACTGATAAACCAAAGGTTTAGGAAAACAACTCAAAATAGTCCAATAATGTGTCCAAGCATTTAGCCTGGTATGAAAGTCAGGAATTGGGACCTCGAATGGATGAATTCAAGTTTTGTCTTCTCTCCCTCTCTCTGCCCACCCTCTGTCGAGGTGCTGATGAACAGTGAAATGGCCAAAAAGTAGGCAGTAGCAAGCAAGCGAGAAAAGGGTGGTGATTACCCTCCAAACAAATGAGAGGCAGCCAGAAGAACTTCTCCTTTCTCTTCCTCCAGACTCCAAGAAACCTCTCTTCCTCTCGGTCTAAAAGCTTACCGCGGACTCTGCCTGACTCACTCTGTTGCCAGTAGGCTGGAGTCACCGCAGAGCAAGGACAGCAACCTACTGCTGTCCCCTCTATGCCATTACAGGCTAAAGGCAAATGCCCAACCCCGCTGAGGGAAACCTCTGCACCTGCACATGCCCAAGTATGTAGAACTTGGTGTAGCATCTCACGCAGCCAGAACCCTATGTCATGTTGTAGGAAGATATAAATTAGCGTGGATTTAGCTGTCAGGCAGAAGCAATCCATTTTCTAGCAGGGGGTTCTTGGATGAAAATCTCTCCATCCCTTTTTGAATGCTTTCTCCTCTTTCTATGGATTATTCTAGAAAGAGACATAGGAATTGTGCTGGCTCTGAAGAATCCAGAACAAGACAGAGGTTTATAACCTGCAAAAGTATTCACAACTCGTACCAAAGAAGTGCTGAGATAAATGGCAGACATCAGCTCTGGCTAATTTCCAAAGATGCATATTGTATAAGCAAAAGGGCCTATTAGAATGGGGTACTTGCTATGTGGAAGTGTGTTTTCTTCAGGTCTAGGGAGGCCAGAAAGGCTTTGTGTAATCAGTAATATTTTAGACTTGTTCAAAGTCTGTATCTCAATCAGTGGCATTGTATGCTGCTTTGAATTTTTGCACTTTTAAAAGTTCTTGATTGTGTCATACTCTACATGGATTCAAAGACTTTCTACTTAAGCCAGACACTTAAGCCAGAAATTTTATCATTACTTTCAAAAAAGTAAAATTAGAAATATATTAGAAAAATAAAACTATCATTCAAGACCTATAATTAATTTCATATTAACTTGGGTTCACAATTGTCTGGGCGAAAAATATATTTCTGTAAGATGGTAGACTTTATTTTTTTAAGACTTTCAGGATGGTGCCTTAGGGGTGTGTGTGTTTGTGTGTATATGTGTGTGTGCGTGTGTAAAATCCTTCCTCCTTCCATCAATAATGTATCTGTTTTGCCTCATTTTATTAATCTATAAAATGGGGTAATAATTGCTGACATAGTTGAGAAGTCCTTGGCCAACAGTGTAAATATTATAATACTGAAGATTTCATATCTCAGGGGTAACTTGACAGTGAATAATAATCAAAGCATCCAGCCCAGAATAAGAAAAATAATATTGTGTGGACTTCACGCTGCATGACTTTATTAAATCTAGACTTCATGTCTCCATGGCAAGTGGATCCCCAAAGCCCAGGCAGCAAAAATGTTAGTGCTTCCTCTGAAAATAAAGTTAACAGTATCTAAAAAACATACGATTTAATCCATTGTCATTGTTTTGCAGAAGAATTTAGCTGTGGAGTGTTAGAGGGGAAAAGTCTGTTTTCTTTAAGATGTGCTATCCATCTTCCTCTGCCCCAGAAATTACATCCTAAATAATTAAAATAGCAATGCACCTGTACTGAGACTTCCACTAAACTATCTTAATAGTGAGAATCTGGACAGTCCATGGAAGGGACGCATGGCAGCCAGGGATAGAGTTAACCTTTCTTTCACATAGAAGATTGCTGAGTTTAGAATCATTTTCTTTATGGCTTTTCCTAATGATCCCGGAGGAAAAAAGTCCACAACACCCTATCCCCAAATAGTCATCCAGACACTAGGTGAGATAAGATGGTGATAAAGCTGCCTGACCTCTGTGTTGACTCCTAGCAGTTAAAATTCTGCTCTTATAACAGAAATTCTAACTTACTCTTCACATCACAGATGCAAATGCGTCAGATATTAAAGGAGTGAGGATTACCCTGATGCCCGGCTTTGCAGGCTTCCTTGGAAGACTCCAGGGGATATAAAGGCATTTAGCTGTTTCCTTTTCTTTCCCTCTAGAGGTGTCTGGCTAAGTCAGGTGGAACACATTCCCCAAGCTCCCATTTATTACATGCTCTCTTCCTGCACTGGATTTCCCCCCTTCCCACCACTCTATCTTCCTTGGCCTTCCCCAAACATCTTTATCCAGAACCAAACATTATGTTTGTTTCTGGAAATTCCATCAGGATTCGGAGAAGGAACAGGCTCATGTCAGGGACACTCCCTAAAAACCAGAAAGTCTATGCACAAACACACACCTGTGTGTAGCAGCCCATGGCCGCCTCTCACCACACACTCCTGCTTTATACATCCAATGCTGATAAAAGCCTTCTTTTGCTCGAGGAACGTACTAATTTATTTAGCCATCCCCCGGATATAAATCACATTTACCTCTCTCCAGAAGACAGGCAACTTTCTCTTCAAGGGTGTCATAAAGAGGAAAATAGAGCTTGGTTCAAAAGTGGTAAAATACCTGCTATTCTTATAAGTTGAGATTGTCAACAAAACTCTCAAGTGGACGCACAAAGCAGAACCCCAGGCAAGTCTGTGAAAGTTCTCTTCAGAATGTTGTTTTCATTTTGCCAGTCACCTATGTAGATTCTCAGCCCACCGGTGGAAATGGCGTAAGGAGCGTATTTTCTCTGTGGGTTGCTGGGCACAGTGAGACCCAGTGAGGCAAGATCAGATGGCTGAGGGTCAAGTGCTTCCAGGATAGACCTTTCCTGGTATACATCTGTAGGCTCTCTGTTCACTGCTGCAATTTGCATTCTGATTAGTATCCTAACCCCATTTCCCCCCACCTGTAGGCTTTCTGCTTGTGTCTGCATCTGTAGCCCGTGGTGACCAGGAGCAGTGAGGGAAGGGAGACAGTCTGCTCTCTGAAGAGCCCAGCGGCAGTCCCTCTTCCTGCAAATAGAAGCAGTGGGAGCGTGATGAGAGCGTAGGTGACTGTTGGGAAATAGGTTGTTTTTCTCTTCTTTCCAGTTTTTTCTTCCTATTAATATGTTCTAGAGGGCAAGGAGAAGTTCTAGGTACCAGTACCCATCTCTCCCCATGAAAAATTACACACATTTTTCTCTGCTGGAAACATGATTTATTTGGATTATTTTCACTTTGTAATGATCTTTTCAGAAAAACAAAAAGTACATGCACAAGTTTTAAAAAGATCAGAAAGGACAAAAAGATATACAATGAAAAGGACCCCAGACCCACAAGCAACTATTTTTATCAATTTTTGCTTATCCTTCCAGAAGTAGTCTTTGTGTGTGCATATTTATAGCCAAGATATTATGTGTGTGTCTACATTTACAAGGCTTTTCTTGGATCAGGAAACTGGGGTAGTTGACGGAGTGGGGAGCCAGGGGTACAGCCCCTTATTACAGCTTTTATGTAGGATGGCCCACAAGCATTGCCCTGGGCCTGTACCCTTCTAGGGAGAGTCCTGCTTTTGTTGGTTTTGTTTTTTAAAAAAAACAAAACTGGGGCTTCCCTGGTGGAGCAGTGGTTGAGAGTCCGCCTGCCGATGCAGGGGACACAGGTTCGTGCCCTGGTCTGGGAAGATCCCACATGCCGCGGAGCGGCTGGGCCCGTGAGCCATGGCCGCTGAGCCTGCGCATCCGGAACCTGTGCTCCACAACGGGAGAGGCCACAACAGTGAGAGGCCCGTGTACCACAAAAACAAAACAAAACAAAACTGTATGTGTGTGTGTATAAAATTTGTTGCAGTAACAAAAATGAAAGCCTGCATGTATGCTACTCATTTTGCTTTTTTTCTCCACATAACAAAAGAACTTCACGTTCATTTGATATCAGTGTATAGAGAAATACCACATAAAATGGACATTGTAATGATGGTTTTGCAGATGACACGAATAGGAAGGAAGGAAAGAAGGGAGGGAGAGAGGGAGGGAAGGAAACAGAACTATGTGCCCCAGCTATTTATGGTTGCTATTTGTCAAAGTGTTTCTTTGTGAAGCTGCATCTATCATTTCTCTCTCGTGGACAAGGAGGGCAGTGACAGTGGGTTCGTCTTTGGCTGTTGTTGTAAGATTTAAATGTATGCTTTCCAAACCTAGTTTCTTCTCCTGCTTTCTGTATTGAGGACATGTGAGGTCCAGGGCATCCTTGAGCACCCTTTCGAAGGAGAGATGGGACCTCTTCTCCCCACTTGCCTAAGCAAGAAGGCCACACACTAGGGGTGACTTGGGGCCGTGACTGCCCCTGAGGACCCACGTCCTGCCTCTCTCTGGGCTGACGGAGCGGGTGGTACCCGGGTAAGGGCAGAGGAGGAGGGGTAAATTGCTTCTTTCCCACCCTCCATCACAAGAGTAGACCTTCTATCCATTTTTCCCTCCATTCGAGCAAAGTCCAGTGGGAAACGAGCCCACCAGGCCGAGAGTGTAGCTTTTTCTACTTTCCTGCCTGCGAGCATCAAGCACCATCACAGGGGGCAGAGAGAGAGTGCAGCGCACCTTCATCCTGAAGATGCTTGTGGAGCAGGAAAAGGTGGAACCCAGGCCCACTGTGCCCAGCTCTCTGCTTGGCATCCCAACCGTAGGATGCGACTTTCACACGGAAGATGTATGCACATCTCTAGAGTCAGAGCTGAGAGTTTCGGCGTCCCAGACATTTCATCAAGGACCTTTTATTTTGTCTGACGCATGCCGAAGTGGTTCTCTGTCCTAGGGTCATGGCCACAGAAGCTCTATTGCCCTGCTGTGTGCATTTTCCCCAATCACATTGAACCTTCTCCCACCCCCAACAGTGTGAAGGCAGCCATCAGCCATCAAGAGCTGATGGGCAGGTATTTGAGGGCAGAGGCTGAGTATAGGACTAGGGGCAGAGATGGGACTGCAGCCCCATCTCCACCATCCACTAGTCTGGACAGGTTCAACCTCAGTGCCTCAGTAGACCCATCTATAAAATTCCGGATTGTCCTACAGTCTTGCTGTGAGGATTAAATGAGGTGATATAGAGAGAGAGCTTTCTAGTGCTTAATAAATATATTATCAAGTAATCTCAGTTACTCAGAGGTAACTTTAAATTATTATGGCTTGACTGAGATAAATATTCTAAACATAGTTGGTCCCCGCAGTTATTTCTGAGCCTCTGCCTCTGCCTCTGCTTGCAGAACATTGTTGTACATTCCAGGCTCAACTCACGGGACCACGTGGGCCTGGCTCAGAGGGCCAGGGTAGAGTATAGCGTAATGGGTCAGATTCAGACAGGGATGGTGCACACACCTCCCTGCACCACCACCTGTGGCCCCATGGGCAAGTTACTGTCCTCCTCTGCCTCAGTCTCCTTATCTCTGAACTGGGAATAGCAGCAATTTCTGCTTTACAGAGTTGTGTTGAGTGAAGTAGTGTGTGTGAAAACCATTGGCCTATAGTATGTGTTCAGTAAAATGATCGGGATTATGCGTCTATTAACCACTGACTCACAGAATTTCAGAACCTGAAGGATTCATAGACATTATTTAGTAAGGGGCACCCCACCCCCCACCATTGGACTAACCCTTCATTTTGTAGATGGGAAATTGGGTCATAGAAAAGTTAAGAGGTCTAACAAATTTTATGTAGCCAGCTAGCTGCAGAATCAAGACTGGAATCCAAGGGTTCTGCCGCGCAGGTCCGGGCTCGTTCACTCCCTGCAGTTTTCTTGCTGCAGGACTGAAAGTAGATGTTCCATCCTGTTTAGGTAATCAGTGCTTCAAATTTGTTTGAAACCTTGGGCAACCAATAGATTGCTTGAAAAGTTATGACTCAAGGCCAGGTATTGAATTCTGTTTTACATCCCAAGGTTTTAGCTGATCTTTTTCTTAATCCATTTTTGTTTTAAATATTGCAAGTTGCTATCAACTTCTCTCTCTATCCCCTTGCTTGCCTCAGAAAACTGATATGCCCTCCCTCCCCACTGCCCTTATTTTTCTTAACTACAGTCTGTAGTGAAAACCCTCTTCTCTCAAGTGAAATGAAGCAGCTGGCACCTTTAGGGCTCTCATATTATCATTATTATCATTTAACATTTATAAGTGCTCACAGTATGCTAGACACTATAAGTAAGGAACTTGCCGTCTAAATTAGACACAGATAGATCCACATAAAAGAGAAAAATAGAGGCAGGGGGTGAGTGGGAAGTGGATCAGGGAAGGGAAAAACTCAGGGTCACTGCCACAACACTTCAAACTCTTGCTGAGCCAATGGATGTGGAAGACTTAGCGAGACATATCCAATTTTTAGCAAAGTGATATAAAATTGCCCCTAAAGGGATTGTGTGAAATACCAGGGTTTTTTTTTCATTTCTGCCAGAGAATTTCAGGAAAGCACCTTCTTGTGAACAGAATTGTTCTAAATCTGCTCTCTGCTGCCTCTTTCCATCAGCTTTCCCCAGGCCCCTGGTGGCCTCCTCCCCGTGCACTTTTGGTTTGAACTCAGAGAGCAGCAGGGAGGCGAGGGAATCAAGTGCGGGGCAGCCGGCATGTCTAATTCCATGACAGACATGTGGTGAATCTAAAGGCCACCCCTGGAAGTGTCTTTGATCTCTGGAGCCCTCTATGCATTCTGTTTCCCCTCCATGGGGTCAGTGCCCGTGGTACCCCCCGGCCGCCCAGAGTCCCCCCTCCCCCATAGGTAAGCTTCCCTTTTTGTAAGTCCAATTTTGCCCCCAAATACAATTTGTTCTTGCAGCTCATCCTGGGTCTCAAAAATTGTGACTCTTCCTCCTGTTAATAATTTTTACTGTATATGTTTACCCCTTACAACTTGAGAATGGAAAGTGGCACTCTTCATAGCTACAGGGAAATAAGCACTAAGTCAAATAGATCCATCATAATTGGAGAAGAATCAATGATTGAACAGTTTAATGAACTAAGGCAAAAAAAATATTTTAAGTGGCTACACTTCTAATAACCTCTTATTCCTGAAGGTTGTCCATGGGCTGCCCAGAGGGACCCTCCCAACAGAGGAGAGAAGCCCAGTGAATGGCCCAGATTTCTTGTACCCTCGGCTTTAGGGAGCCACTTGGTTTTTTCTCTTTAACAGCAGACAACAACCAGAGTCCCCTCTGATAGGAGCTAAGACACGAAAACAGCAAAAATGCATTCCCATCCTTCATGGAACTCAAATCAAACCTAGGATCTTTTCCACTTGAAAAAATAAGATGAAGTCTCTTCCCAGGGCTAAATGAGTGGCAAAAATGACAAAGGGTGCAGGAGGCCAGAGGCCAGAAGGAAGGGCATCCTGCCAGGGCGTCTGCACCTCGCATTTACCTGGCACCAGGGAAGTGGGAAAGGCACTACAATTTGGACAAGGGGAAATGATCAGCTCATCTTATTTTTTACTCTCTTTCTTTTGCTAGGTACATGTCCTTTCAATTCTCTCACCTTTTATTTTTCTTATTCTTAGACTTAAAAGTGGTTTAATACTGGAGCATTTCTTAGACTTCTTAAAAAGTGAACCCTAAATGTATAAGTCCCTGGAAACCAGGTGTGGACTGCTGCATGAGTTCAGGTCTGCCAAGAGGGAGGCACCACAATGGGACTGGATGTGCAAATGTACTGGGGAAGAGAACAGGAGCAGCTAGGGGGAGCTGGCGGACAACAGTGCAGGTCTGACCCCCGTGGGAGGAGAGGCAGAAGGAAGGAGGATTGGGGAGGAGGAGGTTCCAACTGAGCAGAGTTTTAAAGCAGTTCAGCCAGGTTACTGTGGAGTCCTCCAGCCACAGTTGCCCACGGGAGGAGATGTGCCTTTTGCAGGAAAGGGCCTGCCTTTGGATCCCTGCCATTCAGTCATTGACTGGCAGCAGCCAGTGAAAGGTGTGCAGACACACTGGTGGTTCTAGAGGGGAACAGCTCGGGTCATCAGTCAGTTATCCTCTCCACAAAAGGAGCCCTGAGCTGCACATTTTGGTCACAGCTGTGTTATTCTACTTCATTCCAGAGAGACAATCAAAAGAGAGTAGAGCAAATGAGGGCTTGGCCTGCAAACCAGGCATAGCATGTAACACTGTTTCATGCTCATAGCTTCCACTTATGCACGTGCCACGAACTGAATAGAGTTACCGCGGCAAACATCACACAAATCCTATAAGACCACTATTATTAACCTATTTTACAGACGGAAAAGTGAGTCTTAGAAAGACTGTGGTCACACAGCAACTGTTGGTGGAGCCAGAATTCCACCCTAACACCTAGTCCCAGAGCCACTTCATGCATTACCTCTGAAGCTACTTCTTGACTGCAGCAATTTATAAGCTATTTAATTTCTGCTAAGTACTAAAGTACTATTATTTTCTCATAACACATGACTAGGGAAGAAACCTCTGGTAAAATCACATAAGACTTTGCAATCACCCAAGAAATCTGCTTGGGGTCAGACACCGCCCACCCTCACCACATCCCTCCATTTTCTGAAGAACCGAAGTAAAATCTTCATTTATTTGTTGAAGTGCCTTAGTAGTGCTGTGAATCTAATGGCACATCCTTCTTGTTTATATGGAGACAGTTCCTCAAAAGCTCTATAATAATTGATATTTTCCAGCCTTGACCTGGCAGCAAAGACCCAGCTCACAGACACTTGCTGAGCTAAGAAACAAAAGCAGGCAGAAAACTCCTGCAGAGCTTCTCAAAGCTTGTGCTCATAAAGGGCATCAGGTACACCTACACGGCTATGAGATACATTAAAAACGGATTCTTACAGAAGAGTTAAAGTCCAGTCTGATGCTGCTCAAATTTCACTAAAAAAAGGATATTAAGACAACAAGCCTGGAAAAACCAAGTTAGCTTAATTACAAAGGAAAAAGTACAACCAAATTTGAATACTAACATGTAGAAATCTGTCAGAGCTGATGGAAAATGTGGCTCTGTTACTCTGAGGTTTTCTCTTGAAAAGCCTAAAAGGACTCTGTCAAGTTTGACGAGCCTAAAATGCAACACCCACACACACACCTGCATGCAAATATTACATTTTCTATTTTAAAATGGCCTCCTGATAGATTTTTCACTTTCAGTCTTCAGAAATTATCTCAAATGAAAAAATAAATAAAAAACAGAAAGCTTTTCAGCCTTGATCCCCTGCTGGTTTGTAAGAATAGATTTGGCAAGAAGAGTGGCACCCACAATCACAAGAAACCCAAGTAACCTGGTTGTTTTTTTCCCACAGCCAGCTAAGGACAGAGATTTTAACACCATTACCACCCTCAGTTTAGAGGGCTCCTAGCTTTTCACTGTCAGGAAACATTCTCAGAAAAAAAAAAATAACTTATACAACAGGCATATCTTCAACTTGTCACCGTCTAGCCATATCCTTTCAGAAAACATTTCATTTCTTTATGTAGCAATTGTAGTGGGTAAGCAGACCCATTCCCAAAGGCTACCAAAAATGTCCCAGCATAAGCCTATCCCATTCATACTCCAACACGGTAAAGCACAAAACATCAGAAATGGCTGCCCTACACAAAACAGCTAATATTTAAGGCAGTAATTTCCCTCACATCTAGGGCAAAAGAGAAAGCATCCATATCTATCATGTCAAAACTATTCCGTATCATGTGGTTTAAACAAAAGAACCAAGGCATCAGCATGCCTAGTTTTCAATTCCACCTCCTAGTAAATATGACCAATTAATCTTGACAAAGCATTGCTCTGATGGTCCAACAATCGCTTAGCACACGTGTACTGACCCCCCTGCCTGGGACATGCCAACCAAGGGAAGGAGCACTGCATTGGTGAGAGTCATTTACTTGCTCAAGAGTGTCAGTGTTGGGCTTCCCTGGTGGCGCAGTGGTTGAGAGTCCACCTGCCGATGCAGGGGACATGGGTTCGTGCCCCGGTCCGGGAAGATCCCACATGCCGTGGAGCGGCTGGGCCCGTGAGCCATGGCCACTGAGCCTGCGCGTCCGGAGCCTGTGCTCCGCAACGGGAGAGGCCACAGCAATTTACCCAGTGGTTACAGAATAAATTTCAAACTTGAGCTGAGTATTCAAGTTTCCCCACAATCTGGCCCTGACCTACCTTTGTGGTCTTTTCTTCACTGCTGGCCTCCTGGAGCTGTCCTGTCCAATATGGTAACCACAATTTATATAGGGCTATTATGCAATTGAAATGTGGCAGCTCCACATTGATACGTGTTATAAGTGTAATCTACATGCCAGATTTCGAAGACTTAGTACCCAATAAAAGGATATAAAATATCTCAATATTTTAAAATTGATTACACATTGAAATGAAGGTGTTTTGGATACATTAAATTACAGAAAATAAATTGTAAAAGTTATTTCATTTCAAGTGCTTCTTTTTTAATACAGCTACTAGAAAATTTTAAATTGCAAATGTGGCTTTTGATTGTATTTCTGTTGGACAGTGTTGTTAGACTTTCCTCCCACACTCTGCTCCTTCCATCCTTTTCACCTAATACAGTCATGTGTGCCATCTTTACTTATTTAAATCCTATCCATCCTACAAATCTCTGCTCAAATCTTAAATCTTCTTTGGAAAACCTCTTTTACTCTGTACATCACATACAGCATTTATTTCCTTGTGATTTGCTTAACACTATTTATATGTAAATTGTAAAACTCTTCAACCCACTTCCCCAACTATATTGAAGCTTCTAGAGGGCAGCTTCCATGTCTGAGTCATCTCTGTTTTCCAAGGAACCAATATCTAGCACAATGTCTTGCATGAGGAAGATAGTCAATAAAAATTTTTAAGGAAATGATAAATGGATAGATGGATAAATGCATGAATGAAAAAAATGTATCTATGAGTCAAGACAGTGTAGTTCTAGCAAAAGAATGGACACATATATCAATGGAACAGAATAGAGAGCCCATAAATAAGCCACATGAATATAGTCAACTGATTTTTTGACAAAGGTGCAAAGGCAATTCAATGGAGAAAGGATAGTCTTTTAATATATGGGGCTGGAACAACTGGATGTCTATATATTAAAAAAAAATTAATCTAGACATTACCTTATACCTTTCACAAAAATGAACTCAAAATTGATCACAGGCATAAATGTAAAATGAAAAACTATAAAACTTCTAGAAGAAAAGAAGAGAAATTATCTTGGGTTCAGCTATGATTTTTTAAATACAATGCCAAAAGCATAATCCATGAAAGAAAAAATTGATAAGTTGGACTTCATTAAAAATAAAAATTTACACTCTGTGTAAGACACTGTTAAGAGAATGAAAAGACAAGTCATGAACTAGAAGAAAATATTTGCAAACTGCGTATCTGATAAAAGATATGTATCTACAATATGCAAGCAACACTTTGAACTAGATAAGAAAATTTTAAAAAAAATTAAAAATGAGCAAGAGATCTGGATACCATATCAAAGAAGATATACAGATGGAAAATAAGCATATAAAAAGATGCTCAGTATCATTTGCCAGTAGAGGAATGCAAATAAAAACAACAATGTTGCCTTACTTCTCATGCAAAAATAACGAACTGTGGATCATAGTTCTAAATGTAAGATCCAGAAATATAAAATGCTTAGAAGAAAAACGGAGTAAATCTTCATGACCATGGATTAGGCAATAATTTCTTAGACATAACATCAGATGTACAAGCCACAAATGTAAAATACATAAATTCATCTTGATCAAAATTAAAGACTTCTGTGTTTCAAAGAATACTGTCAGGAAACTGAAAAGACAGTCCACTATAGGAGAAAATATTTGCAAATCATATATCTGATAAAGGACTTATACATAAAGTTTATAAAATATAAAGGGAATTCTTAAAACTCAACAATAAAATGACAAATAATCCAGTTTAAATATAGGCAAAGGATTTGAACAGACAGTCCTCCAAAAACTATGTACAACTGGCCAAGCACATGAAAAGATAATTAAAATTACTGGGGAAATGCAAATCAAACCACAATGAGTTACAACTTTCACACTAGGATGGCTATAATAAAAAAGATGAACAGTAACAAGTGTTGGTGAGGATGTTGAGATATTAGAACATCATACATCGCTGGAAGGAATGTAAAATGGTGCAACCACCTTGGAGAACAGTCTGGAAGTTCCTCAGTAAGGTAAACATAGACTTATCATATAACCCAGCAATTCCACTCCTAGGTATATACCCGAGAGAACTGAAAGCATAAGTCTAAACAAGTACTTATACACAAATGTTCATCCAGTGTTATGCAAAACATCCAAAAGTAGAAACAACCCAAATGCCCATCACTTAAATAGTATATAAACAAAAGTATGTATCCATACAATGAAATATTATTCAGCCATATAAATTACTGAAGTACTGATACACGCTACAACATGGAAGAACCTTTAAAGCATTATGTTAAATTAAAGAAGCCAGACACAAAAGGCTACATTTTATGTGAGTCCATTTATTGAAATGTCCAGAATAAGAAAATCAACGGAAGCAGAAAATAGATTAGTGATTGCCAGGGCTGGGGAAGAAGAAAGTGGGAAGTAACTGCCAATGGGTATGGGTTTTCTTTTCAGAGTGATGAAAATATTCTAAAAGTAGATAGTGGTGATGGTTGCACCAATCTGTGACTATATAGAAACAACTGAAATGTGCACATGAAAAGAGTCCATTTTCTAGTAGGTGAATCATAAAAAGCTGTTATTTTAAAAAATGAGATACCACTATCTATTAAAATAACTAAAAGAAAAACGTAAGGATGAGAAGCAAAAGGAACTCTCATTCATTGATTTGCATTGGTGGGAATGCAAAATGGTGCAGCCACTTTGGAGGAGTTTGGCACTTTCTTACAAAGCTAAATATAATCTTACCAATTGACCCAACAATCATGTTTTTAGGTATTTAACCAACTGATTTGAAATTTTATTTTCACACACATTTGAAAACAAATGTTTATAGAAGTTTTTTTTTTTTTTTTTTTGCGGTACGCGGGCCTCTCACTGTTGTGGCCTCTCCCGTTGTGGAGTACAGGCTCCCGACGCGCAGGCTCAGCGGCCATGGCTCACGGGCCCAGCCGCTCTGCGGCATGTGGGATCTTCCCAGACCAGGGCACGAACCTGTGTCCCCTGCATCGGCAGGCGGACTCTCAACCACTGCACCACCAGGGAAGCCCTATAGCAGTTTTATTAATAATCTCTAAAAACTGGAAAGAACCGAGATGACCTTCAAAAGTTGAACAGATAAGCAAACTGTGGTACATTCATACAATGGAATACTATTTAGTGGCAAGAAGGAATGAGCTATGCAAAGAAATGGATGAATCTTAAATGCATACTGTTAAGTGAAAGAAGCCAGTCTAAAAGGCTACATACTAATTTAAATTAACTCAAAATGCTACTGCATATGTATGCTGGAATTGAGCAATTAAATAAACGGGCAGTGATTTGTGGGATCTAGGTTTTTTCATTGCTGGAGGTGGAAAATACAGATAAGAAAGGGAGAAAGATAGAATAATCTATGTGGTAATGGATTAGAGTTGGAGACATCAGTATCTATATATGTTTAGCTTAATATAAATACACATGGTTATGTAGAGAAATATTTAAAGTTGCATGCATGTATGCTGGTTAGTATTTCTTTGCTCTGTCAGCTGTGAGGACCTAGAAGCATCTATGCTCCCGTGGCAACAAGCATGCCTTGTGCAGACCTTAGTATCTAATAACTTTTTCCAATAAGAGCAACCGGAGTGCCTTGAGGAAATGTCTGATTCTAGAGCTAAGAGCAGGAAATATACATGATGAGACTGGAGGATCTTGTAGGGTCAGAAAGCAAGAAAGTGCCCAAGGTGAAAAAAAAACCCCAAAATAATAGGGGCATGTCAAAGGAACACAGAAACCAACTGAAGGAAGCTGCCAAAAGCCAAAGTTGGAACAATTTGAGCAACAGAATAAATCATATTGGATTCTAACCCAAAATATAAAAATAAATATCCATGAGTCCATACTGATATAAACGATTGGATAAATAAATAAATGGGTCAGAAGAGCCAAATTTCCTGTGCAGCAGAGTTCCAAATAATTTATGTAGATACTCAGCCTTCAAGATGGTGGAACACAAGTACCCACTCCTTAAATATGGGCTTCACATTGTGACTTCTTTCAAAAGAGTATAGTATGGAAAGTGAGAAAAAAGGGTAGCTTAACACTGAGGAAACCTCACAAACACTACCTCAACCAGGGGATCGATGCTAACTTCACCGTGTCAACAAGGCTGACATCATGTCAATTGTACGTACCCAAGATGTGATGTGGTAAGAATGGCATTTTATCTTTGTGTGTTCCTCCCAAAACCCACAACCCCAATATAATCATGAAAAAACATCAGAAAAACTCAAATTGAGGGACATTCTATAAAATGTCTGACCAGTATGCTTCAAAACTGTCAGGGTCATCAAAAACAAGGAAAGTCTGAAAGACTGTCACAGTCAAGAGGAGCTGAAGGAGACATGACAACTAATGTAATATGGCGCCCTGGATGGAATTTTGGAATAGGAAAGGGACATTAGGTAAAACTAAGAAAATCTGAATAAAATATGTACTTTCATTAATAATAATGTATCAATATTAGTTCACTAATGGTAACAAAAATACCATCCAAATGTAAGCTGTTATTAACAGGGGAAATTGCATGTGAGGTATATGGGAACTCTCTGTACTATCTTTGCAACTTTTCTTTAAATATAAAATTATTCTAAATCTAAAAGTTTATTAAAAATAAGAAACATGCTTTATGGATGCCTTCTAAGCCTTCTAAGAGGCTGGCAAAAGTTGAATTTTCAGTGGCATATTGAACAGTTACATCTTTCAGACCCTCCCTCTGCCCATCACTGCTCTTTGTCTTGGAAAAGATGGTTCCCTTTTCTAAATGTGATTACATTTCTTTTTACAGTTATGAATTGATCTATACCCACTCCATCAGGGAGAATTAAAACTTAATCATCATCACTTTCTGTTTTCCTTAACCATGCTTTCCCTCTACTTTGTCCCACACCCTACAAACTTTTCCTGTTAAACCTTAATCCTTAGGGTACCCAGAACAATACTGATGCTTCCTCCATTTTGATAAACAAATATTAACAATACTTAAAATACCTGGGAAAAAATATTTAACTCAAAATGCACACACAGGGCAATTCTCTTGGCTTCCAGAATGAAAGGATGACCCAGATCTCAAATGTTCAAAAAACATCAGCAAGATTTTCTGTAACATGTCCGTTTACCACATTCTTAAGGAAAGACCTGAGTTAAACTTTATAAACTAAAGCTAAAACAAAAGTGAGCAAAACCATTTAATAATTGAGAAAACAGGTATAAATGTACCTTATGGAATATAAAAAATATTATATAAAGAAAGATGTAATTGGTTGAATACTTGGGAATAAGTAGACCCAGAGACCAACATTAAAACCAGTTATGCCTCTAATTTTTACCTGCAGCCAGTTAGGCCAGGGGTTACTTCTGAAATGTCAAACAGTCAAAGTGAAGGAATTTATTGCAAGAAATATAATTCCCAATTCTGGCTGGTAAAACAAACTTACGGAGGATTCCTGGACTTTTATAATGATGGAATACAACCTGAGGCAGTATAAATTCACAATCTCTTAGGACAAATAGCCTTTAAAAATTCAACCTAGTATTCAGTTCACCCTTGAAATGAGTGGAATTTTCTGTAGAAGTCACATGACATATTCATTGTATAGTATGAACCCTCCTGCTAGCATGATCTCAGGCTACCTACCCCTTTTCTCTAATTTTGCAGTGTCGGTTTTAACATCATTGACCACATACATTCTTGTATGGTTTGTGCTTTAACTGATGTAGGCTTTAGATAATAACCACCTAGTAGAAATCTGTTATGGTCTAGCAATGTCTATACTACTGTCAACTCGATATTATGCAAAAGGGACCTACCTATAGTACATTGTTATCGTCACTAAACAAATTTCTTTAAATAAAGGCCTATAAAAATCCAATTAGATTGTGCATGGAGCGCCATTAAGTTGAAATGCTGCAACAGTAAAAGTCAAGACTAACTTAACCTTTTAAAAAGATTATACTATAGGTAAAGCCCCACTGGCATGTGGAGGGATTTGTGTTAATTCTGTGTCCTGAAAAGATTAGAAAATGGCAAATGTAGTGTATCTTGAAAGCCCCTGGGTGTCCTGGAGTCTGGTTATCATTTCCCCCTCCCTGTAGTTGATTGCTCCAGCCAAGGAGGCCCCGGGACCCAGCACAGCTCTGTATCCTACAGTTTTGGTGGCCTGGGCAGCTGCATTAATCTCCCCCTTCCCCAAGGCTTTTGAAGTGGCCACAGGAAACGGGCAGCTCTGCTGGCCCCACCCCCTCTCAGGGAGTTTTCTGTCTCAGAGTGTTTTAAACACTGCCAGATCCAAAAGGGATGAGGTTTATGGTGGTATAATATCACCTTAGATTTTGGTGACGCTGGGAAGAAACAGAAAAGACAGAAAAAACCATTCAGGCCCTTTTCATAGCATCACAAGATTATTTATCATAAGAGAGAGCTTTGGTCAACTAGTTCAAATGCCCATCTATTGTCTCCTGTTCTCCTCTGTCTCCAAACAATTCAAGCAGTAAAGGACACACCACCTAGAGAAGCTCTGTCCTATTATGGGATAGTTCTAATTGCTGGAAACGTCTGCCTTACATGGAGCTAAATTCTGCCTCCCAGTGACTTACATCAATTGAATCTATTGGGTCATCGGAAACTACAGACAATATGTCTCCATGTTCAGCTGCCACATGGCTTTTTAAATATTTAAAGACAGTCATGATAATAATAACAAAAGCTATTATCACTTCCTGAGCATCTACTGAGTGACAGTACTGTACCAGATAGTTTATGTATGTAAGTGGATGGTTGAACCCCTCATGGGAAGAGCACTGAATGTGTTTGCAAGGAAAACTTGATAGCACTTGGGGTGGGGAGATAGGGACAGGATTCTGGAATCCCAAAGCCACGCTTGGGATGGAAACATGTTTGCTATGGAGGGTGGATTCTGCGACATGAGTGGATCTTTGTTTTGAGTATTATAAGTGTGTTTTTTCAAATTAAGGATAGGAACTGGGAGAGGATGACTTGTTTTCATAGAAGAAGGGAACGGAATTTGAAGACCCTAATGTCCTGGAAGGATGAAGAAAAGCCAGTGAGTCGGCATGGGGGAAGGATTACCCACCCACCCCCACGCCCCGCCCACTGCATTTCTACTCACCCCACTATTGCCCACAGTGGTAAAGTCTTTACAGAGAACAGCAGTGTAGGGAGGAGGCTTACAACGTCTTCCTCTGGGACGTGTGCAGCGTGAATTTCCTAATTCATCTACTGGGTCAAATCTCCAGTGAAATCTACTTAACTCACCAATGCTGCTGTGTGAGTAGATTTTTGGGGGGAATTCCACAGTTCTGAGAGGGGCTCATGAGATCTGTATTCAGAGAAACTGACACAGGAGCCAGAAGAGAGGGTAACCCAATCACAATATTATTCAAAAGATACTATTGCTACTTTATCAACGAGGATCCTGGGAGTCAGAAAACTTGAGTGACTTGCCCAGAGTTACAAGTGGGGCTGAGTCTACCTGATTCTTTTCACTACACACCAACTCATCACATGTCACCTATGGCTTACATTTTCTAAGATTCACTTTTCTATTTTCCTCAACTTTTCCCCATGACATTCTTTCCAGATCTCTTCCTATCCGGACCTTATCTGTGTACTTTCTGTCAGGGAATCTGTTCAGTTTTCCCACTTCCAGTGGCAGTAATACAGCAATGCATGTTACACATTTATTAATGCAGCCCAAGATCTTTTTCAACATGTTTTGGGATTTTTTTTGCATAAATTAAAACAAGTTCTTCCTATCCTTATTTATACACAACTGATATTTTCTAACTTATATTTTTCTGACTACTAAAGTAATGCGTATTTGGGAATCCCCTGGTGGTCCAGTGGTTAGGACTCCCTGCTTTCACTGCCAAGGGCGCTGTGGGTTCAATCCCTGACCGGGGAACTAAGACCCCACAAGCATCATGGTGCGGCCAAAAAACTTTTTTTTAATTTTAAAAATTGAAGTAATGCATATTTATTATAGACAAAATTTTGAAATTATGAAAAGAGTAAGAAAAACAAATATCATCTTTAGTTCCAACAATTATGGATAATAATTGTTGATGTTTTGGGACATACTCTTTCAGTCTTTTGAATGCATGTATGTACGATTTTATAGTTTCTAGTCTGAATCTAAATTCTGGACCTAGCATTTATCATGTTTAAGTTTTCTTGATGATTTAAGCTTTACACTACAATTTATCAAAATAAGTTTGAATTCTTATGCTTTCATTAATTTTCTTAGCTACATGCAACAGAAGCCTATAGCATCCCTTTGCTTCTCCCTCTCCCTCATCATGTGACCACATCACTTCTTAGTTCTCATCTGAAGTTTATGCATTTGACATAATTGATCACTGTTGCCTTGGTCTCTTTGGTCTCTTGATCATGGTTCTTTTTTTACTTCACCGGCTGCACCTTCTCACTCTCCTTCCCTCTCTTTCACATATTCTCAAATGCGTCTGGGTTCAGTTTATGATCTCCTGTCTTCTCTAGATTCCCCCTCCCTAGGTGAGCTCCTCTATCGTCTAGGCATGCATGAATCCTACATTTATGTCTCTACCTCCATTCTATCCTGAACCCTCCCATAATCCTCCTACTGCCTGCATGACATCTCTTGGATGTCTAAAGACATCTCAAATGCCTTGTTGAAATCTGGGTGCTTTGTGACCATAGTATTCTCCTGATGCATAAGTCTCATAATCCTACCCAGAAAGAAAATAAAGTTCATTTGACCTGACTTGTTCTGTAGGAACCCACCTTAGAAATTTTTCTAGATATAGGACTTTCCACTCAGTACTCAGTAGTGTCCACTTGTTTCCTCTTCCTGAAAATAAGAATATTGACCTGTGCTCAATTTTTTGGCACCTGTCTCATTGTCTGTGATTTCTCAGAGCAAAAAGTAAGATCACATCCTCACTTTATTTTAGTAATTTGGGATATAAAGCTTCTGGGCTCATTGAAGGTGATGAAATAGATCATCTGTAATTCCTAGCCTGCTAGAACATCAGTTGGCTGGGATTTTTTTTCCCAGGAGGGGGTGAGTGGGGAAGGGGAGAAAGGGTATTTTCCTTGGTGAATAATACAAGGCAGAAGGAAAGTTCAGTAGTTGTCTTCTGTCATCTGTCAACTTTATACCAGCTTCCCCATGTTGTGGGCCAATACTATTCCTGTTTTTCTTGAGCTTTAAAGAATTTGTTCTTTTCTTTAGTTTGTTTTGTGAGCCTCAGCTCAGCCTGGGTTTTAGCCTTACTTGTAAAATTCCCTCATGTTGAGCCACTTTTCTTTAAAAATCAATCCTTCATTTTTTTCATCTTTTGTACCTAGCTTTTTATAAAAACTCGAGCTTCTCAGAGAGCTTCCTATATAATCACATTGATAAGTTTGTCAGATAAAAAACTGGATGTCCAGTTACATTTGAATTTTGGATAAGCAGCAAATGATTTTTAGTATAAATATGTCCCATGCAATATTGGGGATGTACTTATACTAAAAATCATTGTTTACCTGAAATTCAAATTTAACTGAGCATTCTGTAATATATTTACTAAATCTGACAACCTTGCATGTTAATTCTGTTTTATTTGTTTGCTTCGGTTTTAAATAGTTTCAGCTTTCCTTATTCACTTGAATTGCAATGATATAGTAAAAATTTTAGCTTTGGAAAATTCCCATTCCTCTTAAGTTGGGTTTATACTTTGCTTTATAGTATTTAAAGTACCTTATAGTATTAGTCTGCTCAGGCTGCTATAACAAAACCGCACAAACTCAATGGCTTAACATTTATTTTCTCACAGTTCTGAAGGCTGGAAGTCCATGATCAAGGTGCCAGCAAATTCAGTTTCTGGTGAGAGCTCTCCTCCTGGCTTGTAGATGACTGTCTTCTCTCTGTGTCCTCACATGGTCTTTCCTTTGTGCTCTTGAGACAATTATCTACTTTTTTTCTGGATTGTTTCCATTTTACTTTTATAAATTCTCAGGTACATGTCTTTCCTCACACAAAATTCCCTTCCCCCCTCACTCATGAACTCAAAATTAGCATAGTCACTTTCTCTCAGGTCTCTGAAAGAAACATTGTTAAAACAGCAGCAACTCACCAGGCAGTAGGCAAAGCCCTTTATATGTCCTGATTAATCCCTACACGATCCACAAGAGGTAGTGTATTAGTCAGAGTTCTCCAGAGGAAAAGAACCAATAGAATGTAGATAGGTAGATAGATAGATAGATAGATAGATAGATAGATAGATAGATAGATATAGATAGATAGATAGCAGTTAGATAGATAGATAGCAGGTAGAGTACAGATAGATAGCAGTTAGATAGATAAATAGATAGCAGGTAGATAGATAGATAGTATATAGATAGATAGATAGGTAGATAGATAGATAGATAGATAATTTGTTATGAGGGATTGACTCACAGTACTATGGAGGTGGAGAGGTGCCACATCTGCTGTCAGCAAACTGGAAGCCCAGGAAAGCTAGTGGTGTAGATCTAGTCCAAACCCAAAAGCCTGAGAACTAGGGCAGCCAACGTTGTAAGTCCTAGTCTGAGTCTGAAGGCCAAGAACCAGGAGCGCCATGTCCAAGGACAGGATATCCCAGCTCAAGCAGAGTGGAAAGTCACCCCTTCCTCTGCCTTTTTGTTCTATTTGGGGCCACATCAATCTACTGATTCAAAGCAAATCTCTTCAGGACACCCTCACAGACACACCCAGAAATAATGTTTTACCAGCGATCTGGGCATCCCTTCATCCAATCAAGTTGACATGTAAAATTAACCATCACAGAGAGTGTCTTCATTTGAGTTCCCCCACAGACAGACGCTAATTCTGCCTTAGATGTAGACACAAGAAGTTCATTTAGGAAGTGATCCAGTGAGGCACTGGAAAAGTAATTCAAGGAAAGGAGAAAAGCTAGTGAAGGGTATGGAGTGAGTGGAGTCCCACTGTGGGCATCTGGGGCTCAGTCCCATTGGGGACTCTTCGAGGAACTGTGTGGAATAGACTTCAAAATTATCCTGCTGGAAAGCCTGGAGGCTGGAACATTTATCCCCAGCCTCCCACCTTCATTGTTTAAGGGTGGCCCTCAGGGCACCAACTTCCCCTGAGGCCAAGAAGCTCCAGTGGCTCCTGAGAAAGCCCTCAGACACAGCCAACCTCTGTCCCTGCTACCAGAGCTCTTCTTGAGGGCACTGTTTCTCTACCTATGGTGCCTTCCCGGTGTTTGAGGTAGGAAGCATGCCAGAAGCTGTCACCATCTTCAGAAGTAAAAGTAGAATTGGGACAAAAGGATATGAGTGTGGTGGAGCATCAACAGCCCCTGCTACAAGTAAGCTTATTAATGTTCTCATTTTGCAGAAAAAGAAAACGTTCGTGTATATGCCAATATATGTCTACACCAGGCTCCAGGTTACAGAAGGAACAAGCCAACAGTCCGTTCCTCATGGAACTTGCTCTCTAACAGTTTAGAAGTGTTGAATAATTAATCTCAGTCACACAAGTAATGAGTGTTAAAGCTGAAATTCAGGCCCAGGTGGGTCTGAATCCACTTCACCATTCAACCTCCCTTCTTTTAGCTTTTATCTATTGTTAGATTTTGGAGTTATAAGGACACTAGGGATCACCTAGTGATTGGCTATCTGACTTTATAAATTAGGAATTGAGACCAAGAGAATTTACGTGCCTATAACAAGTTTATTTGACACATGTGAAGCAGAATAGGAACTAGATCTCAGATCTTCTGATCTCCATTCTGGTATCAAGGTCAAGTATATCCTTTATGATGTCCCTTAGAAACTCTTCTTATAATTTCCATTTTTAACAGCTTTGTTGAAGCTAAATTGTATACAAAAAACTACACAGGTACAATTTGATATGTTTCAATATACTTATATACCCATGATCAATAAACAACAATCAAGATAATGAACATATTATACCAAAAAATTTCCTCCTGTAATCCATTTCCTCCCAAACCTCCCTTATCACCTTCAATTCCCAACAATTAGCAATCTGCTTTCTGTCACTAAAGATTAGCTTTCATTGTCTAGAATTTTAAATAAATGGAATTATACAGTTTACTCTATTGTCTGACTTCTTTCAATCATTATAATTAATTGGAGATATAGTCATGTTGTGTATCTTCTTTGTTGAATAATCTGTTCAATGTTTTTGTCCATTTCTAAAATTGAGAACCAATAAATCCATAATTGACACGATTATTTTGCTATTTGTTTTTTTATTCATCCTACTTCATCTTTGTTCATTTTTACTCTTTTTCTGGTTTCATTTGTAATAATTGAATTTTTAATGATTCCATTATATCTCCTTTGTTGGCTTGTTAGTTACAACTCATTTCATTATTTTAGTTGATGCTTTAGGGTTTATCATATATATTATCTTCCTCTAAGTGATAAGTTTATCATATATTATCTTCCTCTAAGTTTCCTGGTATAAGAAACTTACAATAATATTTTTCTATTTCTTTCCTCCTGACATTTATGCTACTAATGTTATGCATTTTACTTTTATATATATATTTTAAAACACAACATTCATTTATCTTTTAAAGAGATTTAATAATAAGTAAAAATCATATATGTTTACCAAGTAGTCATCATTTCCAATGTTCTTTATCTTATTATGTAGGTTCATATTTCTACACAGCAACATTTCCTTCTACCTAAAAGACCTTTTAAATATTTCTTATAACGTGGGTGTGCTGGTAACAGATTCTTACAGTTTTTGTGTTTCTGAAAATGTTATTTTACTTTTGCTTTTGGAAGATAATTTTGCTAGGTATAGAATTCTAAGTTGACAGTTTTTTTCTTTCAGTACATTAGAAGTGTTGCTCCAGTATGAGTATATATTATCTTCTCATTTGTATTATTTCTAATGTGAAATCTGCTTTCATCCATATTTGTTCCTCTGTACAATTTTTGTATTATTACTACTTTGAGCAATTTTATTATGATGTACCTTCGTGTGTTTAACTTGGTGTTTCTTGTGCTTAGGATTCACAAGGCTTCTTGAACCTGTGGGTTTATGGGTTTCATGACATTTGGAAAACATTCAGCAATTATGTCTTCAAATATTTTTCTGTAGTCCCCACTCTCTTCTCTCCTCTGGAGATTCTAATGATATGGAGCCACTTGAAGTTTTCCCACAACTGACTGATGCTCTGTTCATTTTTAAAAATGTTTTTCCCTTTGTTTTTATTATTATGTCATCAAATTCACTAATCTTTTCTTCTCTGATGTCTGCCACAAACCTCACCCACTGCGGTTTTATATCTTATACTTTTTTTTTTTTTTTTTTGCAGTACGTGGGCTTCTCACTGCTGTGGCCTCTCCCGTTGCGGAGCACAGGCTCCGGACGCGCAGGCTCAGCGGCCATGGCTCACAGGCCCAGCCGCTCCGCGGCATGTGGGATCCTCCCGGACTGGGGCACGAACCCGCGTCCCCTGCATCGGCAGGCGGACTCTCAACCACTGCTCCACCAGGGAAGCCCTCTTATACTTTATAATAGCCATCTTTTGAAGTTTTATATCTTGCATGTCTCTACTTAACTTTTTGATCATATAGAATACATATTTAATAGCAATTTTAATATTCCTATCCACTAATTCTAAATATCTGTGTCAGTTCTGAGTCAGTTTTGATTGACTGACTGATCTCCTCGTTGTTTATAGATTATATTTTCCTGCTTTGCATGCCTGGTAATTTTTCACTTGACTCCAGACATTGTAAATGTTGCCTTGTTGAGTGCTATGTATTTTGCATTCCTAAAGTATTCTCAAGTTTTGTTCTGAAACGCAGCTAAATTGCTTGCCAATAGTTAGATACTGCTGGTTCTTGCTTTTAAGATTTTGTTAGGTGGGACTGGAGCAGTGCTCAGTCTAAGGCTAATTATTCCTCACTACTTAGGTAAGACCCTTCTGTGTACTCAGTCCAATGTCCTGTGGATCTTGAGGTTTTCCAGCCTGGCTGGTCAGATCAAGCTCTGTTTCCAGCCCTGTGTGAGCACTAGGTTCTGTTTCCTTTAATCCAGTAATTCTCAATTAGAGAAATTTTGCCTTACCAGGGACATTTGGCAATGTATAGAGACACTTTTGGTTGTCACAACTAGGAACTGGGGGAATGATGAGTGTCACTGGATGTACTGGGTAGAGGCCAGGGATGTTCCTAAACATCCTACAATACACAGGACGGCCCCCACGACAAAGAATTATGAAAACAAAAATGTCAGTAGCACTGGGATTGAGAAACCATGCTCTAATCCTTTCAGGTGACTCTCCTCAGTCTCCTGGAGTTACTCCACATGCCTGTGCTAATCACTGTTCTACAAGGGGGACCCTCTGTAAATCTCTGGAGTTCTCCTCTGTGAAGCTGTCTCCTCTCCTGTGCTCTATCTTGTAAACTATAGCTACCTTATTCTCCCTGGACTCTCAGGTCTGTCTCTTCAATGAAGGAAGTCTTCTGGATCTGCCTGGTTCCCTCTCCCTGCATCAAGGCTTAGAAACTTGCTTAGGGCAGTAAGTTGGGGAGAACTTAGGCTCACCTCATTGATTTCCCATTTGTCAGGATCACTGTCCTTTATTGCCTGATATCCAGTGTCTCACAATTTGTTGTTTCATATGTTTTGTTCATTTTTGTTGTGGTTTCTGGTGGGAAAGTAAATCCCAATTACTACTTCTTGGCCAAAAGCTCAAGTCCTTTTTAAATGTACTTCATCTTGCCTTCCCTTACCTGTTGACTTGCCAGTGTACTACCTTCCCCTCTTCCAGATTGGTAACTATGGAAGTACATAGTAATCTTCCAGTATGCATGCCCAAGAGCACCTGTGTGTGCACGATATACAGATACACAGCCCCTGCTATAATAAGCTACACCTCGCTCACCTTCCTCTGCACTGTTCTTGCTGCTTCTGGGATTCTTTTATGGCTCTTGAATTTTTAAAGTAGTTTACCTAACAAGTACTTTAAAATTTCAAAAAGTAAAATGCCCTTGGCCTAAGAAATCATATGCCAGTTTTAAGTTTTACTTGATGGTAAATGGCTGAAAAAGATGCCCTGGAGAGAACTGGTCCTTTTGGCAACACTGGCCTTAGGCAAAATTGTTAAGTAGGTGAAGTATATCTTCAGGGAGCTCCTAGATTCTCCTGCCGACCTTCCCCTCTTCCAGAGCCCCTGAGTTCTCTCCTCTAATGCCAGAGCATGTGCTGATTTCAATTTTTTAAAAAACATTTGGTGTCATTGATTGATAACTTACATTTTCATTCTTCTTCAAATATTTGCATTTCATAGACAGCAAAGCTTTAAGGCAGATAGCTAAAATTGATTTTAACTCTTTTGATTAGAAGTGGCTGCTTATAGCACTGTGTTGAGAAGGTGACTCAGCAGGAAAGAACAATGATTGATTAGTGATGTCTGCACATACAAACATAGGATGTAAGAAATTTTCCATCCCTGCCCTGATGTAGAAGTGTTCATTCTATTGGAAAATTTCCAAGCACTAGAAATCAAGTGTAAAAAAGACTTTGGGGGACAACTGAAACTCATTAATGACCTTGCAACAGCCCAGTCAGGGCTGTTGTGTAGCATCACATAAAAAGTTGAGATTGCTTTTTCTAAGTGTAACAAGAATCTAGTGAAATATCATAAATAGAATATAATGCCATAGAGGTCTTTTATACCAATCCTTTAGTGTGTGTGTGTGACCTTAGAGAGTATTCCTTTTCATTCCCACTTTACCTTTTAACCATCTTCTTTAGGGCTCATATAGTAACCCATGCAAAGTAAGCATTTCCAGAACCACTAAAGTATTTCTCTCATACATTACTGTCTTAATAAACTGAAAGATCCACTAAAGCCCCAGATGTTTCACTTATTTATTTCCAAGCTATTTGATGCCTAAGTAAAATGACAAGAACCTTCTAAAGCAGAGAGGAATTCATTTATTTCTGTTTATTTTTCCCTAACATGAAAAAATGAGGTACATACTGTCTTCTGTGATATAGAATCATGGAAAGGATAAATATACTAGATTGATCTTTTAAAAAGTCTCTTATAAAGGGGAAGCTTGTAAAGGAAATTAGCAGAGTGCTTACTATTACATACCAGGCACTGTGCTACATTTTCACATACGTTGTCCCATTAATCCTTATTAAGACTGTTAGAGGGAACAGTAGTATCATCCCCATCACTATAGGTCATCTGAATGTCTCAACAGCCCACTAACCTATAGGTGTGTGAATAAGATCATGGTGATATTAATACCTATAAGTTGTTGGTTCAGAGGCTCCACCTGCATTATTTGAAGTCCTCGGCACTCTCCTTACACTGGCCCCTGGGGATTTCTGGAGGCATCTCTTCTCCGTGGTCATGATTAGTCAACTCATGTACTCCTGCCTGCTTCAGCATCCCGAGAGGTACCCTCTGCCAGCCAGCCACCCGAGGAAGACTCTGTGCCCCTGCTCTGCTGTCAGGGCCTTTCTTGGGAATGTGGTTTCTCTGTCTAAAGTGCCTTTCCTGGTGCTCTGACGTTACATACCCCATGTTACTAAATTACACTAGGCTTCCTTCCGTCTTCAGCTCTGATGAAGATGCATTGCACCCTTGCAGAAATGGAAAGAATATTTTTCTCCTCAACTTTCAATAGGAATTTGGTGCTTCATACTCTGAACTACACTCCTTGTTCTCCAAGTGTAAAAAAAAAATCCGTTTTGAAAACAACTCCCTTAGCTTCTGTCTATATCCTTTCTCACCTTATGTGGCCCAAAGAAGATAACTTACGCCATTTCCCATTCTTCTAATATCAGGTTCTCAGCCATAAAACTTCTTCCTTACAGATCTCCGTTCCCTCATAGAGGTAAACTCATGCAAATAAAGGTCTGGGGAGGAGGGGACCAGCCCCCCAACACACAGCATCGTGACCCCCAATGCTAAAGCCCAGTTTAGGTTACAAATATTAATAGTTGAGGAATCCAGGGAAGCCCCATAGTTTCTTCTTATGAGTGAGGCAAACTCTCCCTGAGGCTCCCAGAAGATCATCTCATAAGTGAGACTGGGGTCGCAGCCTACCCTCAAACTGAGATTACCTTGAGACTCTAGGATTACACACAATTTACCCCTGCGTTGGGGATTGGGTCCCCAACGTTGAGAGGTGGTAGCTCAAAAACCTCAGGCTTCTGTTAACAACAATGATGTGGGAAATGGACGGAGGAAAGGCAACATACTATGTCTGCTACACAAGTACAGTAGGAAAGAAATCAAACCAAACAAAATCAAAGTAAAATTCTCCCAGCTATCACCAGTGGTTCCTTTCCCCAAAGGTAGCCAACTTAGCACTTTCTGTGTATCTATCCTTCCATTAAAAATCTTAATTTATATAATAAATTTATATAATAAAAATTTTTATATAATAAATAAAAATTTATAATCCCCATACATATGCAACTGCCATTAAGTATGCATATAAGTGAACTCATACTGCACAGGCTTAAATATCTCTGAGATCTTCCATATTAGCACAAACAGATATGCAGTATATTGTTAATGTGTCATAACATTTCATCATATGATTTATTTAGCCAATCCCCTATAATGGGCATTTAGATTATGCCTAGTTTTTGTTGCTAAAACTTTTAATATTAAAGAAGATGCTTTGTTGGGTCTTGCTGGAAAACTAGTTATATTTTGAGAACATAGTCATAGCGTAAATCCTTATGGTGGAACTGCTTGGTCATTTCCATTTCTAATATATATTTCTGAATTGCTCTTCAAAGGGAGGCATCAATTTCCAGCAGTGCAGGAAGGTGTTTATTTGCCACCATCTTACCAACCCTGGATATCATCATATTGTTTGATTTTTCTCAATATTTTAGATGAAAATTGTATCTTACTACAGTTGTACTCATTTTAAGTACTTTCACATCTGCTCGCGTCACTTCCCTGTACTGACTTCATGGATACTTTTCCTTTTGCTCTCAGTGCCCAGGTTTGCTGTTTTAACGTGACCTGTGTGCAGCTGCATGACTGCTTAGAGCTCCAGGGTCATTCCATCTGCTTTCCCACCAGTACTCTCCATTCTGGACACCCTCCTCTATGTGAGTTGGAGGACATGATCTTTTACCCTCTGAGGTCTTTGCTCCTGGTGTTTTCTGTGCCTAGAACACTAACCTCTTTCCCCAGCCCCGCTCACACCTATTCCGTCTTAGCTGCCTACCTTCGACTCATTCTCCCTATTTCACCCTAAATGCCGCTTCTTCAGGGAGGACTTCTCCATACACCTAGTCTAATTAGGTTCTCCTTGTTATATATTCTCATTGTACTTAAGAGTGCATAGTCATTGCACTGAATGCGTATACGGTATGATGTTCATGCAATTACCTTTTACAATATCTGTCTCCTCACCAGACCACAGTCTCCAAGAGGCACATCTGTCCTGTGGGTTGCTGCATTCTTCACGCTCAGCACGTTATCAGGCACACACACATCCCAAAACATGGACCATCAAGTGAGAACAGTGGGGATGGGGCGAGGATCAAAGGAAGCTGAAAAGACTTGGGGAAAAAATCTGCTAGAATCTATATGCAAGTGCTGTAGAAAATTTTCCATCGAAAACGATTCTTGAGACTTTCTGTGAGCTGGACCTTCGTTGAGTGCATTGGGGTCCATAGTCACTCTGGATGAGGAACAGTCTGAGCACAGAAGGACTGCCCAGGACTAGGAGACCACAGTATAGACTAGATGTTAACTGCAGTCCACCAGCAAGTTGAAAAGAGGTGTAATTTTATTGCATAATTCAAATTAATTTCCAGAGGTTCAGCTCCTTTGTGCAAGAGGAAGCAGAAACTTATTTTTGCCCAGCCTGGGGTTCTCACCTACTGTCCGGAATTTACTAAGCTCCAAGGGGCTCGTGGGGATGGGCTCATGTGACCCTTGAGAGACCTGTCCCCTTTCTCATTTGATTACGAGCACTGCACCACAGTGGTCATCACTATCACATCCCCATTACTGCTGGCAGCCCCTCTCCCAGCCAGCCAGCTTCCATCATGGATTTCCTGCTTCATAGCAGAGCGCAAGAATCTCCTCAGGGCTCTTTACGGCCCCACCAACCTAGAGCTGGCAGGCAACCGCTCCCTCTCTGGGGTCTTGCTGTGTCCAGGGGGAAGGGGCTTTGCCAGGAAGGAGGGTGAGGCGTTTCTCTGCCCCAGTGGCACCCGCACTTGAAGAGCCCCTTTCTCTGATAGCCACTGAGCTCTCCACTCCCCTCCCCAGACTAAGGGACTCTTTTTTTCAACCCAAAGGAAAATACCTGTTTTTCTGAATCTGAAGCTTTACCTCTGTCCCAATTCTCTAAATTCTCCAAGAGTTTTGCTTTTGGAATTAAAAAATAAAAATCCAGAGACACAGAGTCTTTTTTCTGCTTTATACCCTGTCATACCCTTCCTCCGAGACCATGAACTCAGGCCATTAACCTACTGGACAGTGGTATGAGGGCAGTCTGGTAAGGGAAAGGGGGAACTTGGAGGAAAAACAAAATAAAACAAAACACTGGCTGCTCTTTCAAAAATATTATCCTGGCATCCATTCCAGGAGGGGGCAACTAACACACTAAATGCAACAGAGAGGTTGAGAAGATGAGCATTCTTAAAGATCTCCAGGTTTCTTTCCATTAGTGAATGACAGCAATAACAAAGGCACCTTATATGGTGTACTGATAAATGTGGCGGCCAGATTTCTGGAGATTAAAGGGGTTAGAGAGATTATTCTTCCACACACCCTAAATCTCTGTTGTAATCTATTTCATTTGGTTTCAGCTCCGTGAAGATGAGAAAAGCAGTAAGAAGCAAGGCTTCTTTGCTTGTTTCTGCTAATCTTCCGTAGGGTAAAAGATAATAACACTCAAACAATATTGTGGCCAAAGAAGACGATAAAAATCCTGGGTAGAAAAAGAGTACAAATTATCACTGTGTGGAAAAGAGTACAAAAGGGTCATATAAAAACATATTTAGCAATTTTTAAATTATGGTTAATTGATCCAGTGAAAACTGTGGTTCTTCTGAAGTCATTAAAATGTGTCACATAGGGCTTCCCTGGTGGCGCAGTGGTTGGGGGTCCGCCTGCCGATGCAGGGGACGCGGGTTCGTGCCCCGGTCCGGGGGGATCCCACATGCCGCGGAGCGGCTGGGCCCGTGACCCGTGGCTGCTGGGCCTGCGCGTCCGGAGCCTGTGCTCCGCAACGGGAGAGGCCGCAGCAGTGAGAGGCCCGCGTACCACAAAAAAAAAAAAAAAAAAAAAAAAAAAAAAAAAAAAAAAAAAAAAAAATGTGTCACATAAATGAACATTTAATAAGATTTTTTAAAAACACATCTTTCACCACACAGCCCATGAAATCACTGAAATTTTTTGTTCCTAAATTACACACCAAGTCTGTGTACCATTTTTATTTGATTTTAGCAAACATTTATTAAGCTTCTACTACACACTGTGTGTAGTACTTTCACATGGTTGTCTCATTTAATCTCTACCATAATCCAGTAAAGATGGTATTATTATTCCCACCTTGCAGGGGGAGACACTGAGGCTTAGAGAGTTTCAGGAATTTGCCCAAGTCACATAGATAAAAAGCAGTGAATGACCATTCAAAGTTGGGTTTTCTATCTCCAATTCCAGTGTACATTCTACCATATCACTCATATAATATCAGTAATGTGGTAGTCTGTAAAACCAGGATTTCAAGTGAGTCTATAAAAAATTAGAAGTGAGAAAAGAGTAAGTGGAGATTGCTTGATAAAGACCTTTGACATTTAAAGGAGAGAGAGAATTTGAATATAGCTCCAGAACAAAGAGACCTGAGGGAGCTTTAATGAAAGACAGTGGTTCTCAAACGTTAGCTCACCAAAACCACCTGGAGGGCTGGTAATAAATAGGACTGCAGGACTCCACCCATGAACTTCTGAATCAAAGGTCTGGGGTGGGCTCAAGAATTTGCATTTCTAACAAGTTCCGAGGATGCGATGCTGCTGGTCTGGAGACCTCACTTTGAGAACCACAGTTTTAAAAAGTGGAATGTTTGCACGTTTGAAAAGCAGAATGAAATGAGTCAAGATAGAGAAATGGACTACAGATGCTGAGGTGGGGGTGGATCTGAGAGAGCAGAGGTGGTGGGAGAGGATAGAAAAGTTTCAGTTGATGACGTCAGCTTAAAAATTAGGACTAAGATCCGTCCATCTGAGAAAGAAGAGAACAGAGAAGATGAATATTGAGCCAGAGGAAGGGCTGAAGAGGAAAGATGTGGACGCTCACCCGGGTCCTCTTGTTCTCCTTTGGTTGGTTGTTTTTACCTGTTGATATCAGGAAAGGTAAAATTGTTTCCCTAGTTGGGAAGGACTCATCAAGAGAGTGGGGAGGGCCCAGAAATCAAAAGAGTGGATGTGTACTGGGAACCTACAAGGGTATTTAAGTGGTTCCTGAGCATCAGAGAAGGGCTGGTTGAAGTTTAAGGAATCATCCTGGGTGCCTGCTCTCCTCCACGAGATTGCACGGTCTGGTTCCCAGCTCAAGAGAACAGGGTGCATTATTAATTATTACATTTATTTTACAATAGGGTGTGATGGTTCATTTTATGAATCAACTTGACTGCCTAAGAGAGAGCTGATAAAAATTATTTCTGAGTGTGTCTGTGAAGGTGTTTCTGGAAGAGATCAGCATTTGATTCAGTAGACTGAGTAAAGAGAAGCACCCTGAAGCAATGTGGGTGGACATCATCCAATCCACCGGGGGCCCAAATGGAACAAAAAAGCAAAGGAAGTGCAAATTTTCTCTCTCTTCTTGAGCTGGAGCATCTGACTTTTCCTGCCCTGGGCAGTTGGTGCTTCTGGTTCTCCAACTTTTGGATTTGGACTGAATTATATCACAGGCTTTCCTGGTTCTTCAGCTTGCAGACTCCAGATGGTGGAACTTCTTGGCCTCCGTAACTGCCTCAACCAATTCCTATAATTAAGATCCCATTGGTTCTGTTTCTCTGGAGAACGCTGACTAATACATAAAAATAAACTTTGCTAACACTGATTTTAGATATTTGCTTGGCCGTTTCTGTTTCACTCACCCATTGAAAATGAGATCAGGGAACATCACTTACAAATGAGATTAATTCACTTTAACCAATAGACATAGGAAAAAGGGAAACTCTAAACCAATGCTTTTTGTCATCACTCACACATATGCAAACACAAGGCCCAGGTTCACAGCCCAAACTGAGATAGAAGCTGGATGCGCAGTGATCATCAAAGTGTGAAAGGTCAGGCTACCCAGGGTCGGGCGGTGGGGAAGCGGGGAGTGAGGTTGGTTAAGCAGCCTCATCTCTATGACAATGCACTTACCTCTGGAAATTTCCTGAAGCCCTGGGTCAGTCAATTTTTGGACCTAGTAGAGAGATGCTTCCACATGGGTGCTCAATAAACATGTATGAACGTTACCATTCTGGTAGTATTTGATGAACAACTACTCAGTTTCAGGAAGAGTTATAAGCACTGGGGGAAAGTGGAAGTAAAGTATTGTCCCTGCCTTGGAACAGCCCAATGTCATGGAGGAGACAATACATAATAGAAACGTGTAAAATGCCACATGCCTGGCAGGAGGAGGGGACACTCGATTTTGAGGGGAGACTTGAAGGAAGACCAGAAGTTCTGCAGAGAAGTAGGGGTAGAAAGAACAGCCTTAGCCATTGGCAAGGAGTTAATGGAGTGTTTGAGGATCATACACTTTTATTTTCTTGGGGGAGATGGAAAAATCAAACTTTCCTGATCATCTGTGATTCATCTAGAATGACACTGGGGATATGTTATCTCATTTACTAAGCACAACAACCTCATGAATCCATCTTAAAGATGTGGAGATTCTAAGATGTTCCAAATTTATAGGAAGTCAGAGGAGCCCAGACCTGGAACAGAAGCCTCTAATAGCTTCTCTGGAAGCAAAGCTAAGAAATATATCCAAGTGTCTTACTTTTCTGTGTTTCCATTTCTTTATCTGACAGTTGAGAACACAAAATTTACCTTGAAGTGTTGTTGTGACATTAGCTCTTTCATAAGTGTCTAGTCCCTTCCCCGGCTCCCCGTCCACACTCAGGGAATAGTAGCTATCATCCTTCTGTGTCGTCCTCTTCTCCTTCTCCTTCTTCTTCTATTATTACAAACTTGCCAAAGGCCATGCAATAAGGATGAGAGCTGTGATTTACACCAAAGTTTCTTTGGACTCTAGATGTCCTGCCCATCCAAAGCCTGTGCTTGTTCCTGTGCTGATCTAAAGCTATCTGTTAAAAGAGTAAAAGACTATAACACTTGTCACTGACCTCAGCCCCAGGTGGGAGGCAGCATGATTTACTAGAAAGGGAATGAGTTTGGGGATGTGACAGATCTAGAGTTGAGCCCCCATGTCATCACTTACAAGTTGTGTGACTTTGGGCGAGTGTTGAACCTCTCCAGTCCTTTTACTTACCTGAAAAATGGCAGACAGTCCTGCAGAGTTGGGGCGAGGACACCTGAGATCATGTCTGTGCAGCATCTGACTGAACAAGGGGTGGATTTCTCTGACCTTCACCAGGTTCATAGAGAAACTTCTGCTCTGGCTTCTTCTGAGCCTCCCCTACAAGGAATGGACTATACACTGGAGGAAGTTTCCAGCCCAGTCACAGAAATGACGCTAAACTATTTGGAGAGTGGTTACATTTTCATTCCTGTAAGATTCTTTGTGTACGTGTCTCAAGGTAGCTGATGAAACAAAGGAGAACATCCTTCATCCTTGCTTATCCCTACTGTCAATATTGTTCTAAGATTCAAAAAGGACTAGACAATCTTCTAGAAAATTGACTTCCATGAATGTTATGCTAGTGGGATCATTTCTAAAGGACTGATTAGGATTCAGGCTAATGTTAAGAGTGGTAAACAGTACACCCAGTTGGGTATTAGTAATGCCTACTAGTTATTCCAAGCGCACTAAAGTCAGTTCCTCTGCTACCCTATAGCCTGACTTTAATTCCAGACAAGCTGTATATATGCACTGATCCTTAGGTAACAGAAATTGGACAGGATTCAGCATTTTTTTGTCCACTGGACAGTTCATGTGTGCCAGAGTCATCAGTCCCCTGAAAGCGTATGGGAAGTGTGGAAAGCTTTTGCCCAATAAGAAGAAGCAAAAGAGTACCTGATCCTATCTTCCAGAATGTGCCCAAATGCTTCAAGGAAATGTCCAAACAGGCCATGTACTTCAAGGCTTGGGATCATTTGAAATTCTTTAATCTTTGTGCCTTTTCATGTGAGAATTGTCATATATTTACCACCTTATGTTCTTTGATAAGTTGTTATGTTCAAATACCAAAACTGGTATTTTGTTTTTTATTCTCAGATAAGAAATTATAGAATAGAAACATTATAAAATATCCTTACTAATAGGTAATATACATAATAACATGATGCAGGCTATGCTTCTTTTACTGAGAGATATTTCAGAAATAAGACAAAAAATACCATGCAAATCTCAGAAATATTCATAGCTTATGGGGTAAATTATTCCTGGGCTCTTGTATGATTTGTTGACTGAATGAGGTAACTGTGACAAGCATACATTAACTCACATCCTTAATTTTTGAAAATCAACAGAGAAACAAGGAAGCTAAGATGATTTAAATCCCTTTACGCAATGAAAAAATAAATGCTTTTATTCTTCTTGTGTTCTATGTCTTATGATACAAATGCTCCAGATAATTTCCTGGATAATGTTTATCTGTGCATGAGTCTATATAATAACTTTAATAAATTTCTAAGGACTGAGCCCCAAGCCAATGGAAGGCAAGTCGTAATGCAGGGTCCACACTGACAGCTCATCAGAACAGGCCAAGCTCCGTTTTCTGCTTGGATGTCATCGTTCTGTGACTATGAAAGCATAAAACTGGAGACTGTTCCAGCAGGTCATAGTTGCTACAACTTGCTCAAACAGAAATAAAACAGCTTTTCATGCTTATTGATCTTGGACTTTTTGCCATTTTTATGCTCTGTTGACCTGAAGCTCGGTAAGGATGTGTTTTGTAAAAGGAGCTGAAACTTTTCTTTCTCAGTAGATGAGACATTTCACATTCTGGCTGCGTGCGAAAAAACAACTTCATTTTTTTTTTTTTTTTTTTTCCAAAAGCATTCTCTCTGTGACTTTAAGAGTTGATCTTTAAGTAACACATGTGGTATTAGTTTTTCTATTTTACAATAATCACATTATTGCAGACATTTTAATAGCTGTAGAGGTTGCTATGTTTTAACATGATTCATGGTCCTTGACAGCACTGTGTCTGAAAATCCCCCAGGAATGCAAAATACAAAACTCCACACACGTTCAAATTTTACTGCCTGCAGCTAAAAGAAGGGAAAGAACTTAAAACTGTTGAAACCCTTCAACTTTAAAAGCATTAATAGATGATCCCAGGGGATTAAATCTAAATCTTAATGTGTAAAAATCAAGTTAATAACCAGAGAGATTAATATGGCTGCATTTGATTATCGTGATAATGCAAACAATTAGTACTGCTAAAGTGAGATGTATTAGCCTCCTCCTAGCCCCTCAAACAGCAAGGCACTGGAAACAAATGGAAATAAAACTTTTTTTTTTTTTTTTGCGGTACGCGGGCCTCTCACTGTTGTGGCCTCTCCCGTTGCGGAGCACAGGCTCCGGATGCGCAGGCTCAGCAGCCATGGCTCACGGGCCCAGCCGCTCCGCGGCATGTGGGATCTTCCCGGACTGGGGCACGAACCCGTGTGCCCTGCATCGGCAAGCGGACTGTCAACCACTGCGCCACTAGGGAAGCCCAGAAATAACACATTTTACCTGCAGGTTTTCTGTTGGTTTTTTTTTTTTCTTTCTTTTCCTTTGTCTTTCCTTCACAGTAGCTGACTCATTTTTGAAATTTTATTTCAGACTAGAACCATCAAATCTTTTCATTTTGAAACTATAATTTCTATAAAATAGAAAGATTTGGCAATCATCAAACATCATCAATTTCATACTGTCAGAAAATTATTCATGATCACTTCCTTAATATCAATTACTTTATACATCTTCAAGATAAATGAAAACAGAAGGCTGTTTTTTGGGGGGGAGGGGGCGGTTTGAGGAGGAGGGGATGGGAACAAGGGAAAGGTACCATGTGAGGTATATAACATTGTTTTAAATTCTTAAGGTTTTTCAGGAGGTGATAATCGGCACCTTTATAATTGTTTCAGCTCCACATGGCATTTTTCTTGAAGGTGGTTTCCTGAGAAAAGGGGGCACCAGGTGTACCTGCCTGAGAGTACAGTATGTCTTCTCATCAGATAGGTTCCTACCCTTTCCTTCCTTCGTCTTGTACCAGAAAGAAAAATGGGCTGTGGGTTGGTGGGCAGTGGGAAAGAAATGACTGTAAACAAAGGAGTCAGCTTAAAAGGAGTAAGTCTGGCCACGTGAATAAATGGATCAGATGCTATGCCAACAATTAACTGATGCTAGAAAGATATCTGCCCTTCAACTGAAATTGAAGGAAAGAAATATAAGCCTTATTTTGAAATGCCAGATAACTATAAAACCTTGTGAAGCCTCAGCAATAAGCAGGCATTGTAGTAAGTAGAAGTCCATCTAAAACAGAACCATATGTGTGTATATATATATACAGATATGTTTTGGGGGAAGCTGGGTATTTTTCAGATCCTCAAAATTTTTAAATATTATTTTGCTACTTAAAGGTGAAATTAAGGTGAAATGAGTGAAGAGTTAAGAAGATGTATTTTGAAGTAAATGAAAACAAAGGCAATGTCGAGAATGGACATTTTAGTGATTTATTTGGGGGCGGGGGCTCAGACGTGTTCTGGCCTATGTCACTTGAAACCTTTTATTTCGCTTCTCAGTTCAGATCTGCGTTGTGCATCGTATGCATGTCCCATTCGTTATTTTGTTTAAGCAGCGTCTGCAGGGAGTTCCAAGGGACCATTTAATAAACTGCAGCAACAATGGAATATTTGTTCACTTTTCTTCAGCAAAGTATCTGAGAAAAGTGTGTTCAGAGGTAGGGAGTGGGTAGTTGTCAGTAGGTGCTGCTCCCTGAGGCTGGCAGCCTTGTGACAGTTACTAATATCAGTAGATTTAATGTGTTTAGTCTAGTTGTAGGGTTTATGATGTGTTTTTGATTTCCTGCTTCAGAAATGCATTTTGACTTGAAAACAGTGAGGCATACAATTCTTTTTCTTACCATACCACAGCCAGGAAATTGTTACCTTTGTACCCAATTTATATTACATAATAAGTTACCTGCATGCAATCTAAGATTCTTACTCCTTGGCTGTTCAATCAGTGTGTGAACACGAGCAAAAGATAATGAGTGAGGCATGTGAGCTTAGCAGATGCCCGTCCCTACACCTAGGCTGTGTTCGGATTCACAAAGTGCATTTTCCTTTTATGTCTCATTGATGCTCCAGTTTGTCTTTATTCTCTAGGGACGGTGAAATTGTCTCATTGTCTTTTAAAATCTTTAACACTCTCTCTTGCTTTAGAACCAATTTGGAAAAGAATATACAAACCACTGGCAAAACCTGAACAGAGTACTTTTCTCTTCATGTTCCTCTATACAGCAGTGAGTGGTTTATGCAGCTTTCTTTTCCTTGCAACTCTAAACGATTTTGTCCCTTTTCTTTAATATCAATTTAAAGACTTCAAAGAGGCAAGGAAAAAACCCTCCCATTGGGCTCTTGCACTCTTCAGGGCTTTTAGTTTTGCCTTAACTTTGGCTTATTTTTCTGTTTCATGCTTTGTGATAGTCAATTCCATTTTTAACATGGAGTTTTACTTTATGGTGCATTATGTTAGGAAAACTTGGGATGCAGAATGGAATTACTATTATTTTGAAGTTTAGAAATCAGATTTATTTTAACCAAAGTTGTTTAGCAACTATACATGGATAATCATACTTATTCTTAATTTGGTGAAGGAAAAATAAATTGAAGAGAGATTTGTAAAAATAATTTTGCCAGGATGTATGTATACTTTTTTGTTTTTAAATTTTGTTTTAGTCTCAAAAGATTTTATTAGTGTACTTATGTCCCCTTTTCGTTCATCAGTATATAAGTAAACAGAAATTGCAGAAAATATGTTGAAAAAGTGGTTAATGCACATGAGAGAAAAGTTTGCCTCTTCCACTCAAGAACACCCCCTTAACACTAGTTAACACTCACAAATCTATGTGGATATAGAATAATTACATATTTTTAAAGCAAAGACAACTTTTTAAAATTTAGAAACTATAAGAAAATTTTATAGAAAGAGTGAAAAATGGGGGAAAAACCTCACAAAATCACTGCAATTCAGGGACAACTGCCATCACTTTTTATGTATTTCCTTTGTTCTACGGGAAAGAACATTAGACTTTTCACGTTAAAAACATATTTTATATTTTGTTATTCCAGAGTTCAAAAAGAAGAGATCTTGTTTCTTTAAAACAGAGGTCTAAAATCAAGCATGCCCGAAGGGGAACGGGGGGCACAGTCGGGCCTGTCTCTCAGTCACCAGGTCAGTGGGCTGCTGGGATGCACCCATCTTTCCAGGCACAAGAGAATTTCCCGCTGTTTTTCCAGGAGTGACCTAGAAGGAGGTTAATGATTCCAAAGAAGGACTTTCCCCTCAGGGAAAATTTAATCTTGTGACCTTTTTCTCTATCTGTCCATTTCTTTTAAGTCATAGACTCCCTTCATTTAACTTACATCAAGCTGTTTCATTTTCTTCAAAAACATGGTTGAAGTGACTTCTTTGCTTTCACTTAACCCTTGAACTGGGTGCATTTCAAAACGAAATTGCTGTGCGGTGGACAGGCTTAAAGTTCTCCTTGGCAATCTTTATATTTCTTTCAAAAAAAAATCACCAATCACTGTGATAGCGGAGTCCCAAAACAAATGGTATTTGCATCACTCTTATTCTTTCCTAGTGTCTGCGCTCAGAGGCACAAGATTCAGAATAAAGCACTGCTTGGTTAATTGATAAATTCTTTAAAAATATTGCTTGGGATTTGTGTCTATGTGTGACAGCTGGATTCATTGGTGTGCTCAGAGTGAGAAGATCATCGACAAGGAAAGTTTTAGGAAGAAATATGTAAAAGATGACAAAAGTCTCTTCAGAGAAAATCTAAGCTTATGAAAAAATATCAGCTTTATCTAGCCAGTTTCGGGTTTTTTCCCCTACCTGAAATATGCAGACTTAGTGGATCATATTCAGTGTCAGAATACAGTAAAATAAAACTATAATTATTTTATTATTCTCATGGGTTCAGACTCACGGGTGCAATGAGTTCTTGAGGGTAAAGTGAAAACAGAAACTGCCTTGTGCTCAAAGTTGTTAGTTTTTTAAAAACAACTTTTTATTCTGCAACAGACCCAGGACATTTTCTACATGATCGTATTACTCAGTTTTACTGCCAACAGAAATTAAAATGAATATTTCTTAATTTTTAGCATCATAATGTTCCATTTTGGCAACACAGTAAATTTGTATTTCTGCCAATGTATAACACAACCTAGGCACAGATTCTCTAGTATTTAAGGTACTATATTGCCCAGAGAATTCTATTTTTCCCCCTTGGGGTAAACACCATTCAGAGGCAGCTGAAGATAGAACTAACTACCAAAGAAAGCTCCAGCCTCTCAGTGAGTGGATTTCCGTAGGCTCACGCCTCGTGAGCACAGACTGAGAATGTGCCGTGTTCTTAGCATTCTGCGTAAATGATAGCCAGGACCAGTCTCAGCCCTCAGCCTATCATGAAACTATGAAAACTGTTATCATCATGGGACAATTAAAGGCCAATTGTATGTGCATTGTTGTAGTACTGACTATGAGTACGGCAACAAGAAGCAACAATAGCAAATAAACAATATACTTTTACAAAGTGTTTTTACATATACCATTATAATTTCTGCAAGTTATTTGGGGCTTCACTTTCTTGAGAATAATACCTTTTCCAGGGAAACTTTCTGCAATAATGGAAAAGTTCTCTAAGCAGCCCAGTGCGGTAGCCAGTAGTTACACGTGGCCATTAAGCACTTGAAATGTAGTTAGTGAGACACAAGTATGTTTTGTGTGGCTTCACCCAATAACTCAACAAAATACTAGAAAATATTAGAAAAATACTAGAAAAACTACTAGAAAATATGTTGAGGAAGTCTGATCGTATGGAAATATGCGATGCCAGGCACTGTGCCGACTGCTTCACCGGTCAGGAAACTGACACCCAGAAATCTTATATAATTTGCTTAGGGTGAGTGAAGTAATTGAGTGGCAAAGCTGAGATTGTTTTACCTTCCTCTATCCTTGTCCAGTATCTGACATGGGTCACATTAGCAAGTCCGAGACCAAGCTTACTGTCTCTCTGTCAACACTTGTTCTACCTTTGCTCCTTCCTAATTTGGTTGATGACATTTCTGTTCCCCAATTTACCCAAGCCAGAGATCTGGGAGTCCTCATTTCTTCCTTCATTTCTCATCTAACCAATCACCAAGGCTTAGGTTCAATCTACCGATCACCCCTGAATGGTCTACAACTCGTATCCCTACTGGCAATGCACATAACTCCAGTTCCGACCCTCACACGCCTGGCTCACTGTGACCGTCCCTAACTGGTCTCTGCTCTTTCTCTTGCCCCCTCCCCTATTCCCCACCATAGTGATCTTTTCTGACCCTATTATCCCTCTGCTTAAAGCCTTCAGGGCTCCGGGCTCCAGCCCCTGTCTTGCCTCCTAGTACAGCCTTACCACTACCCTCCCTTCACACTTTTCACCCTAGCAGTTCCAGGCTATTTCTAGTTCTCTGTTTGATCACATTTCCATCCTTTGTGTATTGTCCCTCCTCTGTTTGGAATGCCAGGCCTTCCACATTATCCGGCAAGCAAACTTCGGGCCATCCTTTAAACTTGGGTTCTTTCTCTTCTCTAAATGGTGTAAATCATTCCATTCTCTATGCTTCTTAAGGATCTAGCGCATTCACCTCCTTTGCACTCATCATGCTGTAGTGAAATTACTAATTCATGTGCCTGCCTCCAAAAACTATGAACTCCTTGAGGGAAAGGATTTTTATTTCCTTGTGATTTTACACAGTGTCTGGCACATAATAAGCCCTCTATAAAATGTTTTTTGAATTCCAAGGGGGGGTCATCAGAGCTGAATGTCACAGATGAGTCAAGGAGGGAGAAGGCAGAGAACAACTGATGATTCTGGAGAGATAGGGGTCATTGATAACCTCCCAAGAACAGAGTCCTAGAGAGGTAGTCATGGGCATGAGATAGAAATGTATCATCAGAGTTCTGGAATATAGGCTTAAGATCATGCAGATCTGAACTTTGAAATATTAAATTACTTTAAAATGGTGAATTATTTTTTATGTGAATCCATGGTGAATTTATGGTGAATCCATGTTGTCTATTAGAACTCTTCTTTAAAAGATATACATTTAGGGGGACTTCCCTTGTGGCGCAGTGGTTAAGAATCCACCTGCCAATGCAGGGGACACAGGTTCGAGCCCTGGTCGGGGAAGATACCACATGCCACAGAGCAACTAAGCCCGTGCGCCACAACTACTGAAGCCTGAGCATCGAGAGCCCATGCTCCACAACAAGAGAGGCCACTACAATGAGAAGCCCGCACACCACAACGAAGAGTAGCCGCTGCTCGCTGCAACTAGAGAAAGCCTGCACGCAGCAAAGAAGACCCAGTGCAGCCAAAAATAAATAGATAGATTGATTGATTAATTAATTTTAAAAAAAGATATACATTTAAGTCTGTAATCTAGGAGTGCAAGTTGCTTTAAAAAATTTTTTTGGTCATAACACTGTAGATTCAGTTTCAAAGTGTGCTCCTACTTCCAGTTTTCCAAAGTTGATAAACTCTCCGTTTATTCGCCTCTCTCTCCATCTCAGTCTCTCTCTATCTTTATATATATATATATATATATATATATATATATTTCACCATCTATCTATACTTTACAGTTTTATAAAATGTTATCAGGTGACTAGTTGCCCACCACTTAGACCATTGTAGACTGCTGAAGAATATAAATAATTTTAACCATTTGCAGAAACACTGGGCCAACCTTACAGTTTTTCAGACTGGCCCTGGAGAGTGCTGGCTCTAATCCAGCTGACACTCTCCTCCCCAAGGAGGGGGCCGAGGCCAGGGGGCTGTGTCTACCAAAGAGGACCCCCCTTCTCCCACCTAATTCACATCAAGGCAGATGGGCTAATGCTGCCTTGCAGAAACCCCTCCATCATTATTTTATTTTATTTGCCTTTCCCCTGACCTGTCTCTGCTATGTTAGGTTTTTATTAAAGTGGAGTAACTGGAATTACAGCAATACTTCAGCCATAGACACCCTATGATTTCATATAAGGGTTTGCTGATATTTTCTAGTATTTTGTTGACTTATTGGGTGAAGCCACACAAAACATACTTGTGTCTCACTAACTACATTTCAAGTGCTTAATGGCCACATGTATCTACTGGCTACTGCATTGGGCTGCTTAGAGAACTTTTCCATTATTGCAGAAAGTTTCCCTGGACAGGTGCTATTCTAGAGGGGGGAGACCAACAATAGCAAACAAACAAATAAACGAACAAGGTAATTTCAGGTAGTGGCAAGTACAATGAAGAAAACAGAACAGAAGTGATGGAGTGGAGAGTCAGTGCAGAGGATACCGAATGCTAGCAAGGAGCAACCAGGCAAAGCTCTGGGGGCTGATTCTTCTCTGGGGCAGAGAGCACAGTAAGTGCAAAGGCCCTGGGGTGAGAAGGAGCTTGGCATGTTTGAGAAATGCAAAGGTCAGTGTGGCGTGGGCTCAGGGGGGTGAGGGGCGGGGGGAAGGCAGGAAGTCAGAGAGGTGCAGGGACCATTTCCTGCAGGGCCATACATACTGTGGTAAGATGCCTGGATTTTGGTCTAATTGCAATGGGAAAGCAGTGGAGAATTTTAAACAAGAAGTGACATGACCCGAATTGTATTTTTGAAAGACTTGCTCTGGCCACTTGAAGCGGATTTTATAAAGGTGAAGTTCTCGGACTGGAGAGATAAAGGGAGAAATATAAAAATGTTATTATGATAAAGGCATCTATGTATATATTTTAAGTTGTACATTCATTAGTGCTATATTTATATGCTATCCTCAAATCGTTTCTAAAAACCAAAACTTTGTGGGGACCTGTCTAAAGAGGTGAATACAGATTGTGTATAAGAAAGAAGAGCAGGGCTAAAGTTAAGGGGGGGGTGGATTTCTGTCTTATAGGAGACCCTTTCTCTCCTGCTCTCTATGGGGGTCAGTGGAGCAGCAAGAAGGTGGGCAGGGTGCCAGCAAGTGGATGAATGATGGAACATGGGGACCTCAGCCCAGGCAAAAGATCAGGATCATTCTGGAGGAGCCTGAGAAAGTTTTAAACATGGCATTGGCCAAACAACCAGGGAGCAAATCATAAGGCATCACAAAAAGAGAGGACCAAGTCCTCTCTAAGTGTGGAAAACTGGTAGTAGAGAAGTTTAATATCTGAAAGAGAAAACGCAAAAAGGGCAACTTGTTGGAATGTGTATTCATTCCCTAGGTCTGCAAAGGTTCCAAAATTAAAAATAAAATAGTTAGCAAAGGAAAAATGTATCCCATGTTAAGTTTCTGATATGAGGAGTACTGAATGATTCATCAACAATATGGAAACACCAATAATGGCCCCAGTTGGAAGTATGTTATACACATCTTTTGAAAAATAATTGGAAATGACTCTTCTGTTAACTAACTCCATGACTTGGAGCAAATTCCTTACCATCTGAGATTTTCTTTTTGTATCAGTGAGTAAGAGGCATAAGGTTAGTTCTCATGCCTCTAGATCTCTCTCAGGTATAAAATGATAGTTGATTTATTAAAATTCTAGAAAGTCTGGGTGAGTGTGTGTGTGTGTGTGTGTGTGTGTGTGTGTGTGCGCGCGCGTTTTAGAAGTGGGCCACTTTTCCAAAAGTTTCTTTTGGAAGAACAATATAGAAAGTAAGAAAAGAAGAAAAAAGAATGATAGAACTTGGGACTGAATTTTGTACTGCTAGCTTTAATTAAGTCAAGGGAAATAAACATTTACTTGGAAACAGTAGCTGGAGAAGAGAGATTTGTCTGGCTAAGGAGATACTGTGCCGTTAGGTGTACTGAGAAACATAAATGCGAGAAAGAAAAGAATGGAATAACCCATTTATCTGGAAGCACTGCAGGTTCTGAGGTTGGCCACACATGTACTCTGTATTAATATATTAACCTAAGAAGAATTTAAATTTGGAAAAGCTCATGATTAGGGGTTTCAAGTACACAGAATAAGAGTAAAAGGGCAAAAATAATAAGCTGCACAGTATTTGCTTCTTATAAACGATGCACTTTCATGCCACCAGCCCATGTGATTTCTTTGTGCTCCTTCCTCTGGGCTGATACAGCCCTGTGCCCAGGTACCAGCAGTCACAAGCACAACACGGGCTGAATCTCAGCCCTCATGCATCCTCTAGTGAACAGCCCACAAAATCTTTGACTTTACTCAGCTACATGCCTGAAATAATGTTCCCCATTTCTGTCTGGAAAAACCCTACTGACCCTTCCTGAACCCAGGTGAATGTTCCCTCTTCTGTGAAGCCTGCTTCAGTCTTCTCAAGCAGGATCAGTCTCTCTACATTGTACTAAATTTTTGGTTTTTTAAGTTTTCCTTCTTTGCTGGGTCTTGAACTCCTTGGTGCAGAATTTTGGTTTGTTCTTTTTTGCCTCCTTGGCACCTCATGCAGTTATAGTCACAGAATAAATACGTAAATAATTAAGCGTTGAATGCATGGCTAAAATTATAGTTGATAGAAAGCAAAATAGGCAGAAAAATAGAAAAAAAATCTTAGAGAGTTCTTCAATTAAGATAGAGGTGCAAATATGAGGTTCAATAGAAGGCTCAGAGAAAGAACTTTTAAGATGGTTGGGCAGAAAGAATAAAGCAGGTCCAAAGAGAGAGAGAATGTGAAGAAGGAAAGAAAAATGGAGAAACCAGCAACTTGAAAGGTAGAGATATTTGGAACACAAGCAAAGATGGGGCTTAGAAGGAGGAGCTCAAAAAAATTCCCAGAAAACAAGCAAAGGGGGTCATTAGTGGGATGTTCTGTCTCCACCACAAGGTTGGAAAAATAAGAGAAACAAGAAAGAAGTGAGGCCCAGGAAAATTGCAAGTGATAAATAAAGAAAAAATATAGATTTTGAGGATTAGGATTAGTTGGTGACTTTTTGTTGGGGCTGAAAATAAATAATTAAAGAATATAAGTAAGAGAAGAGAAAATGAATATTCACAATAGTTAGTCCCACAAATATAGAGGTACCATTTATAAAACTTCATAGGAGGAAAAGCTCACATGACCCTTGGAAAACACACGTGACAGAAAGGGAAGTGCTATTCATTGGCTTTACAGTGGGTACCAGGTCTAGCACTAGGTGCTTTGTACATTTATTTCTTTAGACTAAAAGCATTAGTCTAGGCCTTTTCATACCTGAGAAAAGAAAACATATAAACATGCTCTTTTACTTCTTCACACATCTGACTAGAAAATGAACTATAATAGATGTCAAGTCGGGGGCAAGAAAGGAACCGGGGTTAACATTTATGCATGGACTGTTATTTTAGAGGATTTGTGCTAAAAGGGAATCCATATGGTAAGAAAGTTTTAAAAGAAAAACGAAATTACCTAAAAGAGAATACTAAAGCTTCTAAGGAAAGAGCTGTTCCTCTAATGGTGGGGGTTTCCTACTGAGTTTGGAAAGAATTAGTTTGTTCGATGCCATGACCATTTGTCATTTTTTGGCCCCCATCATCTGATTCCCTCCCTCTTTGGGGAAATGCCACTTTGGTGATTCTAGAGAGAGGTAGGAACTCACCTCCATCTACCAACAGGTGGGCAGACAGTCCTTTCCGCTGTGCACTGGCAGGGGGCACAGCTCAACCAACCGATACCCTGCTCTGAACTTGAGGTCTTTAGGAAAGGACATAAAAATGCACAGTGGCAGCAGTGGAATCCAAAGTCCAGCAGTGCCCAAGTACCTTGCAATATGTCCTGACCAATGTCCCTAAGGGCTTTGACCAATTTTAGCCTCTCCTGGTGCTTATGCCTTCTCTAAACATCCTTCTCTAGCCTGCCTCGGGTCTCTGAGCTACCTGTTACCCTTTCAATAGATCGCTTTCCTGCTTAAGTTTGCCTAAATTAGTTACCAAGAAACCTGCCGTAGACAATGTTTGTGTCCCCCTGACCCCAAATTCATATGTTAAATCTTAATGCCCAGAGTGATGGTATTTGGAGGTGGGGCCTTTGGGAGGTGATTAGGTCATGATGGTGGCTCCCTCATGAGTGAGATTAGTGCCCTTATAAAAGAGGCCCCAGGGAGATCCCTAGCCCTTTAACCACATGAGGACATAGCAAGAAGATGGCTATCTGTGTACTAGGAAGCAGCCCTCACTGGACACTGAATCTGCCTGCACCCTGATTTTAGACTTCTAGCCTCCAGAACTGTGAGAAGTAAGTTGCTGTTGTTTTTAAGTCACCCAGTCTACGGTATTCTGTTACAGAAGCCTGAACAGACTAAGACAGAACTCAACTGATACAGCAACTTACTGGCAGTAGTGATTTTAAAAGTTTTAGAGAAATGGGAAGTTCTCATTAGATCATTTATTCAATAAATATTTTTTGAGCAAGTATTATGGTTCAGGCATTATTATATTATACTATACTAATATTATATTATATTATATTATATTAATTATATTATATTATATTATGGTCCTGAGGAAATAGAGCTGACTACTTCATTAGAACACTGTCACTACTTATACAGGCTAATGAAAGAGTCAGATATATAAGCCATATTTATAATACCATGTATATGTTATCTCTTGCTGTGTAACAAATTACCCCCAAACTGAGTGACATAAATAGCAAACATTTATTATCTCACACTTGCTGTGAGTCAGGATCTGAGAGCAGCTTAGCTGGGTCTTCTGGCTATGGGTCTCTCACAAGGTTGCAAGGAAGTCTCAGGTAAAGGCTTGACTGGAGAAGAAGCCATTTCCAAGCTCACTCACATGGTTTTTGGCAGTGTTCAGTTTCTCATGGGCTATTTGCCTGAGGGCCCCAGTTTCTTGCTGACTGTTGGTCAGAGGCTTCCCTCATTTTCTTGTTGTGTGAGCCTCTGCATAGAGCAGTTCACAGTGTGGCAGGTGGCTTTTCTTAGACTGAGCAAGCAAGAAAAGCCAGAGAGAGGGGCGATTTTTGTTCTTTAAACTCAGAAGTAGCATCCCATCATTTTGGCCATATTGTGTTTGTTCAAAGCCATTCAGTAGGTGCAGCTTACACTCAGGGGTTGGGATGACAACTGTGAATACCAGAAGGCAGGGTCACCGGGAGCTATTTTGGAAGCTGCCCACCACACCATGATAAACATGCACCACTTGCGTGGGTACTTCAGGCACATGGAGGCTAATGGCGGAGATCCAGGTAAGGGCAGGAAGCAGGAAAAAGTGGGTAAGGAATCAAGGAAGGCTTTCAGGAAAAAGTAAAACTTTAATGGAGTCCATACAAAATGGGTTACTGAAAACGTTCCTTAAGAATAAACAGAGAAGGATGCAAGAAATTCGAACCCCTTAAGCCAACAGGTTACATCCTGTCAAATCTTCTGCCAGAATTTACACTGCCAGATTGCAAGTAATGTGTGTTAATAGCTGATACAACACTCAGCCTGCAATAAACAGGAGATGGGGGAAAGGTACTTACTGTATTCACCAGAAGGGAGATAAGTATAGAGTTTCTAGGGAATACCCAGGGGAAGGTAGTCCCCATAACAGGGCATGATTCAGTGTTAAACCGTGAAAGTACAGGGTTTAACATCCAAATGCATGAGATGGAGATTAAGAAATGTGATTGGAGGAACTGGCCAATTTGAAGGAAGGTAGAAATCATTAAAGAAGAAAGATAAGATTGATGATGTAGGCATGTTTCTGTACCAGCAATATAAATCCATTTGGAAAACCGCACAGTGAACCGAAAGAGAGTCCATATATCTAGTCAATAAGAAAGAGGAAATAATCTCACAAGAACTCAGTTCATATGCAGTTGATGCATCAGAGGAGAAGGTAGATTGAGACTTCTAACTATAATGAATATTTGTAGAGGGTTAGAGTACAGAGTCAATAGAAAATAAATGCAGAAGCATGCTGGTAAGAAAGAAGAAAAAAATGGGGAAATTAGGCAAGGAGTCCCCTTTAAGATCCTAAGGGTATGTTTGGGAGAAAGAATCATTCAAGACAAAATTAAGAAGAGAGACTAGAGGAAGGCAAGGAGAAAATAAAAACCTGAGAAATATGGGGCGTGGGGTCCCTATGGAACTGATTCTGCCTCATCAAATGTTTTTAATTCCATTTTTTATACATAAGTTATAACTGGCAACCTCTGTTGAGACTGCTTTTTTATTGTCTTATGGAAAAGCAAGGCCAACATGATTAAAAGGCAATGTATTCTCTTCCCAGGGAAGGGGAGCTGGGAATGATGAACCCAAGGCTTTTCTTCAGAGTGACATTTTTATGTTACAATTTTAATAAAAAATAAAGAAAAGGAGGAAGAAGATTTGGAAAAATATTTTAGGCTTCTCGTTCCTTGCTTTGAATGATATCAGGAGGGTTCAGTGCCCTTTAAAAGGAAAAGAAAAGTGATCTCTTAGAAAAGGGCAGGATATGAAAACAACAAAATAACAATACAAAAATGTTCATGTGGGGCATAAAGAGGAGGAATTTGAAAACCCCAACTGGATAATACTATATAGATAACCTAAGAGAAAACTGTTTAAATAATGGAAGATTTGAATGTTATAGGAAAAAATGACATGAAATAAAAATTGATGTATTTTGCAAATACATGGAGTTTCTAGGGTTTGCACTGGTCTGATAATATCAGTCAAAAAGAACAAATGTGGGTTTGGAAACCCACTGGCCAAAGGAAATAAAATATCTTTTTTTAAGGAAGGGACAATCCATGAATAAGGACCAAAGAACTATATATAAAAAGATTGAAAACCCTGATAGGAACTGTATGGTTAGTATTTTTCCTTTGAAAGAATATTGACACTCACCCACTATGAATTGAGCCTGTGAGGGTCCCAGTGTTGAGGGTCAAATAACATCAGTAGCATATGTCTACATAGTGTCAAAGGTGAGACAAAGAATGATAACTCTTTCTCTCTTTCATATTGGAATCCACTTACTTCTCCATTTACATTTTTATCAACCTGATGAATTTCTTTGGAAATTACCAAGAATGGAGTTATGACTATGAACACTGATAACGACCTCATATGGTCTAATAAATAAAAATAGGGAAAAACCGAGGCTAGGAAAAATTATATTCAAAGAAATTTACTTTTGAATTTGGGAATTTTGTATTTATGAGAATGAAGCTATCAAAATTTAAAAGAGTGAATGGCACCTTCAAGATGGCAGAGGAGTAAGATGTGGAGATCACCCTCCTCCCCACAAATACACCAAAACTACATCTACATGTGGAACAACTCTTACAGAACGCCTACTGAACGCTGGCAGAACACCTCAGATTTCCCAAAAGGCAAGTAACTCCCCACGTACCTGGGTAGGGCAAAAGAAAAAACGAGACAAAAGAATAGGGACAGGACCTGCATCTCCGGGAGGGAACTGTGAAGGAGGAAAAGTTTCCACCACGAGGAAGCCCCTTCACTGGTGGAGATGGAGGGTGGATGTGGGGGAAGCTTCAGAGCCACAGAGGAGAGCGCAGCAACAGGGGTGCGGAGGGCAAAGCGGAGAGATTCCCGCACAGAGGATTGCTGCAGACCAGCACACACCAGCCCGAGAGCCTTGTCTGCTCACCCGCCGGGGTGGGCGGGGCTGGGAGCTGAAGCTCGGGCTTCGGAGGTCAGACCCCAGGGAGAGGACTGGGGTTGGCAGCGTGAGCACAGCCTGAAGGGGGCTAGTGCACCACGGCTAGCCAGGAGGGAGTCCGGGAAAAGTCTGGAGCTGCTGAAGAGACAAGAGACCATTGTTTCAGGGTGCGGGAGGAGAGGGGATTCAGAGCAGCGCCTAAACGAGCTCGCGGGTGCAAGCTGCGCTATCAGTGTGGAACCCAGAGACAGGCATGAGACGCTAAGGCTGCTGCTGCCACCACCAAGAAGCCTGTGTGCAAGCACAGGTCACTATCCACACCTCCCCTCCTGGGAACCTGTGCAGCCCGCCACTGCCAGGGTCCTGTGATCAGGGACAACTTCCCCAGGAGAACATACGGCGCGCCTCAGGCTGTTGCAACGTCATGTCGGCCTCTGCCACTGCAGGCTCGCCCCGCATCCGTATGCCTTCCTCCCCCCGCCCTGAGTGAGCCAGAGCCCCCTAGTCAGCTGCTACTTTAACCCCCTCCTGTCTGGGTGGGGAAGAGACACCCTCAGGCAACTTACACATAGAGGCGGGGCCAAATCCAAAGCTGAACCCCAGGAGCTGTGCGAACAAAGAAGAGAAAGGGGAAGCTCTCCCAGCAGCCTCCGGAGCAGCGGATTAAATCTCCACAATCAACTTGATGTACCCTGCATCTGTGGAATACCTGAAGAGACAATGAATCATCCCAAAATTGAGGCGGTGGACTTCGGGAGCAACTGTAGACTTGGGGGTTGCTTTCTGCATCTAATTTGTTTCTAGTTTTTTTTTTCTTTTGAAGTACGCGGGCCTCTCACTGCCATGGCCTCTCGCGTTGCAGAGCACAGGCTCCGGACGCGTGGGGCTCAGTGGCCATGGCTCACGGGCCCAGCCGCTCCGTGGCACGTGGGATCTTCCTGGACTGGGGCACAAGTCCATGTCCCCTGCATCGCTAGGCAGACTCTCAACCACTGCGGCACCAGGGAAGCCCATTGTTTCTGGTTTTATGTTTATCTTAGTTTAGCATTTAGACCTTATTATCATTGGTAGATTTGTTTATTGATTTGATCGCTCTCTTCCTTTTTTATTTATATATATATATATGTAGTTTTTCCATTTTCTCTTTTTGTGAGAGTGTATGTGTATGCCTCTTTGTGTGATTTTGTCTGTATAGCTTTGCTTTTGCCATTTGTCCTAGGGTTCTGACTACGAATGTGGTCCTGCCACCAAGAAAGACAAGATCCAACCTTGTCCAGCAGAACACAGGCACCAGTCCCCTCCACGAGGAAGCCTACACAACCCACTGAAAGGTTGTTGGTTTGATTGTTCTCTTCATTCTTTCTGTTTTTAATTACTCTTTTATTTTTAATAATTTTTTTCTATTTTAATAACTTAATTTTATTTTATTTATTTTTTCTTTCTTTTTTTTTCTCCCTTTTCTTCTGAGCCATGTGGCTGACAGGGTCTTGGTGCTCTGGCCGGGTGTCAGGCCTGAGCCTCTGAAGTGGGAAAGCCGAGTTCAGGACATTGGTCCACCAGAGACCTCCCAGCCTCTCGTAATACCAATCGGTGAGAGCTCTCCCAGAGTTCTCCATCTCAACGCTAAGACCCAGCTCCACTCAACAACCAGCAAGCTACACTGCTGGACACCCCATGGCAAACAACTAGCAAGACAGGAACACAATCCCACCCATTAGCAGAGTGGCTGCCAAAAATCATAATATGTTCACAGACACCCCAAAACACACCACCGAATGTGGTCCTGCCACCAAGAAAGACAAGATCCAACCTTGTCCAGCAGAACACAGGCACCAGTCCCCTCCACGAGGAAGCCTACACAACCCACTGAACCAACTTAACCCACTGGGGGCAGACACCAAAAACAACGGGAACTACGACCCTGCAGCCTGCGAAAAGGAGACCCCAAACACAGTAAGCTAAGCTAAATGAGAAGACAGCAAAACACACAGCAGATGAAGGAGCAAGGTGAAAACTCACCAGACCAAACAAACGAAGAGGAAACAGGAAGTCTACCTGAAAAAGAATTCAAAATAATAATATTAAAGATGATCCAAAATTGTGCACATAGAATGGAGAAAATACAAGAAACATTTAACAAGGATGTAGAAGCACTAAAGAGCAAACAATGATGAACAACACAATGAAATTAAAAATTCGCTACAAGGAATCAATAGCAGAATAAGTGAGGCAGAAAAACGGATAAGTGACCTGGAATATAAAATAGTAGAAATAACTACCACAGAGCAGAATAAAGAAAAAAGAATGAAGAGAATTGATGACAGTCTCAGAGGCCTCTGGGCCAACATTAAAAGCACCAACATTCGAATTATAGGGGTCCCAGAAGAAGAAGAGAAAAAGAAAGGGACTGAGAAAATATTTGAAGAGATTATAGTTGAAAACTTCCCTAATATGGGAAAGGAAATAGTTAATAAGTCCAGGAAGCACAGAGAGTCCCATACAGGATAAATCGAAGGAGAAACACGCCAAGACACATATTAATCAAACTATCAAAAATTAAAAACAAAGAAAAAATATTAAACGCAAAAGAGAAAAGCAACAAATAACATACAAGGGAATCCCCATAAGGTTAACAGCTGATTTCTCAGCAGAAACTCTGCAAGCCAGAAGGGTGTGGCAGGACCTATTTAAAGTGATGAAAGGGAAAAACCTATAACCAAGATTACTCTATCCAGCAAGGATCTCATTCAGATTCAATGGAGAAATTAAAACCTTTACAGACAAGCAAAAGCTAAGAGAATTCAGCACCACCAAACCAGCTTTACAACAAATGCTAAAGGAACTTCTCTAGGCAGGAAACACAAGAGAATGAAAAGACTTAAAATAACAAACCCCAAACAATAAAGAAAATGGTAATAGGAACATACATATCGATAACTACCTTAAATGTAAATGGATTAAATGCTCCAGCCAAAAGACATAGACTGGCTGAATGGATACAAAAACAAGGCCCTTATATATGCTGTCTACAAGAGACCCACTTCAGACCTAGGGACACATACAGACTGAAAGTGACGGGATGGAAAAAGATATTCCATGCAAATGGAAATCAAAAGAAAGCTGGAGTAGCAATTCTCCTATCAGACAAAATATACTTTAAAATAAAGACTATTAGAAGAGACAAAGAAAGATACTACATAATGATTAAGGGATCATCCAAGAAGAAGATATAAAAATTGTAAATATTTATGCACCCAGCATAGGAGCACCTCAATACATAAGGCAAATGTTAAGAGCCATAAAAGGGGAAATCAACAGTAAGACAATCATAGTAGGGAACTTGAACACACCACTTTCACCAATGGACAGATCATTCAAAATGAAAATAAATAAGGAAACACAAGCTTTAAAGGATACATTAAACAAGATGGACTTAATTGATATTTATAAGACATTCCATCGCCAAACAGCAGATTACACTTTCTTCTCAAGTGCTCATGGAACATTCTCCAGGATAGATCATATCTTGGGTCACAAATCAAGCCTTGGTAAATTTAAGAAAATCGAAATCATATCAAGTATCTTTTGTGACCACAACACTATGAGACTAGATATCAATTACAGGAAAAAAATCTGTAAAAAATACAAACACATGGAGGCTAAACAATACACTACTAAATAACCAAGAGATCACTGACGAAATAAAAGAGGAAATCAAAAAATACCTAGAAACAAATGACAATGGAGACATGGCAACCTGAAACCTTTGGGATGCAGCAAAAGCAATTCTAAGAGGGAAGTTTATAGCAATACAATGCTACCTCAGGAAACAAGAAACATCTCAAATAAACAACCTAACCTTACACCTAAAGCAACTAGAGAAAGAAGAACAAAAATCCCCAAAGTTAGGAGAAGGAAAGAAATCATAAAGATCAGATCAGAAATAAATGAAAAAGAAATGAAGGAAACGATAGCAAAGATCAATAAAACTAGAAGGTGGTTCTTTGAGAAGATAAACAAAATTGATAAACCATTAGTCAGACTCATTAGGAAAAAAAGGGAGACTACTTAAATCAATAGAATTAGAAATGAAAAAGGAGAAGTAACAACTGCCCTGCAGAAATACAAAGGATCATGAGAGGTTACTACAAACAACTATATGCCATAAAATGGACAACCTGGAAGAAATGGACAAATTCTTAGAAAAGCACAAGCTTCCAAGACTGAACCAGGAAGAAATAGAAAATATTAACAGACCAATCACAAGCACTGAAATTGAAACTGTGGTTAAAAATCTTCCAACAAACAAAAACCCAGGACCAGATGGCTTCACAGGCAAATTCTATAAAACATTTAGGGCTTCCCTGGTGGCGCAGTGGTTGAGAGTGCGCCTGCCGATGCAGGGAACGCAGGTTTGTGCCTCGGTCTGGGAAGATCCCACATGCCGCGGAGTGGCTGGGCCCGTGAGCCATGGCCGCTGAGCCTGTGCGTCTGGAGCCTGTGCTCCACAACGGGAGCGGCCACAACAGTGAGAGGCCCGTGTACCACAAAAAAAAAAAGAATTGAAGGAGAAAATCCATATGATCATCTCAATAGATGCAGAAAAAGCTTTTGACAAAATGCAACACCCACTGATGATAAAAACCCTCCAGAGAGGACACATAGAGGGAACTTAGCTCAACATGATAACGGCCATATATGACAAACCCACAGCCAACATCATTCTCAAAGGTGAAAAACAGAAACCATTTCTTCTAAGGTCAGGAACAAGACAAGATTTTCCACTCTCACCACTATTATTCAACATAGTTTTGGAAGTTTTATCCACAGCAATCAGAGAAGAAAAAGAAATAAAAGGAATCCAAATCGGAAAAGAAGTAAAACTGTCACTGTTTGCAGATGTCATGATACTAGACATAGAGAATCCTGAAGATGCTATCAGAAAACTACTACAACTAATCAATGAATAATGCTAACACACATATATGGAATCTAAAAAAAAAAAAAATTGTTCTGAAGAACCTAGGGGCGGGACAGGAATAATGAAGTAGACATAGAGAATGGACTTGAGGACTCACAGAAGGGGAAGGGTAAGCTGGGACGAAGTGAGAGAGTGGCATGGACATATATACACTACCAAATGTAAAACAGCTAGTGGGAAGCAGCCACATAGCACAGGGAGATCAGCTCGGTGCTTTGTGTTCACGTAGAGGGGTGGGATAGGGAGGATGGGAGGTAGATGCAAGAGGGAGGAGATATGGGAATACATGTATATGTATAGCTGATTCACTTTGTTATACAGCAGAAACTGACACACCATTGTAAAGCAAGTATATTCCAATAAAGATGTTAAAAAAATTAAAAATAGTAATATTGGCACTGTAGGCAGACAAGAATGAAGTGTCTATACGCAGTTAAAGCTTGGTTGATATGACATTCTCTCATCACAATTCTCTATTAGTTGATACCTCTGCATGTCTTAAGTATTGTGGTAATGAAGGTTTATAAATATTAATTCAAACTACCAAAAATTTATGAAGTTCCTTCTGAATCATCGAAGACAATTTAGGGGCTATTTGGTAAAACTTCACAGATAAGTGAGTTTATCGTATTCAAAATTCTTTGAAAAGTGTTAAAACATATAATACAGAGCATCCATTTCCAACCTGCTGGATAGCAAACAGTTTGTTCTATTTAACTCTGAACAATTTCCTAACACGTCTGAAAAAAATCCTTACACCTGGGCTTCCCTGGTGGCACTGTCGTTGAGAATCCACCTGCCAGTGCAGGGAACACGTGTTCGAGCGCTGGTCTGGGAAGATCCCACATGCCGCAGAGCAACTAAGCCCGTGCACCACAACTACTGAGCCTGTGCTCTACAGCCTGCGAGCCACAACTACAGAGCCCGCATGATACAACTACTGAAGCCCGCGTGCCTAGAGCCCGTGCTCCACAAGAGAAGCCACCACAATGAGAAGCCCACGTGCCGCAACTAAGTGTAGTCCCTGCTCGCCGCAACTAGAGAAAGCCCGCATGCAGCAACAAAGACCCAACGCAGCCAAAAATAAATAAAATGTTAAAAAAACATCCTTACACCTAAAAATTCTGTTTTTACATCATGCCATTAGTGTACAATATATCTTTTACTGTGACATTAAAAAGTCTATAGTATGAGCATCTCCCTTTTTCTGAAATCCCAGCTTTATAAGAACCACTGCTGTATTTTCATAGAATTCTAAAGAAAAAAAAATTCTGAAAAATTACTTGAGATCAAATGAGAGTATGGTGTTTGCATTCTTTGAAAATAAGATTCAACAAAGGCATGATATAGATCATCATTTCTTTTAAAGAAGAGGAATTTTATTCATCTGTTTATTCTCCCGCCATTATATCACAGCAAAGGAGTATCTACATAATTGAAAAAATTAACTTCCAAATAGGGGGTGCTCACAGATGGTTACATTTTTCCTTTGTTATGTATAGCTTCTGACTTTTCAATATGAATTTTATTATTTTTATTAACTGTAGTTACCACTACTTGGTATAGGGTTTCTTTTAATTATCTCCAGATTTTAATGACCAATATTTTGGTTTTTGCAACCTTTAGTGTTAACCAGATATTGTTATTTTAGTAATAATTAAAATGTAATGATAATTGTTAAATTATGCTAACCAAAGAAATATATTTGTGCTCATTTGTACAAAAAATTAAATACAAAATTTTGAGGTATAAAACAAATTACATATTCTATTTCAAATGTGTAAAATTAATTCACTTGTGTGTAATATCTAAAACTCTAAAAATACTTATCCATAGGCATCATTATCTAGATACATATATCATAAAGGTTTTGTTTATTATACATTTTTTAAATGGAAGAAATATAATTTGCTATTATAAGAAATGATATCATTCCTTCTTCATTTCATTATATATAAACCTTATAGCTCTGATTAGTGATTATTTTAGCTTGTGCCAATAAGTTCTATTGGCACACTTAGCAACACTTAAACAGATAGATTGAATTTTTATCAGTTGTTTTTATCCCTTATGATCTCTTTCAATGGTACATGCTCATTTTTTGTTAGTAGATCACTTACCTGTATCCTTAAATGTTTAGAATTCTCAAATAAATACCATCTGGTTTTTCTAATATGCTGCAATCTGTTTTCTTGAGATGATGCCTCACCTTTTAAAGATATTTTCAAAAGTACCTTTTGTTACTTGCAAATATCATTCTAGTGTCAGCTCTCTCTTTTCTTTTCACATCTTCTATAGTAAAGAAAGGATCTTTCCACGATTTTTATTGTTTTAGTGGATCAACAAGGACCTTTGGGGTGGGTATAAAAGCCTCAGAAAGAAAAGATGACAGTGACAAACACTGAGCTTTAAATGTTTCTATACATGTAATTAAGTTTTAAAAATTTCACTGAGTTACATTTGTGCAGTACAACGCAAATGATGTATACTGTGTACTTTTAAACTATTTCTTTCTTGCTATAGTTCACCACAAAATAGAAAAGAACTTATGCATGAATATCAGAAATTTTAAAATGGGATTTTAATGACTCACATTATATGAAAGAAAAAAAGTCAAGTTAATGAGACTTAGTAAAAAGATTGAAAACAGAATTTATTGTTTATAATGGCAAAATACATCTGCTATATTTGTATATTAGCACAAACTGTTCCATGTGAAGTTCTTAAATGATTTTGTAGTCAAATATTACTACCCATTTCATAGATTAAGAAAAGAGGTAGGGGTTGGTTATGAGTATGTGGGACAGTATCAAGTAACTTATTGAGTGGGAACAGATGGTAGTTTCTGTGTGATAAAGACACTCCTCCCCATACATATCAGTGACATTTTGCACAAATGTTGATAAACAAAAATCTGTCTACAAATGTTAATTTAAAAGCCTCTTATATATTGTTCTAACTTTAATATGTGAATATTTTAGTATGTATATATGTGTGTATATAACACATATATATTGTTTTATATATAAAAACATTGATATTTTAAACATATACACATACATACATACACTCACACACTAGATTCAGATAGCTTCTGATGGAACTTCACCCCTTCATATATCTTTAAAAAGGTCCTTCTAAATGATCTTCCTTAAAAGAAAGCTTCTGGGAAATAACACAACATATTATTCAGGCAGATATAACACTTAGATTTGAAGTAAACTTGCAGTACCTAAAGAAATCTGGAAATTGTAGAAAAATCTCAAAATGTTAACATGAAATTTTTACAGAGTATGGATAAGTAAAAGAAAGTAAAACATATGTTAAGGATGGTTATATAAAATGCTGAATAGAGTATTTTCTTTGTAATTGGTTTAGACTCCAGATTGCAACTTTGACACTATGACTTAAAACTTATCAAAGAGATTTATGTTTTGCCACTGACATTTTAAATTGAAGATTTACTTGTACTGGTACCTAATATGTTTTCTGTAATTAATTCCTTTCAGGTCAGGTTTCATAGACACAGAATTCCTTTAACATTAATCTCTCCTTTAGCAATATCTTTATTGTTGGAATTAGCAGTTGAAAAAAAAAAGCTAATCTTTTTCAAATGAGGTTCCCCATTCCAGGCATTATGTCTTTCACCAATGCAAGACTTTCTTAAAAGTGCAAAATATTTAAAAAGTGGATGCTATGAAGCCAGTGTAAGAAAAAAAAAAAGCTGGAAGTTAAACAAATCATGCATTAATAAGGAATGGAAAGTTTAATTATATATATGCTTAAGGTCTTAATGAAGGGGCTGAGTAATGGAGGAACTGTTTCATTTTAAATTATTCAGGTTATCTGAATAACTGAAATTTATAAGCCTTATGTTTGTCTTTTCTATTTATTCATGAAATGTTGCATAGATTACTTGGTGGATAGCACAACTTGATGGATAATGGTGTTCAATAAATTGTTGAATGTATGACATTTTGATTGTAGCTTAATTTCTACTTTTAAGAATAAGAAGAATACATCTAAAAGTTGAGAGATAAGTAACTGAGCCTATAGTGGTTCACTATACCCAATATAAAGTTTATTATGCAAGAAAAGTGTTTACTAATTAGACTTGTTTACATATTTGCAGTTGCTATTTATGTTCTCTTTACAAAAGACAGTCTTCCTTCTTTAACATCTGTGTTGCCTTCATAATATGTATTGAACAGTTTGTATGTTTTTGATGTCTTTATTTATGAAGCATGGAAAGTAATTGTGAGTCTACTCAGCAGTGCTTAATGAAAGCCAAGTGCTCACCAATTCCACATAATTGATTAATTCACACGGAATATAATGGTAAGGGATGCTGAGATCAGTGGGAGTTTTGTCTATCAGGTCTAGTAATACTAGACCCTCCAAAAGGTGGGATGGATGTGTTTGCCTTGGGCTTCCAGACGTCTTAATGAGTCCTAGAAAAACAACTGTCCCATCTTTTGTAAAATTCCTTCTACCTGTTCCTTTATTACTCCATTACCAAGGACACTCAAGTATTTACAAAGTTGATGCTTTTTACTCAGAATTTTGAGGTGGTGGCTTTGGGTTTATGTGGATTTTGGAGACTATATTTAGAGACATAATCGGTCACTCCTGCCCCTGCAATTCGATATGGAACTTAAGTATTTAAAAAGTATTTCAAAAACATTCTCACTATTGTGTAGGTTAATATGTGAGATTTAGGTAAAAATAGTTATTTTTGACTTTTGGGGGGTTAGCATTTTAACTCCTCCTGAAAATACTATGCAGCACTATCCCAAACTGCAATCTGTGACTCTTGAAACAGATCTACATTCTCTAAGGGCTTTATTCCACTTTTTATAGCGGATGGCAAGAGAAATATTAACATTAGGAGGTAAAAGAACCATCACAGGCAAATAGACAAAGTAGTATACTGAGGAAGAAGAAAAAATATCAACTCACATAGGAGACAACTTCAACAAATTAGACTTTGCTATAGTAACATGTTAACAGTATTTCACATTCCAGTAAAAACAGGTATAGATGCTATCAATATTTTAGATAGCATCACTCATAACTTGGGACCACACATACCTGGCATCATAGCATCCTACACACATATGGCTACCACATGAAAGGAAAACAGGAATTTATACATTTTTTTCCTTTCCGAAGGCTTTCTGTGAAATTGAATGCTTATAAAGTTATGTATAATATCTAGAATCCCGAACGTAGATTCTGCAACTAAAGTTGTATGCTTTATTATTTCACAGCCATGCAAAATTATATTTATTTCACTGCAATTATGATTTTACTTTAGGAATTACTGTAGATGAACTGAAAACTCATCTAATTATAATGAAGATATTGGGGGAAACACTTACTGTATCTACGGCAGGGTCAAAGCAGTTTAAAGGTTAGATTTGGAAAAAGCACAACTTCTATAAAGCTTTGAGGTCTTCGGGTGGTCTCTTAACAGACAGTTGTATCTTAATTTTACAGAATGGAGAATGTTTTAAGAATAGCCCTTGTACTAAATTCTGCCTATTTGTGTAATTAACAAACTCTATTCTGAATCTCTTAATTTCCACAAAGACTTGTGAACCTAAGCTCTATTTCCGGAGTCCAGTCTAGCATTCATGACTTGACAAGCGTCCAATCAATAAATAGCAATAAATAAATAGATAAAAATATTTTTCCTAGGACAAGGTAGAAGAAGTTAATACGTGACGGTTTCTTGTTTTGGGATGGGAGCAGGTGAAAAATTAGAAAGCAAAACTCTGAAAACAAACAAAAATCCCACCAACCTGCAAACATTCCAATATGTTTTAGAAACCATCATCTTGTTCACATATTCTTGCGTGCATACTTTCTTACCTCTGGCTCTCTCTCTCTCTTTTTTTTTCTTTTTTAACTAAGAGGAAGCTTTATTTTTCAGCCAGAGATCTATGTCAACGTAAGAGTATTATTTATAGGAGTGAAACGAAAGCTGTCTCATTTTGAATCACATTATGACATTTCTTCAGCGTCACTTTCGCTAAACGAAAAGGAAAAAACAAAAAAAAAAAAAGGAGAGAGAGAAAAGAATCCAAGCAACTTGCCTTTAAAAAGATTCCAACAAGAGAGACTTGGCAGGTCTTTGGTTGCCCTAGAAAAGATGTGCCCAGTGTGGGCAACAAGCACAGCCACACTTTATTTTAAAAGTCCGACCAGGCACAGCTTGGCAAGGCGTTCCTTCCCCTTTTTGCCCCCTCAAGAACAAATTGTTGCCTCCTTTTACATCCATCCTACCAGAAGGGGGACCTTTCCACTTTCAGATGCTCCTCTGCTTTAATTTCAGGAGAGAAAAAAAGCGAGCAGAAGAGCCCCGAGATCCGCCGTGGAGCTC
>NW_020174563.1:810894-904172 GCF_003031525.2 Neophocaena asiaeorientalis asiaeorientalis
CGGGTGTCAGGGTAACGGCGGACGACGCTCGCGTTGGGGGAACTTGCCGTGAGACTCTCAGCTTCCTTAAAAGTCACGCTGAGCGGAGTACCAGGACGAACCTCTTCCTCGTCACTTGGAAAGAACTTTCCGAGTTTGATAGGGGAGCGCTTGGTGTCAGCCTGGTTTTAAGGGCTGCTGGGGGCTTTTTATTTTTAAAAAGTTTATTGAAGTTTGCACAGTCGGTAGTTTTGCTCATCTGCAGTTTCTGGGCATTCAGCTCGCCTGCCTTTGGAATGAATTCACGGTGAAAGTTCTGTTGATTGTGGTGCATGTGCTACCCCGGGCTTCCTAAAGAAGATTTATTCTCATGCACGTAGGATTTTATGGGCGGTCAGTGAAGCTGTCAGTTGACGGTACTCGCAGGGCAGTCTTTGACAAGTCGGATTGCAGAATAACTGGCACGGAGACTTGTGCAGTCCTTAAGTTAATAAGCAAAAAGATGGCAAGTGAAAATGAGTAGAGGGCATTTTATTCTTTTGTTATATTGTCACATCGCAAAAATATTCCGGTACCTTCTCCATGAAGACACAGCATCTGTGTTTCAACTGCCAAGTTCTAAATAAAATATTTACGTTAAAAACAAAGATTTAGCTTCCATTTTCTGGGTGGGCACGGAACACAGTGGTGGTCTCCTCTGTCAGATGCTTGGAAGGCTCCCAGAAGAGCGAATGGCCTCAGGTGGGCTGGCTGAGCTTTGGGGTGAGAAGCTGAAGACAGGAATAAAAATAGTACAGTCCTCACTGAAGAGTGGATTTGTTTTTCTTCAGGGTATGCATTTACCTGGAAAAACACATATTTAGATGAGCTATGTCAGATGAGTAATTGTGATATTAGTAGCGGTCTTGGAGCAGTAGAATGGCCTTCTAGGTGGCTCCTGTTAAATCCCTAGCCTTTTCGTCACTATTTTCCTTCCCCTGTGTCTTCCAGGAAGGGTCTCCATTTTCCAAAATGTGTTCGAGGAGTGTTCTGTCCATTATATTGTTTGGAAGGTCACACTTGGATCCTAGAAAAGCCAGGGAGGTATTATTATGACAAATATTCTGGCATAGTAATAATAATAAGCAATGAGCAATACTTTGCTATCAGCAGGCATAGCAAGGCAGCTTTGATTTGTTTCTTTTATGAAGAACTGATTAGTAGTTTTGCAACTAAGAGATGAAAATGGTGATTTTGTTAGAGGAGTGACAGTATTTCAAAACCTTGCAGATTACTTTTCACCAGTTTGAAGGAGGCATTGGAAACCATGAAAATGCAATGCGCCCTTCTAAATAAAACATGAAGTTCTGCATTCAATCTCCAACTTGTCTCCTACATCCATACTATTTCTTTAACAAACAAGGTTCAAAAGATATTTCTGCTATGGCTGTCATTTCTGATATCATAATTTGAAACTCGTGTCTCAGGGGAGTAGTTTACATAAGGCAGGTACAAACATTAAAACAAAATGACAGTTAAGTTTGGAGTTTTTGTTTCCAACCAAATCCTTAAAAATAAGGACTATCAAAAATTCTGTTAATAGTTGAATTTATTTGGGGTACTCATAAATTTAGCATTTTGAATGAATATCTACTTTAAATTTTGCACGATCTTTTGTTCATAGCAAACTTTTGTGTAATTGTCCCAATAACCTGCCTCCTGGGAGTGGCTGCCAGGTTTCTGGCTGCAGTGGAGCGTGCTCTGCTTGGTCTCCTTACGTCCTCTAAAGTGCATTAAAGCTGTTAAACACCAAAGAGATTCACTTTTCTATTTGTGAAAGCTGCAAACTATATTTTGAAACATGGAACTGTTTTACCCCTTCTGCTCTCAGAGCCCTAGCATCAAAATTCTCTCAGTCCACACACAAAGTCAAGAAACTTATTCTGTCCTTAATGCTGCGAATCTTCAGAATAACCCTTTCTGTCTAATGAAACCGAGAGTTAAAGCCAGTATTTAGAGGCATGGATGGTCGACAATTAAATGAGTTACCCTCTACCCCATTTGCATTATTTGGCTATTTATCTCAATTCCTGAGAGTAACCACGAGATTTGAATAGATTACCTGCCTGAAAATAGTCCTGCTATCTGCTTGTTTTCTGAAGTAGCAAATCAGTGGCATCAAATTGGTCAGTTATGACCTACTTCTGTCTTTTCTTGCTGGCTCTTTATTCTATTTATTGTGGTGCTTCTCTGATGGAAGTTTCTCTGCCATTTCACCTGATAAAAACAATTTTGGGGGAAATTTACTCCAAAAAGCACTTGTAAGAAGGAAAAAGTGGTCCACTTCATAAAGGTGTGATATGTTCAGTAAGAGCCAAGTTATAAAGCTGGTGAGGAGAGAGCAGAGCACTTAGACATGTAAATGGCCAAGTTAAACACAAGACAGAGTTAGGATATCTGGACCCTCACGTGTTCATAAACCCATACCAGGGGTCTCGAGAGAGAAATGGTGGGAACCAGGGAGAAAGACAGCCCCAAAATACCTTGTTTAACTTGGCTGTCACAGTAGCTAGCCCTTTGTAACTTGGCACATTTTGAAGTTATCACACTTAGAATTGACCTTTTTCCTTTTTCCCATTTACCTTCTTTTGTACTTATAAAGTGTTTTTTTTTTTTTAAGGAGACGTAATTTATTTAGAGGTGGCAAAAATATAATGAGGTGGCAAAAATTCAGCTCTCAATTTAAAGAAGAAATGTAAACTATAGAATTTGAAAGAAAAGGCAATGGGTTTTAAGTCCATAACCTTTCAAAAGTCAGAAAACCTATCTACTAGGCTGTATTCTCTGGTGGAAAACCTCTTGAAATTGTAGGTGTTAAAAAAGCCACTGCAGGGAGCTTGTACTAGCTTCTAAATTTAATAGAAACATTAAACTCTCCAATCCTTATTTAAACACATTTTTTTTCAAAGTCAAAAATATATTTCCTTATAGGTAGACAGGTGAAGTATAACTAAAAAAAGAAAAAAAAAGTGGTCCTCTTGTACTCTGTGTTTTATTTATTAAAAAACAAAAAAAGCAACTCCTTATCACTAGAGGTTCAGTTTTGGTTTTGGAGATGATGCCATAATAAGGAAACTATTGCATTAAGACAGTAATAGTTTGCTTTTAATTAAAACCTGCAATATAGATTTTTGCTCAGAATTATTTTTAGATAAATGAAGCATGACTCCCTTTTTTAATAACTAGGTTTAACCTAAAGTTAAAGTTTTTAAAAAAAATATTGAGAAAATATCTACATATATTCTTTTTCATAATTGTGAGAGCAAAATACTAATTCTGCAGCACACAGCAATGTATGCATTTACTTTTGGATTTAGGTGCTAAAAAGCCTGATTATTGGAAACACTGCAGAAGCTCAGTGTTTGTACCACCTTCAAACAGTTGCAGTTGGACTTTTATGCATCTATCAAGCAGGGACTGTTTCTTCCCTCTACCACCTCTAAATTATACTGACTAGATGTTGAAGTCATTAAATTGATTATAGTCCAATCAGTAGACAATCCTACATAAACAAAAACAGCAATTACAGTTGGCACGAATCCCATGAGTGCTAGTCAAACTTCCAGGACTGATGGTCCAGTGAGTCTTTTCCAAAATGCTGGTTTCACAATTTCAGCAGTTCTGGCAGCATCTTCCTAAAGGGAGGGAACAAAAATTCATAAGATTCCACTTGGCCTTAAAAACAAAAACATCTGTTTGATGCATGAGTGGATTGTTGGCTTTTATTCATCCAGTCAAAAAAGGGTGAAAAATAGGATATTGAACATAAAAGCGTACATGTAAAAATGAAATTACAAAGGGATTTGAGATTAGCAGCTTTTTATAAAGCAAGCTGTTAATAATTTTTCTTTTTTGTTTTGCCAGAGTATTCCCATATCCCTTAAAATCCATTGTAGTTATTGACAGCAGTGATGTCTAATAGTGATGACAGAAGTTTTCAACTTTTTGCTTTCAGTAATTATACTTAGTTCTTTTTGCTTGCTTGTTTGGGTCATTGCAAGTCTTGTAGCATATTTGTAGGATATTTCTTTTCAACTTACAGGAACATTTTTGCTCCCTTCCTTTTATTTTTAAAGGAAGTCAATTTTTGAGAATTGGCTAGTCTGGTAAATTCTAGTGAAATACTTGTTCACATAAATCGAAACATAGGATCAAATATACTTGCTTGAGTTTTCATTTTGATGTAAAACCATGCAATGAGGAGAAAGAGGTTTTGATAGTAGAAAAGAGCAATTCTACCAAGATCAATTAAGAATTTTATGAAAGGTATGTTTTTCCTATTAACTGTGCTTTATTAATTCATCTGACAGAATTCACATTGCTGGTTTAATGTCACTAATTCTGTTGCCATAGAATACATTCTTCATGGCTGGATTTAATGAATACCATGTTGAGTTTTTAGTTATTTCATAGAGAAAATAATTTTAAGACTTGCAACATATTTTAGAAGCCTTATGGATTGTTTAAAATGTAAATGTTGTCATTAAGTAATATGTTAAAGAATGCTCTTGAATTGAATGAAATTTTGATACAAAGGCTGATATTCTGGCTAAGTATTTTCCCAGATGTATTTAATTTTTTCTCCACTGACTCCCATTGTGCTGTCAAAGGTTAAAGTTAGTTCTGTGGGGGGGAATGCATGCAAGTTTCTAATCCCATTTCAATTAAATCTGAAATATGTTCCCATTTTTTGTTTGGGGATTACATGGTACACTAGCTAGGATTGCATATACCTTGTTTGCTGTAATGAAAGTGTACTTGTCTGATTTAAAATACGTTCTGCAACAATATTATGACAAAGCAATTAAAACTTAAAGTTAACATTAGTAAATTTAAATAGCCCTGTTATAGTATTAATCAAATAGTGTAAGGAAAGCTTTTAAATGGTTTAAATAATTATGCAACTCTTGGCATAAAAGCCTAACACAAGATAAATCTTTGAAAACTAAGAATTGTGGCTTTTTTTTTTTTTAAACTTTAATTTTAGGCAGCTTGGGCTTTTAGCATGCATCACATTTCACCTCTAGTATAAGTAATTATGCCAGTTTAGTAATTATTAGAGATGAAAGAAATTCAGTAAGACATGAATTCTTTAAAACTTCAGTAGCTTCAGTTTTAGCAGGCATAATGATCAAGTAGCAGTTACCCAGCTGCCTGGGGACCCTGCCACAGCTACAGGCACTGGGCTGATCTTGGGGGTATCATTATTTTGGCAGCACACACTACCGTTGGCATTTCTGTTCTAGATGTCTGATTGCAGAGGTTTATAATTTGGTCATTAAAAAAAAAAAAATCCAGATTCAAAGATTACTGTCTAGAAATTCCCCTTTTTTAGAAACCCCTCCCGAAAAAGGATAAATGCTTACATTTAAAAAGTATTATTTTAAATTGGACACCAGTTTTAATTTCATGGGATAGTAAATGCTTTGAAAAATTCTGAAAAGAAAAATATATACGTAAATTTGTCAGTTGCATGTGTATGTGTTGAACATGTGTTGAGCATGTAAAGTCTTGTTTTCAAATGAAGATGATTTGCTTTGGAAAGCATATACTATTCATGCATGCGCATAGCTGTCTCCCACTGAATGTGGTCAAGTGACTGACATTCAGAATACTCATTTTCATAATTCTGTAGGAATTATGTTTTGGTTTCAATGAAGATTTTTATATGTGTGAAATCAAAAGGTTTCAGTTATCACAACTCTGTATGAGATATATACATAAGCAATATGTATGCACATACAAACATACTCTGACGTTCTATTTAAAATATACTTTGGTTAGCGAATTCATAGTGTTAATCACTTTTTAAGGAAAAAAATGGATTGAACTGGATATTGCCTAATAAAAATTGGTATCATTGTAAAGAATAGAATTTTTTTTAGAAATTAAAATCATCGTACCCTTGAGGTTCATTATTTCACTGAAATTATTTCTCCTTTCTTTCTCAAGATTGACTTTTCCCCAAATTTCTTATCCCATCAGCGCACTATGAGAGATATTTCAAGATGGAAAGTTATTTACCTGACGGGAACGAAGGAGATACGTGGTTCTCATTCTCAAGTATAGACAGTCGCATATATTCATACGGAATACATTTGTGAAAACCTATGAAGAGCTGAAGGGTCAATAAGGTGAACAATAAATTCCTGTACTGAAGGGGTGCTGTGACCAGGACTCTAAAACAATATTACAATTTTTTAAACAATATGTTGACTCTTAGAAACAATTTCTAGCATTTCAAATGTGTTCCTTAATGTTATTCCTTTCCTTTACAATAGAACCAGATTAGGTCTAGTAAGCACGTGAATATGACTAGCTAGTATCTGCTTTCAGCATTCCTGATGATTTAGTGTGTCTCAATTGTTAGAAGTGTTTTAGACATGTGCTTTCTATCACTAGTATCACACTTTTGTCTTTTCTTATTTTTATACATTTAAGGGAGTTAAGTATTCACAAACACCGCTCTACCAAGGACCAGTGAAGCCAAAAGAGAACTTCTGGTTGGGAAGGTGGTGCCGTCATGAGTTCCAGTGAATGTTTTGTTCATTAGCTGTTGTACGGAGTCTGAGATTGCTCTGTGGAGGGTGGCTTGGGGCTGTCAGTGTGTAATATACAAAGTTAGATGTACTTTTTGTGGACATGAGGCAAGGGGTGAAAAAGAACTGTGGACTCAAGGTAATGCATATTCATTCCTGGAAAGAGTTGAGAATAAAAGCAGAAAAAATCAGTTATGGTCATAAGTATTGTGACTTGGATATTAGTGCCAGCAAGGAGATGGCTGTGGAGTGGAAAGGGTGCAGGGGGTGAGCTCTGATTTGCTGCCTGCACTTTTTGACAAGTCACCTTACCCTCTGTTCTCCAGGATTCGGATTTCCTCTCCGTAGACTGAGGGGGCTCATTTCATCGTTCAACAAGTTGTTTTTTGTTTGTTTTTCCTAGTGCTTATTTTGTCCCACGCACTGTGCTAGTTCCAAATATTCAGTTGTGTACCAGACATAAGCTTTGCTCTTATGAAGCTTAGAGTTTAGGAAGTTGGATGAGATGTTAAATACTTTCCATTGCTTTTTAATTTAGGGGAAAAAAGCAATGCAAGTGGTGGGAGATATGTGTATATGGTATATTTACTTTTCAGCAAGTTGGGTCTGTTAAAAACGTTAGATAAAATGAGTTTCAAAAACATTTTTGGCACCAAACGTTTGGTGAGTTATACTTTTTGAGAATGGTGAGCTTTGTTTTCTCTTATGATTAAAAGGTAGATACGCTCACTTGAACTGAAACCACTAAATACAATAGAATATCTATTTCCAACTCTTTTTGGATTTAGGTCATTGACTTTGCAATATCTTTTAGTCCTCCTAAAAGATCTAGATAATGTTTCTAAAAGCTAATTGTGTGATACTAAAGTAAATTTTTTAAAATTTCAAAGAATTTGTGGCATCCTTGAAATAATTGGAGGCTCTTGGAGAATGTGTATGATATTAATATTAAGAAACAGCAAAACTAAACCTCAATTAAGAGTCCCTAATTGCTATATAAAATCGAGGTGAAACAAGTCATGAGGAATTCATTCCATTAAATATTCAGGAATAGAACACTAAAGAATGAACCAAGTTAGTAATGAAACGTCCATAGCGCAGGTTTAATTATTTTTCCCCAGGGAAATAGGTGAATGCCTTGAAATAAACTTTTACAGAATCATGGATCTTAAGCATAAGACACTTTAGGGATAATGATATTGGTTGTCTTGATGGTCTTCATGTTCAAAGACGTGAGTGCAGTATCAGCGGTGATGGTGGAGTGTAATTGACCAGAGAGAAAGATGATCACATGAAATCCCTTTTGCTTCCTCCAATATCATATATGTCATTTTCATAAGTATTGCATCACTATATCAAATTTTTAATCTTCAAAATAAAACCATTACAAGATAATAACAGCATTTTATAGCTCCCATTAATTGTAACTGTTTTTTATACTTGCTGATTTGCATATTTAAAATCCAATATGAGTATGATGGTCTGGCAGACCCCTGGAATGGCTTCCTAGCTCTGTCTTTGCCTCTGGGTCCCTCAGGCCAGGAGAGGGTCAGCCAGGTACCTGACTCATACTAAGTGCTCAGTAAACTTCTGTGGAACCTAACTCACTTTTTTTTTTTTTTTACCAAAGGAATGTGTTGATGACTTCTGAGTTCCCTTCTCTCTCTAACATCGTAGAATTCTCATATTGAAAAATTGTAATTCTTGCAAGTTGATCAGTAATTCATATTAATGGGGCAGGGATTCTTTTAAAATTGTGAACTTGATTGGGTTGTAGCTGAGAACAAAATCAAACAGCAGAGGTTAGAAGGTCTTACTTTTCACTGTGATTTCTTGTCCAGACCCCCTACTTAGGGAGCTAACACAGAAAGAAACATGAATTACACACTGAACCATTCTCAGGGCCTTTATAAGGATTCTGACTCTGTTCAAACTCTGGAATTTTCATAGAGCAGCTTTCAGCTTCTAGATGAGAACCTTGGGCCAGTGACCAATTGACCCCACTAGGGGTTTGTCGTATCTCAACTGGGAGCAGCCCTAGTAGCAGCAGCTACCTTGAACTAGAGTTTGTCTGTATGCGTGAGTGACTCACCAACTCTATATTTGCCTGGGTCTCGGGTGGGTTTTTGCAGTGGGAATAGGTGTGAATCTGCAGCTGTGCAAGGTCAAAGTGTGTTGCTTTAAGGACAGCATTTTAATTTAGTTTGATTTATGCTGGCTCTTCCTCTTCAATTCGTGTCCATCCATTTGCCCAAATGCTGGTACCATTTTCATAAAGCAACATTTCCCAAACCTTTAATGATTTTCCTCGCTTCGCTCCTCCAGGCTTAGATTGTAGATACTCAGGTTGCTTTGTACGATAATAAAGGCTTGAATATTGTTTTCATTTCTTAAGATTCATCTCACATCTTCTGTGGGGCTTTTTCTGACCCACCCGAGTTAAAATGACTCCTCTCTTTATTATCCCTTCCATATCTCATATGTCATAGAAACTATGACAATACCTTGGTGTTCTGGTTTCTCGATAAGCTTTTTGAGAGCAGAGTTCTGTGTTTCTTTTCTTTGAATCCCCATAGCCTAAAATTAGGTGGTAAACAAACAAGCATACAAATGCACAAACAAATGCATTAATGCACTCATGTGTTTAATCAACAAATATTTACTGCACATCCATCACTTACCAGTCCTGGAGTGCTAGGAGTTGGGGATGCTATGAAGGAGACAGATAGGGTCTATGCTCTTGGGGAGTCACAGCCAAGCAGTGGAAATACATTAAATGAACAATTCAGTAGATACTAGTAATTTATAATTAGGTGAAGGGAAAGCCCTGGTGTTATGAGAACATTTCCCAGAGATATGAGTGAGGTCAGGGAGGGATCCTGGTGAAAGCACTTTCAAACCAAATCTGAGGTTTAATATGGTTTTTGTTGGTTTTTTTGTTTGTTTTTGCGGTACGCGGGCCTCTCACTGTTGTGGCCTCTCCCGTTGCGGAGCACAGGCTCCGGGCGCGCAGGCTCAGCGGCCATGGCTCACGGGCCCAGCTGCTCCGCGGCATGTGGGATCTTCCCGGACCGGGGCACGAACCCGTGTCCCCTGCATCGGCAGGTGGACTCTCAACCGCTGCGCCACCAGGGAAGCCCTTAATATGATTTTGAATGGAAACCATTGAGCGTGCTCATGCATGCTACAGGAATTCTTATTGAGTACTAATTATGTGTCAGGTGCTAAGGATACAGTAAGGAAAAAGTCAGACCCAGTTGCCCATGGGTTTCACAGAGCTAACAGTCTATGAAGACATTTTCGATGACTCTTTGTGTCCCTATTAATGTTGTTTAACTCCAAACTGTACTTAGTTTTGCAACAATGGTATACATTCAGTTCATACAAATGGTACCTATTATTTGCACATGACTAACTTGTGTACAAGTTCTGGCCATCGTTTGTACATGGGCCTGGTTTTTCCACTCTAAGTAAGCTAACTATATTTCTTGAGTTTTTCATCACTTAGATCTATTTATTCCAAATATCTGAATTTCTTATAATTCTTATAATGCTGTCTAAATATGGGATAAACTCACTCATTTTGGCATCATAAGAGAATTTAACAACTCTCCTCTCCGTTTAACCTCATAGATAATTAGGAAAATATATACAAATCATGTAATATGTTTCTGCTTATGATCTTTACAAATTCTTAGCACATCTTCCACATCAAGGAGCAAATACTAGACTATGACAGTGCATCAACAATTCATGAGCATATTCTGTAAGTGAAAACTTACATAGAAAAACTGCGGAAAGATTATAAAAAACAGTAATCTACCTACCAACGCTCTTCTTTTTTTTTTCACTTTTCAGCTCACATTTTTTAAACATTTCCTGTTGTCTCTATTCATGATGGTATTATTCACAAAGTCCCAAAAGACAGTCTATGACAGGATGTTTGAAGCTACAACCCTTATCACCATCCACATAATTCTCTAAGCCAAGTCTTAGTGAGGTGCCTCCATAACCTGGACAGGCTAATAGTGTCCCCCCTACCCCCAGTCTATCTGAAAGTAGAGTGTTCCTGTGAAACCTTTTGTATAGGAACTGGTGTATAGCAAGGAAGCATTTACCTTAGGACACATCTTGCTAACAGATGCACAAAATACATCGAGATAAAGCACAGATGCTCACAGACACAGTTCAAAGCTCTGGTGGCTTGTTGCTGCGATGCCCAGTGTAGTTCCTGGGGAAGGAGTTGGTGGTGCCACTCTTGCTGCTGGCGGGTGAGCAATGCCTCTATAACGGCTGGACTTGCTGCAAAACAAACTCACGAATGCTATTCTTGCTTTCCACCTTCTTTTCTAAAATCGAAAATCCTCTTCGGATTTCTTTCAGTTAGAGAAAGCAGGTACTAATGTAGATCTTTCATAAAATCAAAGTGGTGGAAAGCGAACTTTCAGAAAGCTGGGGATATTGGTGATGTGTTGTCCCTACCAACTGTTCTTTTTTTTTTTTTTTTTGCGGTACGCGGGCCTCTCACTGTTGTGGCCTCTCCCGTTGCGGAGCACAGGCTCCGGACGCGCAGGCTCAGCGGCCATGGCTCACGGGCCCAGCCGCTCCATGGCATGTGGGATCTTCCCGGACCGGGGCACGAACCCGTGTCCCCTGAATCGGCAGGCAGACTCTCAACCACTGCGCCACCAGGGAAGCCCCAACTGTTCTTTAAATAGGTGTTCCACCGTTATTTAGAGGAGGAGGATTCTACTGGTAATGTCTTCGGCAGCAAACTGGACCATTCTTAGATGGCAATGCATATATGTGGGTATCTTGGGTATCTTTTATTCCCAAACAAAAGTGGGAGCTCTCTATGTTGCCTTCCCTAAGTATATTTCCTAGAAATCCCTCCATATCAACACTTAAGACCTTTCCCTTTATTCTAACAACTGTATCCATTGTATGGTGTTCTATCATTTATTCCTATTTTTTTACTTGTTTATTTTACTATTTACAAATGTTGCTTCAGTGAGCATACACACATCCTTGCTAACATGTGTGATTATATATATGGTGTAAAATTCTAAAGTTGGAATTGCTGGATAAAGGGAACACCCATTTATCATTTTGATAGATATTGCAAATGTGCCCTCCACAGAGGTAATGCCAGTTCACACTGCTGTTAGCAACAGGATTAGAGAGTGCCTGTGTTTAAATACTTTATCTTTACTGATGTGGCTTGTGAAATAAACAAAATGGTATTTCATTGACATTTTAATTAGCATTTCTGTAATTATGAGCATCTTTTCATATGTTTGCACAAGGATTTGTATTTATTTTTCTGTGAATTGCCTTTTTATTTCCTTGACTCTTTTATCTTTTGGTTTGAAAGAGCAGCTCATGTTAATAAGAAAATTGGTCCTTTTTCTGACTTACATGTTGCAAATATTTCCCCCAGTTTTTCTTTTGACTTTGTGGGTGGTAATTTTTTTTCTTCTGCCATACAGAAGTTTAAATGTTTTAATTTTCAGTTTTGTCAGGCTTTCCCTCTAACTACTAGAGTTTGTGTCTGACATAGAAAGGTTTTTTCTTTTTTCTGATCATTCTTTTAGTTCTGTCTTCTCATTACACTGGCTTCAGAGCCCTGTCTGCCCCCCTTCACCCTTCTAGGTCCAGCACCCAAGCATATGTGTGGAAATATAATAGGTGCTTAGCAAACATTTAGTAAATGGGTCAATAAAGTATGGTGGTTAAGAGCGTGGGTGTTAAGTCAGACTTCCTGGGTTGAAATTTCAGTCTGTGGACCTTGGGCAAATTACGAAATCACTTGGAACTACAGTTTCTGTATCTGTAAGTGAGGGTAATAATAGTACCTAATTCATAGGGTTGTTGTGAGAATTCAGAGTTAATTCATGTAAGCGCTTAGAATAGTCTCTGTCAGGTAAGAAATACCTAGTAAATGTTTCTTACTCTCACTCTCAAAGGTCTTCTCCTTTTTGTGGGGAAACCCTTCATCCCATGGGCTGCAAGTCTTTTCTGTGGATTTCTAGGTACCCGTGTGGCTGGACACAGCTTTCAGAGGCCTGCCTTGGATGGGTCCCTTGTGGACGTCTTCCCTGGGTTCAGTTACCATGACCAGTCCCTTCCCACTGGCCAAAGCAGCCCTTGATTCCAAGCTCCACTTTGCTTTGCCAATGTAGAGAGAGTTCTGAAGGAAAAAATCCTGCAGAAATTCCAATTAAAAGAATGGAAACATAAAGTGGAGCTAATTCATTTTAGAGCCTCTGCCATCTTCTTGGTAAGTCAGGTCTTTGTGGTTCTTTGCAAAAGGGCCATCACTAAATGCTAATTTGCAAAGGTAGGCTAATCGTTCTTGGGAGAGGAGGTAGAGACAAATAATTCACTTATCATTATGAAGGTTTAATCATAGTAGATTGATTAATAATCCTTAAATTAAAAAGGTTAAAAAAAAAAGGTAAATCTGGGCTTGAGTTTATAAAGGAACTAGCCGAACAAGGGGATGATTTTCTACATCACCATACCCATCAGTAAATTGATCGAGAAGCATTTTCTTCTAGGCTTCAGAAAGGGATTCTGTGTTGTCTACAAGTGGTACAAGTAGAGGGTGTAAAGATGGAATGTGTCTTGCTGGCTGGCTGCTACCTACCAGTCCGTGCTTGGCTGTGTCTAGCCACTGCTTTAATTTTACGTGAAACCTTATTTTGGGGCAGATTGTCTGAATTTTCTCTGCTCTTCATTTCTTCTTCATTCTCTTCTGCAGTAAGCCCTAACTGTTCAGTTTGCTGTATTTTTATTTCCCCTTGCATTCCGTTGCTCATTTAGTCACCAGTCCTCTCTGTGTTTAGTTCATGAAATCACCCAGTCCCCACTCCCAGATTGCTGGGCTCCGACTGTCCCTTCAGGCTTTAGAAACCCAGCCTGTGCTGTTGCCCACTGGTTGACCTCAGTACTCATTTGTCTGATACTCTGGGCAGACACTACCATGTCTTTTTATTTTAACTAAATTATAACCGTCATAAAGTTGTCTTTCTATATGGACAAAGCCTAAAACCTTAATACATCCAATCAGATGACTTTCAAATATCCATTTATACTTTTTCCTTCAACTTTAATGCTAAATGAAGTGAAAGAAATAGTAATTGAAAATCAGGGTGGAGAGAGTCAAGAGGATTGTGCGAGGCCACTTTTAATGAGTGGAATACCCTTAAATGATAGTAAGTGACAAAGGAAGTTCCCCTTTGAGATAATTTGACATAGATATCCTAGAAGACTCTTTAGAAAGGGCAGTGGTAGCCTTTCAGTTTCCTAACAGGTTGGCCCTGGCTGGGGCTGGATGTCTTGTTAGAGAAGAGGCGAGAGAGAGGCCAGGGAAGTGCAGTGGCCCGAGCGGGGCAAGGATGCTGGAGCACCCATCTACCCTGACGTCTCCAAGACCGGAAGAGCTTCTGTGCCCCATCTCAAGTCACCAGGACTTTGTGATAGAATAGGGAAGAGTCTCAGTCTCTTGATTTCTGATTCTAGGAATTGCCTCTCACAGCTGTACACATTCTAGGCTGTAGAAGGTAAAGTGGCTTTCCCCATCCCTCTCAGCCTCTCAACAAAAGCCAGAATCCTAGACCTCCTGCCCTGTGAGAGTCACCTTCCTTAGTCTAGTGTTAGCTGTCAAGGTCTCAGGCTTTTGTCCCCTCTCAGTGTGTCCCAATGAGTTGACCTGAGGGATACCATGCCTAATGACCTGGTTTTGAATCCTGCATGTTATGAAACCTACTAAGCCTCAGCTTTCTTACCAATAAAATGGTAAGAATCTATTTCACAGGGCTGTTGTATTAGGTAACACATGTAAGATGCCCAACAGGTAACTTAACAGCCTCTTAGAAAGTTTGTAAGTAGTACCAGCTTTTGATTATGGGTGAAGTCCACGGGGAAGCTGAGGAAGCAGACACAGTTCTTCCTCTTCATCTTTCCCTCTTCTGCAAAGTCCTGAGGTGTGCACGGCACAGTCTGTGGCTGCCTTGTCTCTGTGTAGAACAGAAACTATTCCCCCTCCTGGAGAAGGCCTAAGAGGAATGGTGTAAGTTTTTATATTCAACTTTTAGTAACCATTCTCTAGAATGAAAGGGGGGTAATGGAGCTGGAGCTCTGGTGAGTTCAATCTTTATGGCAAATACTTTGTATTTGGGCACCTCTTTAATGTTTCTAAAGACACTGTGTATCTATTTCATTTGATCTTAAGTGAATCTTGTCAGTTATCATTGTCTCAGTTTTATAGACGAGGAAACTGAGGCACAGACACAGCTGTATCTCATCCCATTAGCACGGCTGAAGCAGAAAAAGAATGTAGATTTCCTGACTTGAAAACAGGTAGACTTGGGTCTCAGAATTTTCTAATAGAAGAAGCCAAGGCCAATCTTAAGCCCAGTCAAGAGGTGGAAATAATGAATCCTCTGGCCACCACATTCGCCCCTCTTGTGTTCCTTTTGCTTTAAGCATTTTGATCTCAGTTCCCTCTGCTGTTCCACCCCCAAGCCCCAAAAGTTACTTCTACAAGAAAAAAAAAAATGATATTAGTCAGTTACACCTGAGAGAGAATTGAAAGCAGTGGAAACCTGACAAATCCCTAATTGTGTGATTAAAGGCTTTGGCTTCAGATACAAGAATCGTGTGCTTCAGAAAGCTGATCTGGGAGGTATTTTAGAGAAGGTCGGGGTGGGGTGCGGTGCTGGAGTGAGGGACCCATTAGAGAAGGTCAGGGTGGGGTGGGGTGCGGTGCTGGAGTGAGGGACCCAGGAGTGTTTTCCCATTGCTGGTGAGCTCTCAGCAGAAATACTTACAGAGGTTGAGTGGACTTTCAAAGGTGTTCTGGTTGCTGTCACTGAAAGGTCAGGAGATTTGCTTAGGTCGAGCCCTCCACCAGTTTGAGTGATAGGAGAAGTGACCGATGACTGTGCCTGGAACATTGGAGCAATGCAGCTGACTTTGGGCTGAATAGTTCCTGGTAATGTCACGTTGTGTGTTTTAAATACACTGTGTGGAGAAGCTAGGGGAAAAAACAATTCACATTTCCCACTGGCAGGTTACCATCCTGAAGCAATGTCTGCTTTCTTTCATTTGAAATATGCCACTTTTCCATGCAAATTTGCTTTGTTGTTGTGACAAGATGGACACACGTGTTGGATGTGGGCTGTCCCGAGGACTGGTGGGACATCGATGCCATCTATGGAGGGAATCGGGCACCACCCGTCACCATCCCTGAAGAAATGATGCCAATTCTGATGTCTTAGAGATGAGAGCTCAGAGATGGTACATACTTTTTTTTTTTTATAGTGTTGGCTAAATACAAACTTTCAAAAGGGTTGGATTTTTTAAAATTGCAAGCAGCAAGTAGTAGAATTGACCAGATTAGTGTCCTTATTATTCTTTTAAGAAAATAGAGTGAGATCTCCTGGCTCACCATCTGAGAACATGTTCCTTCTCCAGTGAAAATTATGTTTCTGAATGTTATATATATGTGTATATTTATGTATATATTTTCTGCTTATTAAAGCACATGGTAAAAAACCAAAATGGTTAAATATGGTTACTTATCAGCCATTCTGCCCTATGTGTGATTGATTTAGTTGATTTTACTTTATGCATATTTGGGGATTATCTGATAATAAATCATCATTTAAAATGTTTATGTGTAATATATACTATTTATATCTATATCTATGCTCATTATCTTGACAAGTCAGGATTGAAACAATGTAAGTGGGGATATATTTCCACAAACGACTATTAATTTATAGTTACTAAGATAATGGCATACACGTTCACTTTCAGTTCTATCTGGGTAGCTCTGTAAATTGTGTATTGATTATGCTAATGGCCCTGGTGTCTTTATTACTTGTCTGCAGATACATGCAGATGGAATGCACATTTGGCAAGGTTGTCATTCTGTAGGAAAAGGTGCCTTATTAAAATCTGTTTTTTGGAGATATTGCATTAGAACTAAAGCAAAACATTAAACTCATGGAAACATAAGCAGTTCTTGTGTTCTAGGAAATGAAAAGTGCAGTTAAAAAGTTAAAAAATGATGCTCTTTTATTCCCTTTGTTTCAAATTCCTTAAGGAAAGTGTTTCAGAAATGATACTAAATCAATAATGATCTATTTTTATAGTTTATTTTTGGTTGTGTGGCCTTTCTTGTTTTGTTGATCAGGCTGAAGGAACCTTAGACATTTAGGGTTGCCTATATTTTAAAATTTATTGGCCCAACTAAAGGAGAACAAAATGAATTTTTTCCAATTGTACATAAATTTTCTTGTATTTTGTAATAGCTCATAAGTCATAAATCACAGCCTCACTTTTTGTTCTGATCTTTCTTTATACAAACATGTACCTTATTTTATAGGATTTTTCTCTTTCCTTCTTTCTTTTTCGCTGAGCCATCATGTTACCAAATAAGTTGTTTAGAAACTACTTTCTTATCTTCCTGAATGGGATCATTTCTTAGAAATGTGGGCTGTACACTTACTTGTGTGCCAGCTCATAAGGAAAGAAAAAAAAATCTTTAAAAAAATGTTGTTTTAAAATTATTTTCCACTTTATTTTAGTGACAGTTTGATCCCCAGTTTGTTTGAGAACCAGTTGGAGCTTTGGAAGGGGAAAAAGGAAAAAAATAAGCAAAATGTTTCATGTTCCTGAGCTATGTGATTCCATTTAGTGGCATAATAATGCTCCATCCAGATCTTGTGTTTAATTCACAGCCTTTAGGCAAAACCAGTTGTCCCGTCTTTCAAATATATCATTGCAATTAAGAAGAGGAACTTGCCAAATTAAAACAAAAGCAAAAACAAAGTCACTAATGAAGAGAATGGAGTGGTAATATTTGAATGATTTTTGTGAATGAGTTTGGAGTTTATCATCTCAAAATTTAAAGATGATCATTGTTACGTTGCAGCAAACGGATATTTCTTGTTCAAAGCGAAACTTTCTCCCTAAGCTAGTGTTTCAGTGATTGTTGACATAGGTGACTTTGTGTCCAATTAAGAAATATTGTTACAATTGGATTGGTGTTATCTAAAATAGCTGAAGTCATAAGAACAGTTGGTAGAAGTATCAGAAAGTATGACGCCTGGAATATAAAACTTTTCTTCCCAGATTTTCTTTGGCTGGGATGGAGTAATGCTTCCTCGCTGTGCCACTATACCTGAGGCTTATTGGTTACATTTAAAGAAGAAATAACTAGACTTTTCCCCAGATATCCAAATGCCTGAATCCTACTTTCAAAACGTGTTTCCTTCATTGTTGTAGTTGCCCTAAGAAGCATTTTTCAAGGTACCTGGTCATTATGTGCTAAAAACTATGCATAAATCTTTTAAAAAAATAATTTGTTTTCCTTCAGAGTGGATTTTTAGCAGTTTTAAAATCACTTGGCTGTAGCAAATTAGACCTGTATATCTGGATATTAAAAATATTTTTATGTAATATTTTTTCTGATATAAAATGGAAGAAAGGGTCCATGAGGCTTGGTTTAATATTGAGCATAAGGATGTAGAAGTTGGTTTTGTTTGTTTGTTTGTTTTTGTAGGGAGTTAGGGACTATACTCAGATGTTATCAACAGCCCCTTCTCAGTGAGCCAGCGATGTTGAGCATGAAGGTATCAGGGTAACTGGAAGAATCAAGAGTCTCAAATCTGGTGAGAAGAAAGGTGTATGTCAAGAAGCCTTACCAAACAAAACAAAAACAACGATAAAAAGACATTGGAGAGTTCACTGGAAACCCTTCATCTAGGGGAAAAACAAAACCAAACCTTTGCAGGGTAATTTTTTTCTTTTTCTTTTAGGTTAGATCATTTTGAGTTTGTGTCCCCATTTTAGTGTTTCCATCTCATATTTGCCCTGTTGACTTGTTATCATTTTTTGTGGTTTCTCGCACTATTTTCTTCCACATGAAGGCTAAGCCTTTTAATGTGAATGTTCTAATGTTTTCATTTGGCTTTATATTATTGACAGTAGTGGTCTAGTGTTATTACCTTGTCTTTCAAAAAGGATCATGAACTACATGTGGAATCATGTTAACTTAAACTAAGGGTTAATTTTTTTTTCCTAAAAGATGGAATAAAAGCGAGTTATTAGAATCAGTACCTGTTTTTGTTCTTAGTCAAATTTTGCATTTATGTTCCCTTGGCTTTGTGTGTGTTTGAAATAAGATGAAAGTAAAGGGAATCTCACCAAAAACCTCTTAAGTCCCAGGAAGTGTCACCGGGGCCTTTGCAAATCTCTCGCACTAGATGAAAAAGTTAGCTGGTGTGATTGTGATATTTCTGTCCAGTCTGTCTCCACCTTTGGCTTTACTGGGATTGTGGATAAAAGGCAAAATCTGGGTGTGAAGATAGTGAAGAAAGCAAGTCATTAATTAGCCTTGGTTGATACATCTATTTTAAAGCCAAGATAGCAGGTTCATCTCTGGGACTGGCTCCACCATGCCCAATGCCTGGCTGTCACTGAGACAGCTCCCCATTTTCTTAGGGTCACAGTCAGTCCTAAGTCCTCCGAATCCTGTTTCTGGGATGCCTCCCATGACCTCCTTTCTGCTATTGATTTAGCTTGCTCTCTTGGACTTCTTCCCTGCATTATGTCAGACCCTACATAGTGGTCTCCCTGCTTCCAGGTCTGGTCTCTTTCCAAACCATCTTCTTAATCACCAGTGGGGCATCTATCTAAAATGTAAATGTGATCAGTCGCTCTCCTTAAAATCCTTCAATGATTTCTCATAGCGCCAAGGTTAACATTTGAACATTTAGTTCACAGTAGTTCCTTCGTGATCTGCCCAATTTTCTAGCCTTGTCCCTGCCACTGCTCCCCTTTCTTTCCTCTCTATCCAGAGCCCTTCATTTGAGTAGCACAGAAGAGCTTGCACTTCCTGGAAAGCATCATGTTTTGCATCTCTGCCTTTACATATGTTTCCTCTTTTTGGAGAGCCATCTTCTACTTGCCCTCAGTGCTACCCATTCTTTAAAACTTAGCCCAATTTTGCTACTCTTTGTGTAACATTTTCCTGCTCTGCACCATCTGATTTAAAAGCCTGTGGGCTGGGCTTCCCTGGTGGCACAGTGGTTAAGAATCCGCCTGCCAAGGCAGGGGACACGGGTTCAAGCCCTGGTCCAGGAAGATCCCACATGCTGCGGAGCAACTAAGCCCGTGTGCCACAACTACTGAGCCTGTGCTCTAGAGCCTGCGTGCCACAACTGCTGAGCCCGCGTGATACAACTACTGAAGCCCGTGTCCCTAGAGCCCATGCTCTGCAACAAGAGAAGCCACCACAATGAGAAGCCCATGCATTGCAACGAAGAGTAGTCCCTGCTCGCCGCAACTAGAGAAAGCCCGTGCACAGCAACAAAGACCCAACGCAGCCAAAAATAAATAAAAATTTAAAAAATTATATTAAGAAAGAAAAGCCTGTGGGCTTTTAAAAGTCTGTGGGCTCCTCCATCCGAGCAGTTATCCCTCCTTCTTCAGTCATTGGTTTACTCATCTCTCTCTCCCCCTTCCCCAGTGCTTGCCAGCCCTTCTCATGTCATGGCACACGCAGAAAAATGATGTTTTGAAGGGAAACACTTGGATAAATGGAGAGGCAACTGGCCTGCCGTTTCCAGTTATCTCAAGCGGTACGTGGCCACTTCGAGGGCGGAAAGGATCAATATCCTTGAACACCTGAACCCGCTTTTGACCCGCTGGTTGGGAAGCTCTGCAGCAGATTGCAAGCTCCTTGGGACAAGGACCAGGTCTTAGACTTTGCATCTCGAGGGCCTTAGCCAAATGCCAATTACTGTGTGGGTGCTCAGAAAATGTTTGTTTACTGAAGGTGTGACAAGGCAACCACAGTCACTTGAAGGTTAAATGACTAAGGCAGGGATCTGTTTATAAATACTCTGTATGAAAGTTGGAGTGCTAAGATGGCTTTTCTTCTACATTTCATGTTAAAGATAAAGAGGGATGAAGAAGAGGAAAGAAATTTGAGTAAGATTCTGATTAGAAGCCAAGAAACGTTTTATTTGGTTCCAAAACGTGCATGTATATTTTTTTGTTTTGTGTATTTGTGTGTGTGTGTCTTAACCTCTCCCAAGGCTAATTTCCTCCCACTCAGCATCCTCCTGCAAGGAATTTCATTGTAGAAAGAAGAGTGGTAGTAAATTCATGTTTGGCATGTGCTCCTTCATAATAGTGCACCTGTGATCTTTCTCTTTGGTCTTCAAGGATCATGATAGACCTGTAGATCAAGCAAAACCACAGAAATTCTAAACTTCAACTGTGTGATTTTGTTTAACATAGAGATAATTCTTTTTGTCTGGGAAGATTTTAGAGACAAAGGAGAGAACAGTACATGAAAAGGTTTATTGTTTTTTTGTTTTGTTTTTTCCTTTTTTTCTGTAAAACAATTTAATAACTTTCACAGAATAGAGTGGTTAGAAGATAAACATTGCAGGAAAAGTAAAAAGAGCACGTTTTTATCCTTGGCCACTTGAGCTCTTTGGACCTGTTGTCATCAGCCAGGTCTCAGCCTGGGAGGGCTGTCCCTGTCCTGAAGCCAAAGTTCCAGGAATGCTCATCCTTGGCCACCTCACTGATTGCTTTTGTTTTTGTTTCCTTTTGTTTGTTTACCTTTTCTTGAGAGTCAAAAAAAGTGAGGTAGCAGAGTAGCAGGTGGGTGTGGGCCAGATGGTGCCTTCCTTCATTAGAGCCTGCTTGAGATTTTATAAACAGTGGACGATTTATTTTCCCTAAATCTGTTTTCATCTTATGGGATTTCCAGTGACAATGCGTATGTAGAGCCCAGAAAGCACAAAATAATGATCCCACCCTTTGGTTTTTGAAAAGGAGGGAGGCTCCTTGTTAACTCTTGGTAAACCGAAGGTCACTTGTCCTCTGTTCTTAGAAAGTTATCAAGATACACCAGTTCATGGGATTTGAACATACTTGGAGGGGAGGAGTGCTTTCAGACGTGGTTTGCTCTAAATAGGAGTAGTATCTGGTTTTCTTTTTAGGTGTGGGACTTCTAAAGATGTCAGTAAACCCTAGAAGGCCAGTTGTTGTGACCACATGTGAGCCTTAAAAACAACATCGTTCTCTAGGTCTGTGTCTTTATTCCCGTCCTGCCCCTGCCCCTAGGTTCTTCAGAACCGTTTTTTTTTTTTTTTTTAGATTCCATATATATGTGTTAGCCTACGGTATTTGTTTTTCTCTTTCTGACTTCACTTTGTTTGACAGTCTCTAGGTCCATCCACCTCACTACAAATAACTCAATTTCGTTTCTTTTCATAGAGAATGGACTTGAGGACATGGCGAGGGGGAAGAGTAAGCTGGGACGAGTGAGAGAGTGGCATGGACATATATACACTACCAAATGTAAAATAGATAGCTAGTGGGAAGCAGCCGCATAGCACAGGGAGGTCAGCTCGGTGCTTTGTGACCACCTAGAGGGGTGGGATAGGGAGGGTGGGAGGGAAACGCAAGAGGGAGGAGATATGGGGATATATGTATATGTATAGCTGGTTCACTTCGTTACACAGCAGAAACTAACACACCATTGTAACGCAATTACACTCCAGTAAAGATGTTTAAAAAACCCAACAACATCAGACAATTAATTATTATTTGCACAAGATTATTGTTAACCTGGGGTGCATCATTTGTATTGATTTGGGGACATTTGAGTGTGGAATGCATTTGTTTAAATTACTTGTTTACTTATTCACCATAGGGTTCCTCAAAATAAGACCTGGGTTATAGTGCTTTTTTTATTTTCAGAAGATATCCTTGGAAGAAAAAACTTAGGCAGCTTTCCAAAATAACGAAAACGTATTTTTACCAGTCCACTAGTAATGTAGTGTTGAGGCCACTTTTTCTTGAACATCTATTTTTTTTTTTTTTTTATAGTTTTAGGTAATTATGTTCCAGGAGGTCATGGTCATCACATGTTCTTTTTTTTAAGGCAGTATGCATATTTCAGCTGTTATGTTTGAACTTACTGGCACTATGTGGGTTGCTTTAAGATTGAGTAATTCATGCCATGGTTGTTTCATTTGGTGAAAAGCTGGCTATGACCAGAGAACAAACTATAAGGAAATGGTCCAGTTTTAAGTTTGTGTTTGTGTTTGAGTATTTTGGGTTCATTCATCTCTTGCCAATCTTAGTTGTTAAGTAGTCTTCTTGCGTACGTATTTACATCATCCTCAGAACCCTGTGTTTCTGCCTGTACTGGTTTGTAAGGTAGAGCCTCATGCTTCGAGTCTACCAGGAAAAGCCTCATTTACATCTCCAGCAAGAAGGACAGAGGGCCTGGACTGCATACTCGCTGCCAGAAGTTTTTATAGTAATACTCTGTATCTAGGCTCTGGCTCTTGCCATTAAATGTGCTTTTTATAGAGTACCAGGTTATAAATGTAGTGCAGCTACGGCATATTAATCTCACTGCAGAGATTTAATGAGGCAGTTGTTTTGCGATGGACAGTACTGGGAGCAGAGAGCAACAGAGTTTTACTTTACCACTGAGCTGCAGAAATATTCCTTGCCTGGTAATAATTATAACCACATGATCTCTTAGTTTTTCTTTCTTTTGCCAGTGCTTTTCCATGCAAAAGTGGCTTGGAAGGAGGTCCATTTCTAGGCAGTGAAATGGATTGGAAATTGGGCTGTTTTCTCAGTGGTTTGACATTTTAACTTTGATCAGGCATGGAATCCTTGTTGCACAGAGAGAAATATGTAGGATGAGTTTCAAGAATACAGATAGCCTTTGCCAGTCCACTGAGATGGGTTTTAGATATTCATTACTTTTACTTGACTTTTATATAGGTTATAAAAAGTAAATGTGGTGAAACCTCATTTTTACATGGACAGAACAGAATTTCTGCTGGTTGGCCTTAAACTGATCCCACACTTGAAATTAATTGACGTCCATGGGTTTATGGCCTCCAACACTTTTAAGCCAGTGCAGTTTTTCATTTTCCCCCAATTTGTAATTTTATTAAACCAAGTTGTAGCAATAACAATGCTTACGAAGAGGAGGATGAGAAGAAGGAAGGAACCACCCGCCAGGGAACATAATAAGGGGAAAAATTACACTTCTTTTAAATTTCCATTTACAAGTAACGTTAACAAAATTGGAAACAGAGAGCTGCCATTTATTTTTACAGTAATAGTTGTGTCTTTTATCCGAGTCTGAACACTCTCAGTCCAGTGCATCATAGGGACCCTTTTGAAGGGATGAGCCTGCAGGTTGGTTGGGCAGAGGTCATCTGTGATGGATGAAACGAATTTGGGTGGCCTTCTCTAGGGCAGAGGACAGAGTGGTGCCTGTGGCTATGATGGGGTCTGTGATGGCAGTGCAGGGGGGGTGTGCGGATATCTTAAAATATTGCCCTTTGGGTGGGTTGGTAGTACAACAGTAGAGTTGAAATAACAGCTGTTCGTCCTGCAGTGGTGTTCGGGTTGGAGCAGTGCTTACAGGGACGGACCTTGTATTTATAACTCCTTGGGCTGAAGTCAGAGGTCTGAATGGCTAGCAGAGCAGTACAGTTATTTCTTATGACTGACTCTCAAAGGGCTCTATAAAAACTACATAACTAAGGCCATGTGCAATTATTGAAGTGTAGCCGCCTGTGGGAAAGAAATGGTTGACAGTGTCAGCTTTCTAGAATCTTCCTACCTCAGCTGCCATTAGGAATGGAAACTCCTAACGCAAATGAATGCATCTTTCGTTTTGTTTTTTCTGTTTTGCTTTTTTTTTTTTTGGCTGCGTTGGGTCATCGTTGCTGCGCGCGGGCTTTCTCTAGCTGCGGCGAGCGGGGGCTGCTCTTCGTTGCGGCGCGCGGGCTTCTCATTGCTGTGGCTTCTCTTGCTGCGGAGCACGGGCTCTAGGCACACAAGCTTCAGTAGTTGTGGCACGTGGGCTCAGTAGTTGTGGAGCACGGGTTTAAGTTGCTCCGCGGCATGTGGGGTCTTCCTGGACCAGGGCTCGAACCCGTGTCCCCTGCCTTGGCAGGCGGATTCTTAACCACTGCGCCACCAGGAAAGCCCTAAACCCATCTTTCGAATGGGCAAGAAAGAATTCCTCCTGGATGTGGAGGTTGGCCAAAAAAAAAAAAAAAATTTACTCTCAGGGAGAGAGTCTGAGTTTCCAGGACTCATTGTGCTACACCAAAGCATCATAGGCTATAATCGCACCCACCCCCCAGAGGGTCCCTCTTAAGTGGTGACCTAAAAAACAATTCGCCAGTTGGCTGGTGCTTGCCTGAAGTTGCAGCAGAAGTGAATAAGCTTGACTAGCTTCAGCCCCTGAAGGATTCTATCTGTAAATGCAGAAGTGGAAGCAAAACCATTTTTTATCAGTCTTAAAATGACCCTCATTTTAATAACTAGCCACAGTGTCAGAAGCATGGACTGGGGTCATTCTTTAGTTGTTAAGAGCTAAAGCATCATGCAGGCTTCCCTATTTGTTTGATACTTTTGATTTGGATTCGTGTAAAGTGTCCATATCCTTGAATAATAAGGGAGGCAAGTTCTTATCATTTTCGCTGCATACTACTTAAAGTATTCAGAGTGTCTGCTTATTTAAAAACAAACAGGCCTGCAAACTTGATGCATAGCATTTAAATAATCGTATTAAAATTCAGACCTAGCAGCCACATTTCTCTGAGTGCTGTCAGTTTTATGAGAAACTGGAAAATCATGCTAAACAACCGAGTGTTCAGTGTACGCCTGCTGCCTTCCACCAAGTGTTTAGCGGTGTTAACGGTGTGCCGGCCAGTTCGCCATAATTGGGACAGTTATTTGTTTTCCTGAATTACTCTAATTTGGCAGTATTTTACCACTTGGTTTTAGCTTGTTGGAGCTCTTTGAACCATTACCTGTTTCTTGTGTCTGTAGCTCTAGATGAAACATTTGAAACCAGCAAAGGCAAATGTGATGGATTATACAGTGTCAGTTTTGGAAAATGTAGGCATGTAGGTGCTTTTGAATTTGGAGATGACTGGTCTGTTCCTGTTTACAGAATAAATACCAGTAAAGGACTTTTTAGTATACGCTTTTTTTACTCCCTCCTCTCCCTTCTTGTCATCATTAAATAATATTTACTAAACACTCACCTGGACACCATGCTGTGCTGGGCAAAGTACAAGACAAACGAAAAAGATCCTGTGATTACTCCCCCAGGGATGAGCAGTCTAAACGCCAGTGGGTTGCAATGGGTACTGCGTAGAGTGTTGAGTTAATTTTCCAGACGGCAAATCAACTCAAATTACCAATTTACTTAAACACGTTTTTTAGGTTTTTTTGAAAATAAACAAGAAAACAAAACTACTTGCCCTTTGATTTGGGAATTCTGCTTTTGTTTTACAAACCCAAGAGATTATTATATATGTTGACATGTAAGTTGATTTTGGTATATGTGAATCATTTGAAGGGTGGTGGTATAGTTACGTTTATTGCAGATGTGTAGAAAGGCTTTGGAATAACTTCCAGCCAAAGGGGAGCACCGTGGCTTGTAGAAATAGGTTTGTAGAAGCACGTGACATGCAAGGTAGCAGGAAGCACTTTCCGACAGCGGACAGTGGTATGGTGGCACTTACTGACTTTTCTAAGAAGTCTGGGCTAGTTTGATCCTGTGAATTCTGTATCGTAACATTGCAAATATTTATCCTCCCATATCTAAACAAATTGACTACAGATAACACATTACATATTTCTTAGGTATCTCGATACAGTTCTTTTGTAACTGTTCATGGAAGATTCTATTTTGAGACATAATTTATTTCTGACTTTGGAGGACTTCTTGCTATTAGAAATGAATGTCCCGTAAGTTAAGTCACAGATTGTATTATCCTAATTTTCCCTAAAGAGGCGTCTTCTCTCCCTCTGTGCTTTCCTGCAAAGAGGAGCAGTGACACTAGAATGTTTGGGGATACTTCGCTAAAATGAGGCAAAAGACAGCATAAAGAAAATCACAACGTATTTATTGAGCTCTAAGTGAAAATATTGCATGTGTTTTGCTCTCTTATGAATGATATTTGTGTATCATTCTTAGGGTTACAATGGCACTATTTTTAGTTTTCCCTCTATTTAGCTTTTCGAAACTGATAATGCCGGTTCAAGTTGTTGACTTGATTATAATTTGCAGTTGCTCTTTGTATATTTTGTTTTATTTTTTGATGATTTTGGAAACAAGAGACATACCAGTACATTTACACTTGAATTGGTGCTTGCAAGAATGTTATGCTATGTGATAGAACTTATTTTGCTATTGCTGTCTAACAAATAATGGGGTAACTGTGTGTTTTGACCAGTCTATAAGTAAAGGTCAATTTTGTGCCTATGGTAATTAGCTTAGCTTACTCTAGACTTTTGGCTAATTCTGGTAATTTCCTGTGAAAGAGTATATTTAGCAGAAAAGGAATTCATTCTCAAGCACAGTGGTGTTTCCCTTTGCATTGGAGACTGTTTAATTTTAAAAGTGATTTATCTCTCTCTTGTAAGCAAACAAAGGCTGTAAAAAAATGTCAAAGTTAACCTTAAGTGTGGCAAATTATTTGAAAGAGGAGCTGAGAAAAGGGCTACATGTTGGAGGAGAAAAGGAAAAACTCCAGTCATCACGAACTGACAAATTTTAGGGAGGTCTCACTTTTGATGCTTCTGTAATAAAATCTACAATAAAGCCCTCCTAGTGCAGTTTCAAGGAGAAAGGTGTTTCTGGTTTGGGTAGCAAGATGAAGCGCTACTTTAAAAGAACCTGTCTTTAAACGCCATACTTACAGTCTTGATTTTTTTTCAGACCCCAACTGTGAACTTGAAGACAAGACTGAAGATGGAGAGGCAGGGGACTGTAAGAAGAGGCCGGAAGATGGTGAGGAGCTGGAAGACGAAGGCGTGCACAGCTGTGACAGCTGCTTCCAGGTGTTTGAGTCACTGAGCGACATCACAGAACACAAGATTAATCGATGTCAGCTGACAGGTAAACACACCTACCACTTCTCATCTTCTCGTACGTCTTCTCTATTGCTGATTTTTCCGTTTGTTTCTTGTTTTCCCGCTGACAGGTAAACAACACTTGCCACTTCTTGTCTTCTCATACTGTTCTATTTCTGATTTTTTCCGTTTGTTCCTTTTTTTTTGTCACCCCCTCTTCCAGCTGTTACATTCTTCTACTTGAGTACCTAGGTAAGTCTAGAAGCGCTTTAGAAAGAATTCCAAGATGATGGTTTACGGCAAACTCATTGTCACAGTCATCCTTAGATTTTGAATTGTACCCAGATTTTAATAGCTAATGGATATGTTTTCATTTCCTTTTTTTTTTTTTTTTAATTACCGTGATACCTTGTAGATACAGAGTCTAACATTGGGTGGCTAAAATAAAGTTTAAAAATACCTTCTGAATAAGTTTTCACAGAAGTTTAGTGTGCACGAACTTATTTTAGTTTAAATATCATCTCAAGAGAACTTTCACTGATTGGTTGCTCTCTGCTGAGTTTGGTGCCTTTTTTGTGTTCCTATAAAGCCCGATGCTTATTCTTGAATACCACAGTGTTCACTGCATGTGTTAACTTTCCATCTCCCTCATTAGACTGGAAGCTCCTGGATGGCAGGAACTCTGTCTTATTCATCATTGTGTTCTCTGAGTCTTGCACAGTGCCTGGCCCACAGAAGGTGCTCGCTAAGGCACAGAAGCTATTCTGCTATACATTTCACGGGAAGAATCAGATTTTAAATGACAGGAAGCATGATGTGTTCAAGTTAATGGTTGGATAAAAGTAAAACTCAGTTTGCCAAGTTTCTACCCTCTTTAAAAATATATCCTGCAAGAACATACTATATGAGGCTGGGTGGGACATTTTAGATAGATATCTCTTTTTAGACTCCTGTCATTTTTCTCTTACTGATGATACTGACACTGCTCCGGGGTGTGTGTGTGTGTGTGTGTGTGTGTGTGTGTGTGTGTGTGTGTGTAGATCTCTTACTCTATCTTATTTTCCTAGCACAAATCTTTCTTCAACTAACCATGTATAGGAAATGTATTTATTAGACAAGTGGCTCTCCAGCTGTTTTCCACAGAATATTGATATTTTTGTAAGATTTTAATAGGTGTTCCATTTTAAGCAGGTTTCCTGAACAGATTATTATGGAACTGTTGGATTAAATCCAGTTAAATAGGCTTCATTATTGAAGTGCACTGTGGCTCTTCAAAAAGGGATTGCAGTGAGTCAGTTTATTAGGCCATAGACTCTCCTCTCTTTCAGAAAACCCATTATCGTTTTTTTTGGAGTGTAAGTTTGAAAATCTGTGACGCTTATATAAGCATTGCTATATACATATTTTTGTGGGTTTTGGTAACTTTTATTTTGATACAGTTCCAAACTTAGAGACAAATTGCAAAAACAGTATATATAACTCCCATCTACCACTTATCTGATTCACCAGTTTTTTACATTTTACCCTACTTGATCTGTCATTGCCTCTTCACTAATTTTTTTTCTTAGTCATTTGAGAGAAGGTTGAAGACTTCACACCCTTCGAAATATATTCGGTGTATTTCCTAAGAACAAATACAGTCTCTTACATGGCTATGGCACACTTATCAAAATGAGGAAAGTTCACATTTAACACATAGAGTACTGTTATCTAATCTACAACCAATATTTGAATTTCAACAGTTGTCCCAATAATGTCCTTTAGAGGTTTCTTTCCTTGTTTGTTTCATTTTCTTCTCATCTGGGATTCAGGATCATGCATAATTTTTTAATTGTCATGTCTCTTTTGTTTCCTTTCACCTGGAATGGTCTCTCATTTTTTGAGGAGTACCTGCCAGCACTTTATAGAATGCCCATCTGTAATTGGGTTTGCCTGATGTTTCCTCATGATTAAATTCAGGTTACATACTTCCATGGCGGGAATGCCACCAAAGTGGTGCTGTGCCCTTCTCAGTACATCAGATCAGGAAGTACCTGATGTTGACTATACTATACCAGTGTTGATGGGGTTAACACTGAATACTTGTTTTAGGTGGTGTCCACCAAATTTCTCCAGTGTTAAAATGTTGCTCTTTTCCCTTTGTAAATAATAAGTAATTTGTGGGAAGACGCTTTGACACTAAGTAAATATTTTCTCTCATGAAATCTCCATTTTAGCTTTATAATTTTTGTATTTATTGGTTGGCCTTCTGCCACAGTTTCCTTTCTTATTCATTCATTTATTTTTGTATTCGTATCACCATGGGCTTTTGGATTTGTATTTTATTCAGTGGGTCATAATTCATTACTATCATTATTTTGATGCCCAGATTGCCTGAGATTTGGCCAGTAGGAGTCCCTTTGAATGGTATTCTGGGTCAGTTTAATGTCTCCATCATTATTGGAAGACTGACTCAGTTTCTGCTGCAAACAGATGCTCCAGGCTCATCATGTTATAGTCCTAATCAATCTTTTGTCCAAGGAACCCTGGTTCCTTTAAGAGGACAAAGGTATTTAGAAATCAAGATATGGGCACTGTGTATACTCATTGATAGAGGTATATCGTTGATTATAAACCATATCAGCAGACAGAATTTAGGAAATGTATATGTGTGTTTAATATAATACATGTATAATATAACTTATAAAATGCACATATATACAAATATATACACATATATGTATTTTTCTCTCTCTAATAAGAACCACATGTTTCTATTGATACCTCTAATTCAATCCAACATTTGAGATACATTCCAATCTTTTTTCTTTCCATATTTATGACTATCCTCTCTAGCAGTGAGACACCTAGCTTCCATCATCCTCAATATATTTACTCATTTCCCGAGTCTAGAATACACATTAAGTAGTTTCAAAATTGCTTACTCATATCATCGTGATAAGCAGACCAACTAACTAGAGTTTAATAGCTGTTTATCGTTATTAATGTTATAGTTTATAATGTAGCATTTACATACAGTGAAATTTATAGCTCCCCAGTGCACAGTTTGATAAACTTTAACAAAATACGTATACCCATGTGACCCATATCCCTCTTAAGATAATTTCCTGCATCCTAGACATTTCTCTTCTCTTGACCCCTTTCTAATCAATAATGATCCACTAGAAGTAACTAGATTCTAAGTTTTTAACTGTAGATTTGTTTTGCCTGTTCTAGAGCTTCTTATAAGTACACACAGTATGTACTCGTTTTTGTGTCTAGCTTCTTTTGTTCAGCACAGTGTCTGCAAGGTTCATTCATGTTGTGTATATGAGTAATCTGTTCTTTTTTATTGCCGAGTAGTATTCCATCACACGAATGTATCCTAATTTTGTTTTCCATTCTCCTATTGGTAGACATTTTGGTTAGTTTTAGTTTTTGGTTATTGTGAATAAAGTCGTCGTGAACCTTCCTATACAGGTCTTTTTGTGGATATATGTTTTATTTCTCGAGTTAATAAGTAGGAGTAGAATTGCTGAGTCATGGGGTAGGGTATATTTAACTGTATGAAAAACTTCTGAATCTTTATCACGAGTGGTTGCACCGTTTTACACTCTCACCAGCAACGTCTATGAGTTCCAGTTGTGCATCCTTGATAACATTTGTGTTGCCAGTCTTTTTCATTTAAGCATTCTATTGGGTGTGTAAAGGTATTCTTTGTGGATTTATTTGCATTTTCTAATTCATGTGCATTTAATTGACTTCATTTAATTCATTTTTCCTCAGAATGCATAATTTTTGGAAAATCCCATTAAATGCAGTTAGTATGATTCTATTTTTAGTGGAATAGCTTTAAAGGGAAGCTTTACTTATGTGGAGTCAACACTAACATTAAGGTGAAGACATGGGAACCTAACTGATATGGCCAATATAAACTATGCCAGCAAGAAATCTCACCTTAGGTGAGAGTGGTGTATCTCTCATGTGAAAGATTAACTTTAAAATTCAATACTAAAGAAACCTTGAAGTTCTATTTAGTGTTTACGTTTTGTTGAGTTCCTGCCATGGAAATATCCTTATGTTCAGCTCTGTGAAGCAAAACAACAACAGCAACAACAACAAAAGAAACATTATTCCTGGATAACTTTATATATTATACAATAATATATTTCTTTATATATTATACAACTTTCATATCAGTGCAGAAAATGCTGGATTTTCAGCACGTGGTATGGTGAAGATAATATCTATGGGTTAAATACTTTTTTCTTCAAAAACCTCAATCCCTAATAAAATATTTGGTTTATTTTGATCTTAAGCTTTCTAAAAGCTTAGAATCTAGTCTGTGCTCACATCATTTTATCCCACAACATTTTAAACAAAGGAAAGAAAACAGTCTTATTTGTGACTTAATGAAACATTTCAGGAAAGGTACAGCTGATGGGTCTTTGTCCTGTTTACTGATGTTCAGGGTGATTTCTTGGGGAGGGCGGTAGATTGATGAGGGGAAAAGCAGAAGTGGAGGATCAGGGAGAAAGCAAAAGGGGGAGAAACAAAATCAGGAATCCTTCACATTTGTTTAAAGTGTTAAAGTTCAAACTTGAGTTGAGTTAGCTAAGGGTACCCTTCAGTCTAATCTGGAAGAGATTAAAGACACTGGCAGTGTTTTAATTAAAAAAGTAATATGATGCTTTTACCTTCTTCCTTGATTAAAACCTTTTACTCTACGTTAGGAGGTCTGACTTTTCCAAATTTAGTTTCCTGCTGCTTGAGTTTACTCTCTTCTTGGTGCTTCTTCTTTTTTCTGGTGGATAAAATGCTAGTTTAGCAAAGTAGGATATTTCTAGTTGTTTTCTTTTTCCCTTTTAGTTTTACTCTTTTTTGTTTTTTTAATTTTTTTTTTTTTTTGTCTTTTAACTTCGTCTAGCCCCATTTGTATCTTTGCTAATTTTCCTTTGATTCCTGTCCTTGTTTCAAGACTCTTAATTTCCTTGTTGTCCTTATATCTCTCCTTCTTTTCTCTCTGGCTATTTTATGGTCTCTTGCTGTTTTCTCAACTTTCTTCTTTGCTCCTTGTGGCTTCCCTTCTGTTAATCTCGAAGTCTTTACTTACATGTGTCGTCCTATCCATCTAGACCAGAGCCTGAAAACCTTTTGGTGAACGATTTGTATGAAGAAAGAGGGAACTCCTAATAGTGTGTAGGAGGGTTAACTATAGAGTAGAATTAGGAGAGAAAAGTCTTAAAACTTGCTGATTTGCAAAATAACACAAAACGGAGGTATTCTGTGGTCTGACACCTATGGAAGTCAGTCAGGGTAGTTTTGTTGAAACCACCCTGAACCGGTAAAAACCTGCCCTGAGATTCCCATCCCTAACTGAGTGCTTTCTTGGTAACTTGAGATCTGTTCTTTGGTGACTCTCATACCCAAGGGTGAGCTGCCAAGGTGAAAACTGACTCACTCCAAACTGAAAGTTTTGAAATCCTGGTATAGTCATGCCAAGTGAGCCTAGACTAGTCCTGGCCTTAGGAGATGAAGGTCAAATATGGACCAAGATGATCAATTTTATTTTATTTTGTTTTGCCTGTGCCACGCAGCATGTGGGATCTTAACTTCCCTGACCAGGGATTGAACCCGTGCCTCCTGCATTAGAAGGGCAAGTCTTAACCAGTGGACCGCCAGGGAAGTCCCAAGACGATCAATTTTAGACTCAGATTTGAAAGTCAGCTCAGGGATCAAGTATGCCCCAGGTCAGTTCATGAGTAGGTACCAGTGACCTGGACTGAACTCACAGACAGCAGATCCAGCATCGGCCCAGAGATCTAGGGGGTCACACACACAGTTAATGGAGTTCATCACTGAGGGGAATTCTGGAAGGTGGGCACTGTTGTGGAGAAGCATCCTGACCTAGGAAGCAGCAGAACAGTCCCTAAGGATAACGAGGTACAGGGTGGCTCTCTTCTTTGTCTCTCAGGGCAGCTGTCCTCTAGTCGGCAATCCAACACGTGTAAGTAAATTATGTATCATCCCTGCTTGAAGGAATAAGGGGAAGGGGAAAAAAAAAAAATTAAATCCCGCTCTTCAGTTGTAGCAGGAGATGCAAACCACCTGTCTTGCCCCAGCCGTGCTGTCTTTTTCCTGGAGGCTGAGAAGGGAGGGAAATCACTCTAATGCTGTTGGGACTCTCTGATGCAGAAGACAGATTATCAAAATATATATTTAAAGAAGGAAAAGCACAGAGAACCTCTCATTTTACTAATCCACAAACCCTATCATTTCTTGCCATTTCCCTCAGGGAGTAGGGAGGGCTGGAAGCCAGAGGGGTCTCATCACACTTCTCAACAAAGATTTAATAGCAGGGTGCTATGGGGAAGGCTGAGATTACGGAGACTTTATTATGCTTACAAAACTGAGTAAGAACTAGCATTGTAAATCATCAAAACTAAGCTTCACTTAACAGGATAAATGTGTAAAGTGCATTTGATAATACTGTATGCTTGTTGTTCTGAGTCATTTTTCTCTCCTCTCCTGCTAATTTGCAAACTTGAGTTGTCTGTTAAGTGTTCTTTCCCATCATTGATGTGAATTGCCTGGGTGTAAATGCAGAAAAACTAAACAGCGTTGTATTAGTTCTTAACCCTCTGGCCCACTATACTGTTGGTAAGATGAGTAGGTCGAGGTGTGTGTGACAGCAAGGCTGTTGTAGTTTGGGGGAAGATGTTTGTAGACCAGATTTATAAAACCCTAACCATATTTGTGGCTCCTTTACAAATACTGATACTGTACGGGTTCACATTTTTGAAGAAAAGGAACTGAACCAATGATTAGACACTGCATCAGTATAAAATAGTATGTTCATTTAATTTGATTTTAAAAGTTATGAGACTCCCTGGAAGCTTCACACAGATTTTGTGAACTGAACACTTTTAGACATCTGGATTTTTTTTTTTTTTTTGACTAAAGAATTTAAAGAAAAAGTGAAAGTGATTGAACATGTGTTATATGGTTGTGGAAAATTAAAGACTGGTTGGTTCCACTTGACAGTCAAGTACCCTAACAGCGAGTTCTGTTGGCAGTGGGAATAAGGAAAATGTTTTATGGAATGAAGCATCATTTTCACAGAAGCATATTGAAACTGTTTTCAGAATTTTTTTTTTCTGTTTTCCTTTTCAAATCATTAGTTGAAATAAATTACATGAAATAAATGTGATATTTTAACACTTTAGTTTATATTAGGTTCAATGCATTATGCCTTTGATTTGCATATTTCTACATTAATTTCTATATTAATTCATTATTCATGCTTTGTTATTAATCATTTATATATAAATTAATTATCTCTTTCTATATTAATTAGGCTTAAGGCACTGTATATTTTATTTTCCTATGTCCCTCTGTTTTGATCAATTTCTTGTTTCCTACCCAAAATATTTCCTTAGTGTTTTTAGGCTACTTCATTCTTCAAATCCCCCTAAGCCCCCAAAATGCAATTTCGTGGCCTCCACTGATTCCATTCCCCAGCCACTTCTCCACATGCTTCTTATTTTTCAGACCAGTGGTTTCCAAACTTTTTTGATTAAAAAAATATAGGCTGCATCTTCATAATACATACTTATCAATATATTACATATGATACAACACTCAAAAAATAGAAATTGAAAAATGAGGTGAAGATGAAATAAATAGATTTAAAAAAATAAATTTATGTTGTTTTGAAGTTCTGGTCTAGATTCATTTATTTTGACAATTTATTTTAATGGCTGTGAGAGCTAAGAGAGCTATCTCAGAAAACCACAAAGAGAGAACGTATGTTATTACACTTCTTGCTGAGGTTCATAACTATGGATGTTGGCTATAGCCACCATATTTTAAATAGCTTTCCTGAAATCTCAATTTTGTTTTGCCAACTTTTGGTCACATCTGATTAAATTGTTTCTTTCTTCTGTCCTTCATCCTGTGGCTGACAAAGAGCTTTTACTAGGAGTAGAAGGGCTAGACTTGCCATTTTCTTGTTGATTATTTGTGCACAGCTATCCATATCCTGCAGTTTCCTTGCAGAAAACTTTATAAATCACTTATCAAAACGTGAGGATTGTGTGTGAATTAGATTACTTAACATTAAACAAGATGATCCACAGGTCTGTTTCACTGGGCACTATTTTGAGATGTGGGAAGGGAGTGGAGAAGCAAGGGCACCCAGGATGACTATTTATCTTCTCACTCTCAGGATGCTGGGTGGCTATTTATGGCTGCTGTCCCTTCTGATTGGTTGCTAAATATTCAGACTATCTTTTCTACCCTGGGATATGTACCCTATATTTCAGAGACCACTGTTGTTGACTACCATTTACTTCATCATGTGAAAAACAACTCACCAAGTCTCTGCTCCTCTCAGTTTTAGAGAAGGTGGTGTGGCTTGAGTGTGTCATTTTCTTGGTCTGGCAGGACCATGACTAAAGTTCTTCTACGCATTTGCCAGAGAGAAAGCAATTGTTCATAATTGGTTCCAACCTCTGAGCTGTTGGTTGAGTGAGCTCCTTTTTCTAGTTTTGGAGGAAGGGTCAGTTAAACTATTACCTGCTGTAAAAGCATTGTTGTTTCCACGTTGATTTTGCTACAGCAGAACTTTGATATTAGTGTTTAGTCTACTGTCTTTTTCTTGATATATTTGTTTGTGAAATTCTCTACCAAAACATGGATATAAAATAATCACTTTCAGGTCCATTATTGTCTTGAAGCTTTTGAATGATTTTGGACATTGTAATCGGGATTTATAAAAGGCCTTTACTGATGAGGTACATTTTCCCACTATGAATGGTGAGTTATTACATGTATTAATTTATTAAAATTAAATAGCTGGAATATTGAAGGGGTAGTTTTAAGAAATACTTCTCTGTATTTTTGATGTGCATTTTAAAATTAGGTGTTTTTACGCTCATTCTTGATAGATTATCTGGGCAGAGGTTGACAGTTATTTTTGTTCCATGTTATGAAGATATTACACCATAATCGTGATTGCTATTGTTTTTGTTGAGCTATCTATAGTCATTCTAATTATAGTTCTTTTGTGTGTAATTTGTCTTTTCTATTTAGTTGGATTTTACATATTCTCTTTGATTTCATGTTCTGAAGTTTCACTAAAATATGTCTAACTGTGGAAAAAAAATAAAAATAAAAAAATAAAATTAGGCGTTTTTACTGTCAGCCTCTTATAATAATTTGTGAATCACAAGAAAGCTACTGATTATGAATGGAAAGTTCCTAAAGGATAAAATCTCCTAGAAATAGAAAATACATGGGTAAATTCACTGTATTTTTTACAAGTAAGAGCTAAGTGGAGAATATCCTGTATTAGTTATAACTATTTGCAAATTACCTGCTCCTTGATTAGTTTGAGGTTTTTGAAATTAGCATTTTGAAATGAATAGAACTCAAGAAGCAAATTAGCATTATTTGTCTGTGTATTAAAAATGTTACCTTTGGATGTCTTGTGGAACCATAACTGTTTTAGAGAAGTGGTCTGGCCTTAGTTGTATAATTGATAATGAACATATTATCATCTAATTCTGTGGTTTCAGGATTTATTTGCCAAAAATTGTAAATAAAATATCAAGAACACAAACCATGGGAGAATATCTTCAAGAATTTCCACCATGTCCTTGATGGTCATTGATGGTAATTAAAGCTGTCAGTTTGTCCCTGTGGAGAAGTGTAGAGATTATAAATGAAGGGCTGTATTTGGGATGTGGAAACAGTGGGGCCTCTTTTGTGGGGAAGATGAATTAAAAGAAACCAACTATTTCCTCAGCCCTGTGCAGCCATCCAGTCTGTCTTATAAACAGGGTGATGTTTAGGTGTTTGGATACATTTGTGTGCACGCGAGAGCTCTGCCACATGTAGCCTATTCTCAGATGTGAAATTCAACATGATAAAACTTAGGAGGCTGAATTTTTACAGCTTTGTGTAACTGCACTTTTCTTTTTTTACACATTACTCTGCTTAAGATGCTTGTGACCAATATCTACTTCCTTTATAAGGTAGTGAGTTGATAAGAAAAGTGGACTATTTCCCCATCCTTTCTCTTTGTGTGAAGTCTCTGGCTGGGGATCTTGTCCTTGGGGAATGGCAGCAATGTCACAGAGATCTATGACCTCCTAATAGGCCTTGGGAGGGGAAGGCAGGACTCATTCTACACTGTGCCTCAGGGCTTAGTTCCTTTAAACTTCAAGGAATTGGATGGAACTCTTCACTCCTCCTTTCTTTCAGCTTTACCTTCGGGGGAAATTGATCGATTAGAGGTGATTATTCCACAAACTCTGAACCCTTTTCCCCTCTTTGTTCCAACTGGAGCTCCTCAAAGTTTAAAGGGATTGTGTCTCCTGGGTGAAATGTAGAATGAATTTAAATAGATTATTGGGTAGAACTCTTTGAACACACAATTAAAAGTGCTAAAAAAATATATTTGGAACTGAAAGAAATATGGGAAGCAAAAGGAGAAAGTAACATTTGTTTCAAGATAATTATAATGTAATTATATGGGATATTTTTGAGCATATGATTAGCTGTGAGAGTGTAGAATCATAGTAGTGCTTCAACCAAGAAAATAATAGAGTCAGTGCAACAAATCGACAGTTGTAGAAAATCTGGATGGTGACTAAGAGCCTAATAGGCCCAAAGACACCTGTAAATGACTGGGTTTATATATGTCCTCTGTTAAGCACAGCAAAATTCTACTAATTGATGGCTTTCAGTTTTTTCTAACTTCTTTGTTTAACAACAACAAGAAATGATCTATACCTAATTCTCTTTTTGCATGTGTGATACATTTGCCTTATCGGCACTATGGACCTTATTTGAGTTATATTTCATACCACATCAATTTAATTTTTCCCCCTTTAAAAAAATCTAATTCCTGGACTCTACCTACCCACAGAGCAGTATTAGCTCCCCCTGGTGACTAAATGAAAATGTAGGCAAGGATGATTGTGGTGATGAGTTCCATTAACGTTAACTTTTAAATGCATAATTAGCAGTAGGAGGTATACAGTTGGCAAGTACACTGAACTATTTTCCAAGAAAAAATTCCAATTAGTCTTGAGAAATGTCCATTTTCATGCCAGTTTATTTACATGGTGAAGGCTGGTCTATCTTATGTGGCTTTCCTGGAGTTCTGCCCATTTTAATGACACCGAAGCTCGTGGTTTCTGATGTGGGAGATATTAGGACAGAAGGCAGATATTCAGATCTTCTGTAAACTAGGAGCTGATTAGAGACACAAAAAATGAAAGTAAGAGTGCTAGCAATTTACCTATCTCTATCATTCTTGCAAAATAGACTTTCCATAGAAAAGGTTATTATTGTTAAAATGATTTGAAATCTCTCCATATCTTGGCTGTTGTGACTAACGCTGCAATGAACATGGGAGGGCAGGTATCTCTTGAAGATCCCAACTTCAGATCCTTTAGTTGTAAACCCACTTACCAGATGAATAAGTTCAGGGGATCTAATGCACTGCATTGTATAATAGTTAGAGAGAATTATACTGTACTATATACTTGACAATAGCTAAGAGAATAGATCTTTAATCCTCTCATCACAAAAAAGAAATGGTAATTATGTGAGGTGATAGAGGTGTTAGCTAACCCTACTATGGTAATCATTTTGCAGTTAATAAGTGTATCAAGTCATCATGTTGTATTAAACTTATACAATGTTACATGTGAATTCTATCTCAGTAAAGCTGGAAAAAATAAAATAAATTTTTGGGGGAAAGACACTGTTGTACATTCAAACACCAAGATGTGTTTTTTTGTTGTCACCTCAAGGAAGCATTTTTCCAATTTAATTTACAAATTGTTTAAAAGTGTATATTTTTATTACTTGGATTGCTTTCCAACTTAACTCGTATAGTTTAGTTTCTAAAACTCTTCCCCTTCATAATTATCAGCTTGACGGACATTTGAGAATGCCTTTATAATCTTTCTGAAAAGAAATTTGTCAAGTCTGTCGTATACTTACCAGTCAACCCTCCGTGTCCTCGGGTTCCACAAATGCGGATTCGGCTGACCCGCGGATCAAAAATATTTGGGAAAAAAAATTCCAGAAAGTTACAAAAAGCAAAACTTGGATTTGCCTTGCACTGTGGCAACTATTTACATAGTATTTAGACTATTTACATAGCATTTACATGCTATTACATATTATAAATTATTTAGAGATGATTTAAAGTATATGACAGAATAAGCATAGGTTATATGCAAATACTAGGGACTCAGGCATCCATGGATTTTGGTATCTACTCGGGGTGTTCTGGAACCAGTCCCCCAAGGATACCCAGGGATGACTGTATTTCTTATATGTAGTCTTATTTTCTATGAAAAAAGTATTTGCTTTTCACCACTGTTTTATGCTGGTTATCAAAAAGCAATGTCTGTGACTGTGTGATCTGGTTTCATGTTTTATATTAAATATTATTATGCATTCAAAAGGGAAGATTTAAAATATTATCTGAGAGCTAATATTTGAATTGTTCTTTTGCTCCTCCTTTTGTTCTCCTGAATATTTTGTATTTCTATAATTTAGCACTTCCCCCTCCCCCATCATGTTTTTTTTGTTTTTGCTTTTCTTCCTTTCCTTAGGAGCCACACCTCTCTGTATTACTAGAAAGGGTATAATCTAAACTCAGTCACTTCTTGGTATCACCTTCTTCGGCCTGTGGAAATCTAAGTGAAGCTTCTTTTGGAGCCACTGATATCATTCTGTCATTTGGGCTGAAGTGATGGTCTGAACACAGCCCCTCTTCCTCACCTCAGTTTTTTTCTCTCTCCTTCCATTACTTCTGTTACTTCCTTCCTCAAGTAGATGGCCTGCCCTTTGCAGTTTATTTGTCCCAGTGCCTTGCAAAAAAGCAAAGGACCACACTTTGCCTGAACTTGTGCTAGTGGTCACTCATAGGGGGAGATACATTTGGTTGTTCATGATGAAATAGTGATAGCTTTCTTCTTATCAACACCAGTTTAAAACTGACACATGTTTATTAATACAGATGTTATTACATTGATTAGATACTGCAGTTGGGCTCAAAATAATGAAAAGTGTATGGCTCCATTACTTTCTACACTAAGAAGACCATGCAGAGGTAGTGAAATGAATAGCACCTCTCTGTAGTTTGTTTTCCTAAATACTACTACGCATTTATCAGCAGTTCAATTCAATAAACATTTATCAAGTATCTAGTCTTTGTCAAATAAGTACTGGGCCCAGGATCTTCTGGGAGAAAAATGGTTTAGGGTGGGTCTCTGAGCCTAACTCGGACTCAGGGTTGGCTTCCTGGGGCATGTGATGCCTTGAGTGGTAAGAGAGTTCGCTAGTGAAGATAGGTGGGGAGAGGCATTTCAGGCAGACAAAAGAGAAAGAAAAATAGGAATGGGATGTGAAACAGAAAAGTATCTGCTGGGGCAACATCAAGCTAGAGGAAAGTGCAAGATAGGGAAGTAGTGAGAGAATGTGAATGTATTAGTCCTCTATTGCTGCATAATAAACGACTCCAGCAATTTTGACTTAAAGCAGCAATCACGTATCATCTTAAAGTTTCTGTAGTTCAGGAGTTTGGGAGCAGCTTACCCGGGAGATTCTAGTTCAGGGTCTCTTATGAGGTTGCAGTTGAGGCATTGGCCAGGGCTGCAGTTAGCTGAAGTTTTGAATGGGACTAGAAGATTCACTTCTAAGCCCAATCACGTGGCTACCGACTGGACATCTCAAATCTTTGCCTCATGAGCCTCTCTATAGAGTTGCTCATGGCATGTCAATAGGCTTTCCCCAGAACAAGTAAAGTGAGAGGGAGGAGAGGGAAGGGGAAAGGTTATAGAAAAGGGGGAGGGAGAGAAGGAGAGAAGCTGCAATGTCTCTTATGGCCTAATCTTGGAAGTGGCATACTATTTCTTCTGCTATATTCTATTATTATTTTTTTTGTGTGTGTGTGTATGTGGTACACGGGCCTCTCACTGTTGTGGCTTCTCCCGTTGCGGAGCACAGGCTCCGGACGCGCAGGCTCAGCGGCCATGGCTCACGGGCCCAGCCGCTCCGTGGCATGTGGGATCTTCCTGGACTGGGGCACGAACCCATGTCCCCTGCATCAGCAGGCGGACTCTCAACCACTGCGCCACCAGGGAAGCCCCATATCCTATTATTGATCACACAGACCAACCCTTGGTATGATATGAGAGAGAATTATACAAATGTGATATGAGAGAGAATTACACAAATGCCTGAATACCAGGAGATGGGGTTCACTGGGAGCCACCTTGAAGGCTGGTTAGTGCAATGAACTGGGAAGGAAAGGTAAGATCTGGCCATTGGGGGACCATGCTAAGAAGTTAAATTTGATTCTCTGGCCTGTGCTTTTCAAACTGCTCTGAGGAGCCTCACAGATATATACCAGCCAGGGAGGCATGGAGGTAGGGAGTTGAGATAGCAGGGATCCTCCATTCCCTGCAATCAGAACAGCCCAGGCTGGAATTGTTTCATATAATGGAAATTCAAGAAAGGTTTCACTTTAGTATTGAGTTTAGAAGCTTAAGAATGTTTGATAATTACTGTTTTAGGCAGTGAGTGGCTATTGAAGGTTTCACACAGGGGAATATATGCTCAGATTGAATGGTGTGTGTAGATTTAATGGGGAAATTTGGGGGGGGGGGGGCGGGGGTTCCAATTCCACACAGGCAGCTCTTGCAATTGTACGAGGAAGAGAAGATGGGGCCAAAACCAGTGCAGTGGTCGTAGGAGTGGAGAGGAGGACCAAATGCAATAACTGTTTAGGAGGTAAAATCATCCAGTTGTAGCTATTGATAAATTTTGGGGGCATAAGAGCAAGGAAAAGATTAGAACAAGCCCCCAGTCTCTGAACTCCTCAGGTGCATTGAGTGGCCATCCCCTGATACCAGGAATGAAAAAGAAGCAGGATTGGAAGGTAGGGTGGTGAGTTCACTTTTGCTCATGTTAAATTTGAGATACTCTCTTGGCTAGAATTGTTTAGAACAGCAGTTGTTTACCTAGGCCAGAACCCATAGGTAGACATTAGGCCACTTAGCATACTTCCTATTTCCTTGAGTCATGGTTTAGTTTTCCCTTTGTCAATTATCTAAGTTTCTCCCACAACTTGCCCCCCGTTTTTGTTTCTGATCCAGCATTTCCCCCCCTGGTTTTAATAGTGAAGAAACCCCTTCCTCAGGTTGGTTACTTCTTACGCTTTGGCTGCTGGATATAAGGCACCTCGTAGCTGAGGTTGTTACAGCAGGTGGAAATGACCCCCTGAAAAAGCACAATGTCTTAAAACTTTAAGGCTGGATAGTATTTTTTTCTCTCAGGATGAGGAATTTTGACATCTGAGGTTTAGTGAAATCCAGCAAATGGATGCTGAGAAGGCTGCTCTATTCTCACAGGATTAGGACCATGGGTTTTCCTTTTTAAAACTACATACGAAGGTACATCTCTATAGGAAATCTTATTCCTTAGGAATTATTGGTTGTGCCCACCAGCACCGACCTCACCCGCCCCACCCCCCAAAAAAGAAATTTCCAAGCAGATTTAATTTTACTATAATTTTTTTTTTTTTGAATCTGTGACCGTCTTGTGAATCTTAGTGGGCTGCTTTTATGGCTGATTTTCAGAATTGTAGTTTCCCATCATCTCCCTTAGTATTATTTTCATTAAAAATTCCATTAGCTTTAAAAAATCAATGTAATCATCCAGCAGTAATTAATTCTTACCAGACTTGCAAAGGAAAGATGACTTAACAAAACTTCAAAATGTTAAAATGGGTAAAAAGAGGGAGTTTCCTGGTGGTCCAGTGTTTAGGACTTGGCGCTTTCACTGCCAAGGGCCCAGGTTTGATCCCTGGACGGGGAACTAAGATCCCACAAGCGGCGCAGCGTGGCCAAAAAAAAGAAAAAAAATGGGCAAAAAGAGTTGTGTGGTTAACGGAACTAGGAGAGATGTCAGTATATAACGGATGGAGGGCTGGACTCTGGCAGCTGGCCGACCCGAATGCCCATCCCAGTTCTCCCCAAACTAGCTGTGCGGCCTTAGGCAGATGACTTAAATGTTTAATCTAAAATGCCCTATCTGTAAAGTAGGGACAGTCGCAAAAAGGTTGTAATTTTGCCAGCCTCGTAGGGTTGTGGCGACTAAATGAGATAATAGGTGTGCTTGGCGCACAGCGAATGCTCACTCTACACATCCTTGTTAGTATCAGGATTATTAAAGGCGGTAAGGATTCCTTTAAGGATATGTCACATAAGTCAGATTCCAGATTTGAATGTCTTCCAGAATCCTGAGAGGTTTTGGAAGAGTTAGTATGAGTTAATATCTGGCATTGTCTTAAATTCTCCCCCTTTTAAAATTCAAAAGAGGCTCACGTGTAATTGATGCTAGGGGTCATGAGGCAAGGGGGGTAAATGAGGATTAGTTTAATTAAGTGTGCTCATCACCATTCTAGTAAGACCTTAATGTTTAGATTCGTATAGAAGAGAGAACATCATATTTTGAAGACAAAGAAGGGAAGCCCTGTTTCTATATAACATTGATTCTGCCTTCATTCTATACAAAATACTAAAAATTAAGGCCCTGGCATGTCTTCGGCCTGCACTCTGATGTGTATAATTGTAAGAAGATAGCTGTACAATGGATATCAGTGAAAAATGTTATACTCATAACTTATTTAGTTAGTGGCCAGAATTTTCTATACATCTTTTAGAATGTTTTAAAAAAATTTCTCCTGGTTTTGTGAATTAGCTCAAAACTTATAAAATATTAATTTTAGTTCAGTGCAATTAAAAATATTCATACTTCACTTTTAGTGGCCGTGCATAAGCATTATGAAATTGGTCTGGAAGTAATAGAGACTCGGGTGATAAATGGTTTGGAATCATCTAGTCTAAGTGAGTTCATTTAAACGTGGGAGATTCGTACTTTTGTTTTCTAGGGGGAAAGAGTCTAGCAAAATGCGTTTGTGCAACAAATGACCACAAAGACAGTTGGCCATTTTTATAGTGCGCCAAACATTAAAGCGATGTATACTTAACGTGGACACGTTAGTGCCAGTGAGTCTTTACTATGTTCCCATCTTCTGCTGTGCATTGTGAGGGTACAAAGAAATGTGAATCATGAGCCCTATTTGCAAAGGGTCTTACTGTGCACTTGGTGAACAAAACACATGTACCTGAAAAAGTCATATTGTTACCGTTAAGTGGTGGAATTGCTAATATAAGCGATAAGTTCTGTGAATGTCCAGAGAAGGGAGTGGGAGAGGAGCTGGCAGGGGAAGCCTTGTGGAAGACGCCCGAGGTGAACTCCACACAGAGAGACCATGACAAAAATGAACAGGATGAGGTGAGGGTGGGATGCTAAGGCAAGATGGGGCATCCTAGGTAGGGAATTGCTGATGGAGAAAAAGACTTTGGGTTAAAATTTTGATATCTCATCCAGAAAATAATTTCTTAAGCAGTAGCACTGCGTCACAGAGTGTTCAAAAGTTCAAGAGTTCGAGCACAGTGCCTGTAAAAGTGCTGTAGGCATGCACAACACAAAGGAGCCATGAGGATAGGCACTAACCAGGAAAAAGAAAACTGTGTCCACAGTAGGCTGTTCTGTGAGTAGCTTGAACAGAGTCAAGTAGGGTAGCATCTGTGAACACCTGCTGAGAAGTGAGTACTCCTCTAAGAGAACGCAACCTGTGTGCACCACCGTGGGAAGTCTCTCCATTCATCAGAAATACACTGAGCTGGTCTCCATGACACTGCATTTGATAGTAGTATCTTTTACCCGATGCTTTTGTTAAAATGTCGTGCAGTGTCTTCAGGCTTGATTTCCATTTAAGTTTTATTCTTATTATGCTATGAGGCTTTGGTGCTTATCGAACGTAAATTTTCTCCAGTGAAGGAAGAAATTACTAGCACAGCTATTAATAGTCTGGTGAAAAGTCTTATTGCTTCTTAAAATTTATATTTTCCTGGTGATTGACAATCGCTAATTAGTTAATCCTCTGCCTGTGCTCCTGAGGCAGGTCAATATTATCTCCTTTAGAAAATGAGAAGATTGAGAAATCAGGGTCTTCAGTGATTTTCTCAACAACCGATTTCTGTACTGACATGACAAAAATAGAGTTTACTCTTAAACATTTTTATTTTAGTTAACAGAATATCTTTGTGTTGAATGACTGACCACCTGAGATACCTTTTTTTCTCTTCACTGTGCATTTAAAAAGCCATTTACAGCAAGTGGGAGTTTGGGCCCCAAAATGTAGATTTGATCTGTAGGCTTACCATTTGATTGATGGTAGACTTTGGATAAATCTGTAAGCTTTATAAATATGTAGAACAGAAGAACCCCAAATAACATCAGCCTGAGGTAGAAAGAAGTTTATTTCTTGCTTACATATGGGAATTCTAGAGATGAGCAGTCTAGAGCTGGTTTTCTTTCTCGGTGCTGTACTTCTCAGCACGTGGCTGCCCTTGTGGAGCAGGCCGTGCTGGCCGCTGGCTTTCATGTCATCATGTCCGGATGGAGGGCAGGAAAAGAGGAGATGGAAGACATCACAGAACTTCCAGTCCGAGTTGGCTGCTTTTAAGCAGCCTTCCCATAAACCCCATACAGTAATTCCACTCACATCTCATTGGAATGGAAGAATGGATTTTGAGGTAGGCAGTTGACACCATCTCTCACACAATTAACATATTTGAACATTTGGATTTTGTGTTATTTTGTATGACTGGTGATATTTCTCTCTTCCAATATCATGTATAATTTAGGATACTAGCTAAAACATGAGAGCCTTTTAAACTCCCAACATGGACAGAACCTTTTTCTCTGGTTGACAACCTATATTCTTTAATTATTTAGCGAATGGCGCATCAGATTTTCCAATGGAGAAACTGTTTCTGAATCCAGGGAAGAACTGCAGTCTAGGACTCTGTGCTTTATCCACCTTGATTCTTTGTTTTGAATGTTGGTATTCCTATAGAGAAAAATAAGGAAACATATCTTTATTAGAGCAGAAATCCTTAATACAACCACATCAGGCATGGTATGGATATGACCCCAGGGAGTATTTTCCAAAACATGGTACAGCACGTGGAACTTCTGTGTACCCAACCAACCTCAACACCATCCTGTTTAACCCCAGAAACTACATTTTCCATGAATGCATCGTAAAATATGCTCCATTCTGTGTGTGTCCTGGAACGTAGTGGTCAATTAGATAAGAGGTATGTCACCCACCTGCTTTTTGGATGTGACGTTATCACCTAGGTGCTGCTAGCGTGCCATTGCTAGCTTGAGGCATGGACCTGCCCAGGCCATCTGCCATCACTGAACAGCTGGTGTGCAACATGCCTGCTTCTTCACCGCATGCATATCACATGCTTCCCACTGCTGCCATGCACCCTTCTCTCTCCTCTCATCTCCCTTCTTCTCCACGGCCTCTCCCAGCATCTACAAACAAATAGGTGGTATAAAAAAGTACGCTAGATAACCTATACAGATGGAGGGGCTGTAGAAGACAGAACTTTTCCATCTGGTGTTGAGTCATGCAAGGTTAGCACTTAGAAGACCCTTAGAGTTCATCTGGTCCCACTTCCTTGTTATGGAACAGAAAATCCAGACACACTGTCACTTAGCAATCTACTGGCCCTGCCAAGACTTGGACATCGAACTTCTGACTCCAAGTCCAGTGTCGGTTTTGAAGCCAGTTTTTTCATCAAGATGAAATGAATAATGGGTCACACCACAAGCCATTACCCTAAAGCAATTCCAGGTTGAATAACGGCTTTTTAGGGGTTGGTACCCATGCCTTCTTCAGGTGGACACCTTTTTTTGTGTCCAGAAGTTGTACCAGATACTTATCTGTAAGTGAATGGACTCTATAAATAAACCTCCCTGTCCCTCTAACCACCCCCCACCACCACTTGAGTATTTCTCCAGTTCCTAGCTGTGACCCATTTTGGGGGGAACATGCAGAGAGGGAAAACCTGCTGATTGCTGTGAAGGAGGACTCCTCCCCGTGGGGACTTGTACCAGCAACATGCGGGCTGCATCATGTCCTTTGGATGGACAGGCTGTGAACTTGGTTTTAGGTCACCATTTTGGAATGAAAGAGTGCTTCGTGGTCGTCTCCTTGCAGTCCTTGGTGTTATTACGGAAAATGATCTACCTGCCGAGTCTCTTCAATTGTAGGTGATTCTGTGTCTTGGGTAGAAGGTATAGAAGGGTAATATCCTCCTTCTCAGTTGCTTCTTGGTTTTTAGTTGTCATACCAGGTGTTACCTGTGCTGCCTGAGTCCTTGTCAGTTTTCCTGCTCTACTGGATATTTTTAGATTTCTCCAACCCTGTATGAGATCCCTTTCCAGTTTTTAATAAATCTCTGATGTGCCCCTTGTGTATATCTGAGAAAGTCCATAAAACCAGGTATAGATATGATGGAAGAAAAAGTAAGTTCCAGCTGCCAGTGGCTCATGTTTGCTAATTGGAAACGTTATGGATGCTTTCAAAATAAAATCAAGTTTATAAATGCTCTCTATAGTATAGCTGTTGCATTTTTAGAGAATTAAATGTACGTTGTGTCATAGGAAACCATTACCCACCTTTGTGCTTGCAATGCTCAGGAGAAATATAAATGTTTCTTACCATTGTTTGATGTTTTCAAATTATTAATATGTATATATCGTTAAGGATGGGAAAGTGTTTAAAGAATCAAAACAGAAAGTTTTAATATCAGGAGCATATGCCTTTTTAATATCTTTGCCGAAATTAAATATTTGTAAATGTTTTTGAGGAACTTTAATATTTCTATTATAACTTTCAAGATTTGCAGTAGCTCCTTCATTTAAGTTTGCTTTGGAGAGCTTTTATGATCTTTCTAATACCTCCAAAACTTTTAATAATAAGAGATGTAAACACATACCAAAATGAGAATATTCTCATTTGTACACTCTTAGATCAAAACATATATTTTCAAAATAACCATTCCTGGGACTTCCCTGGCGGTCCAGTGGTTAAGACTTTGCCTTCCAGTGCAGTGGGTGCATATTCTATCCCTGGTCGGGGAGGTAAGATCCCACATGCCTTGCAGACAAAAAACCAAAACATAAAACAGAAGCAATATTGTAACAAACTCAATAAAGACTTTAAAAATGATCCATATAAAAAAAAAATCTTAAAAAAAAATAACCATTCCTATTATATTGCCATATTATGTGTCTGTGTAAGTCAGCATATCATAATGTTGCTTTAGTAAAGTATTATTGATATTTTTAGTTTATTTTTGGGTACTGAACTACCATAAAAGTTAGTGGCTTAAAAATGATAACAATTTATTACTTTTTAAGATTCTTTGGGTTGACTGGTGGATCTCCTGGTTTTCATGAGGTTGACCTGGAGGTCCACGTGCCTGGTCCTGGCTGCGCCTTGGAGCTTAGCTAGGGCTGTTCAAGGGCTGTGCGGGGCCTCGGCTCTCCCTCTCTTATGTGGCTGCTTTGGCTTCTCACAGCAGGGGCCTGATTTCCAAGGAGGGCTCCAAGGTCTCAATTTCCATATCTTGATGCTCAGGCTCAGAAATAACACACCACCTTATTCTACTGGTTAACAGAAGTTCCAGGTCCAGCTCAGATTCAAGAGGAAGGGAAACCAACTAAACTTTCTGACGATGAAATAGGAAGGTCACTGGTGCAAAAGAACATATGGGCTGGGAGTTGTTGTTGCATCCTTGGGAAACACAGCCTACTATAGAAACCCAATTCTTTCTTATTATCACTTCTTTTCTTCGAAGTGTGTCATGCAATTTTAATTGAGCTTTTGCTTCAAAGTGAGAATTTGAAAGCAAGAATTTATACAAAATAATTTCTTAAACTGTGGCTCGTTTTCCCCTTGTAGCATGGGGTCCTTAATGTCCTAATCCTATTGTCATACGTCTTTGGGAATCTTTATTTATTTATTTATTTATTTTGCGGTACGCGGGCCTCGCACTGTTGTGGCCTCTCCCGTTGCGGAGCACAGGCTCCGGATGCGCAGGCTCAGCGGCCGTGGCTCACGGGCCCAGCCGCTCCGCGGCATGTGGGATCCTCCCGGAGCGGGGCACGAACCCGTGTCCCCTGCGTTGGCAGGCGGACTCTCAACCACTGCGCCACCAGGGAAGCCCGGGAATTTTTATTTATTAAAGAAACATTAGGCAAATATGGAGGTTTTTCACCCTGGACAATTGCTTTATGAAAGACCTTACAGTGTTTCCCCTATAATATTCTAAACCCTGCTAGGAGTAGAACACAGCACAGTAATTGAGTGGCGTCTGAAGTATTTGTCTCCCAATGGCAGTGCTACATAGTTTCCATAATTTTGAAGTTTATAAGTCTGTCTGTATTCAGAATTCCTCACAGTTACTTTTGTTAATTTATTCCCTTGTCTGTAGAAAATTTTAATTTTAAATAGTCTCTTTTTGTTGTTTGCTTTCCTTATTGCTTTCTCCACTACTGCTTCGTTGGACTTTGTAGTATGAACATGTCTGAAGCAGTTTAACTTGTGTTTTGTAAAGTTACAAGTTCATGCTCTGTATGTCTTCCTACCCAGACCTCACGTGGGCCAAGTCCTGGTAGATGCTAGGCAGAGGAAAACGGACCTTTCCTGATAGGGATGAGTCAGTTTCCTTCTGTATCAAGATGTTTACACATGGAGACAGATGCAGAGGATGACAAACCTGGATCATGTGACTGCTAGATTGTTTTTCTTTGCTGGATTTCCACGTGGGAAGTGGTGGGAGCTGGAACTTTGCTGCTACTGCGCCCAGGATGTCCGCTGTCCAAGGTGTATCCACGTTTGTGGTCTGGTCATTTGGCCGGGAGCCAAGGCTGCATTGTTTAAGGGCAGGCTCACTCTTTAGAAGAGCGATGTGATCCTTCATCTAGAGTGAAACTTTAGAATGTTTTAATTTCACTCAGCGAAGCCACACGTGTGTTCCAGTAACTACCTATGAATTTGCTTCCAATCTTTGCAGCATAATAAGTTATTTCCTTCTCCAGTACTTTTTTCATTTCGTCTTAAACCAACTAAGTCTAACATCTTGCCTTTCATGGTGATTATTGTTCCTAAAAATATAACAGGCCAATGCAATCCCTGGGGTGGAGCAGGGTCAGGGAAAATCATATAAAGTGCCACTCTGAGCGCCCAACTGTCCATTTTAAAAATGTGAAAATTTGAGGGGAAACTGAGTTCCAAAGACATCTTTAAAGAGGAATAGAAGTCTTAGGGTTGTAGAGACTTGAGAGGGGTAGGTCTTCACTTTCTCTGTGACAGACAGGGGAGCAGGAAGGATGTATAGTGTAATTGCACCTCTTTGTTCAAGCCTTAGATTTGATTTAACAACAGCATCTGGAGAGGGATGTGCCCTAAGGAGCCAAAAGCCTAATCTCAAATTTATTCTGACCCAGTCCACATGCCAAAACACAGGCAGAATGTGCCTGAGAGATATTCTGGTTGTATGACTTTGTCCCATGTTCCTTAATGGGTAGAGACCTTTGATTATTACATCCTTTGGAAGAATGTGCAGGTAAAATTGGTAGTCCAAAGGCTTTTGTATATTGTATATTTTTTGTGTTATTATACACATTTTTTCCTCTGTGATCTAAGTGAAACTCAGGACTAACCTGTGCTTTCTGACCAGAATAACTCTGCAGTAATTAAGATAAGGAATTTTTCAAAACAATGAAAAGACTCTGTTTAACAGAACATTGCCATCTTTTCATCTAGAGTGAATGAATAATTGAACGTGTTGTACCTCACCTGGGTTCTTGGTACATAGTGGTACCTCAGTAAATATGAAGTGAATGAATGAATATACTCATCTATGAATGACTCAGTCAGAAAGTCTAAGAGTGGGAAGGATTTCTACTCGAGGATTTTTACTAAGGATTTATGGAGATTGTTATAATAAAAAAAGGAAGGAAATGTCTGACATATCTAAATCTGACTTCTTGCAAAAGAAAGCATCAATATAGGGATGTCAAAAACAGAGCTTTTATCTCAGAATGGGTGGAGGAACTGTTGATTTCTTTCTGTTTGCAATCTCCCTCAAGGACCTGTGGTCTGTCCACTTTTTGACACAGTACAGCAGGGTAGGTATTCCATTTGGGCAGAACTTTCATGGTATTGCAATATTGTTATTTTCTGAAGTCATAATGTGTTCAGTATTATTTACATTCATGTTTTATATTTTCTAGTGGCAAACTATATTATAGTCATAGATTTTCAAAGCACTCCAGCAATGATTCTTTTAATATCTTGATGAGACTAAATAAACAAATCAGGAAGGTTTTGATAAGAATTTTGCATGGATTTGCTGTAGCTTGAATCCTATAAATTGATTTTGGGTAAGCTATCGCAGACCTCTGATGAGCACCTACTTACTCTAGGATCTGTTAGAAAAACTGGATTACGAAGTATAGATTCCAGGTATTTGTGCTTATTCTATTTAATATATTCATTAGTTTCTTAACTTTGATTTTATGTCATAGATTTTTTGAAGGAATACCTATCTTAAGGAATGTGGGTCGTATTTTGTGTCCTTTTCAATTCATTATACATCTGTCATCTTTGATGTTGCAGGAGAAACCCAGAGATACAAAGAAATGATTGCCGCTTGTAACCCTTTAAAATCCATAAGGTGACCACACATACACATCAAACAAGTACAGAAAAAAATAAGAATTTTTTTCATTCATTCATTCAATACTTATTTTTTGAGCGTCAGCTATGTGCCAGGCACAGTTTCTTGAGGATACAGTGTTGAACAAGATAGGAAAAGTTTCTGCTTTCTAGGAACTTAATGTCTAGTGATTAAAATTATGATTAAGCATAGTAAAATATAAGGAGATATATCCTAGAGAATATAATTAAGCACCAAAATGTATAGTCAAGTCATGAGAGGTTATTGGGGTTCATCATGTTCCAGGAAGGTCTACTTCATGGCAAGGGAGACTTGAACTTGACCTTGAAGAAAAGAAGGTATTTGCAGAGATGGAGAGGAAGTTAGATGGGTACTTCAATGTAAACATCCCTCAGTGTGATCTGAGAAGGTCAAAACACTAAGGAAGAGTGTTTGTTCAAGGAAAATTCTCTGATCTTCTTTCCCATTCCATATACACCCCACCAACTTCCTGAGGTTTAAGTCTCGGGACCGTGAACAATAGAGTTCCATTTAGAATGAAGTATGACAGTGTTTTTGGAGACATAATCTCAGGTCCCAAATTGGCAGCAAGTCCAGGCAAATAGTAAATGTGCTACGTGCATATTAGAAATTGATGCTCAAAATGTGAAAATTCTCTACATGGAAGAATTCAAGTGTAACTTATAGTATTACCAAATAAAATAGTATCTACAGAGGAGGGTAGTGGCAGTTAGCAGTAATTTCTCTTTGAGGAATTATACTTTTTGTACCTAGTGGTCTATCAAATGGGATAGTATTACCAGGGATCATAGATCTACACAGTCTATTTTGTAAAGTTATAGGAGATACAAGGAAATGAAATAGAGTAAGAATGTAGTTTTAAAATCACAAGGTCTAAAACCGACTAGGGCCATTAAGAGACAAAGATAGACAAAGAGGAGAAGAGAAGGACTTACCTTCAGCTGTTTCCATGCTGTCTGTGCTTGTGCAGTGCTTTAAACCAAGGTAACAGGGATATGAAAAAAGTAAAATTTCTTAGGCTACATACCCACCAGATTGGCAAAAAGTGTGACAGTCCTAAGTGTTGACAAGGATCTGGGGTAATGGGGAATTTCAGACCCTGCTGGCAGGAGTGTAAATTGGTAGAACCACTTTGGGAAAATGGTTTGACATTATCTATGTAAATTTAAAGATGTGAAAACGCTATGACTCAGCCATTCCACTTCTCAATACCCTACAGAAACGTGTATGGGAGACATGTAATAGAATATTCACCACAGCAGTGTCTGTAATAGTCAAAACTGGAAACAAGCCAGATGTCCAAGAAATAGATAAATTGTGGGCATTCAAATAATGGAATATTATCAGCAAGGAAAATGAATGAACTATGGCTACACTCAACCAGATGAATAACTCCTGAGAAATGTAGAGTTGACTCAAGAAGTAAGACAACAAAGGATATATTCAGTATGAATCCATTCACATAGAGTTCAAAACTAGGCAAAACTGGACTATATGGTTTAAGGTTGTGTACAAAGGTGGGCTAACAAAAAGCAAGAAAGGAAATCACTATCACAGAAGTCAGATTATTAGCTGTCTTTAGAGTAGAGAGAATAGATGGGAATGGGGAGGAACAGATGGGACTTTCTAGGTGCTAGCAGTGTTCTAGTTCTTGACTAGTGTAGTTGTTTCATGAGTGTTGCTTGTTATTATTATTTATGGTGCCCATTCATTTTTCTGCACTTCATTATAAATATGTACACTGTATCAGTTTTTTTAGAAAAAGGAACTTTAGGTGAAAGAGAAAAAGATGTCAGAGGCAGCAGTACAGAACGATTTATGCCCAAACCTGCTTCTCAAGATGTAAAGCAATTGTGCAAGAAGTGGAGATAGATTTGCCACCGAATGTCCATTGTTGTCACTTGCAAGTGTGACTTTCACATGGTGAAAAATATTTGCTACTAGTCTAATAATTAAAAAATAAAGAATGAAGGCCTGCTTTTTTCATAGTTATAGTGGAAGAGATCTGAGGCCTTTAGAATCAAATTTGGTAATTTGTAGCATAATCATTTTCCCATGCTTTATGCATCTTTATTGATTGATGCAGTCTCTTGAATGATGTCTAGAAGCAAATCGACCAGAGGATCAGGAGAAAATTAACAGCAAGAAGAAAATGAGAATACTCGTCTTATCTAGAGAAACCAAGAAATTTTTATCACTTTTATTATTTTAAAATCATCATGAATTCCTCTTTAAGGGAAACCCTTAATAGTTCCCCAGTAGTAACAGCATTGCAGGGTATTATCCAGTAATGAAAGAGAATGTTAATAAAATCATTTCTTTTTTATGTTGATATGGATCAAAGTTGCACCTTCAAAATACCAATGATAAAAGTGAACATTTTAAGATTCTAGGTTACTGCTTACCAAGGATAATATTCATTAACTAGAGTTCACTTCTCATGCTCTGGATTAAAGAAATTATTTGCAAGCAAATAAGAAAAATGTATCTTTAATTTGGTAATCATAAAGCACTACTTTTTTGGAAAAAGTGTCGTGTCTTAAAGATGGATCTTGAATTTAAATCATGTGGCAGTCGTAAAATATCCTCTAGTGGAAGCTTTAGAGGAATGGCTTCGAGGTTGTATCAGGTACAAGAAACTATGGAAGCCCCATTTGCTAAGAGCAGATTGCCAAATTGATTTGTTTTCCAGATAAAGCCATATAATACTATTTAAATACCTGAAATATAAAAAGTGAAGACTGATAAAACAGCCAAATATTCCACTGTAGAGCATAAAATTTCCAAGTGTTTTGAAGAGTATCATAAATACCTATCTTAAGAAGCTCAATTAAAGTTTGGAAGTCATAATTTTGTTGTTAAATCTCCAAAGAGCTGCAATAGTGTGATCACCTTGAGGTAGAATCCAGAAAAACTAGTTTTAAATATTGTATTCCTGGAGCAATGGTTGATTGATTCTCTAGTGTAAATTTCTTGGTGATGTCTGTTAAGAGACCTTTGAGAAATTGCAGAGTGTGTGTGTGTGTGTGTGTGTGTGTGTGTGTGTGTGTGTGTATACACACATGCACAGGAAAATCTGTTAGTGCTGTAACAACTTTTTGGAGCCCTCCTCTGGGCAGAAGGTGAAGGAGTGTTTGGTGATAAATTCTGTGATGGAAGGTAACTTAACAGTGGAAAGTGATTATGTAGATAATTCTTCTTTAATTATTGATTAAAATGATTACTAAGCAACAGTATCCAGAGCTTTTCCACTGTATTTTATGTTCTACCAGAGCTTTTCCACTGCATTTTATGTTCTATCTCTCCTCCCTAATTTATTTACCTTCAATTGAGAAAACTAAAATTTCGACTGAGAAATAAAAGCAAAATACACCAAAAAGAAACCACTGGGCAAGTAGACTTGGAAGTGACCTTGGAGATCATTTAATACAGTGGATTCAGGCTGTGCTTTGGGAAGTCTAGGAATTCCAACAATTTGAGAAGGAGAGAAGGGTGGAGCTGGGGACTGTGGCGGGGTGGGCTCGGAGCATCCCACCTTGGATTCATACCGCATGGTTTTTATCACTTTTATTTGTCTTGGACCTTCCGCTTAATATTTTGTTTGAAGAGCAAGTAGACAAAAATAGTTTGAAGGTCACTGCTTTAGTTTCTAATCCCCTCACCTCCTGCTTTCACGTTTGAGTAATCTGGGGTAAAGACGTAGCCTCTCCAAGGTTCCATGGCTGGTAGTGGCAGAAACAAGAACAAAAGCCATATGTTCATGTCTAATGGGGCTGTTTCCCTGACAACATTGATAACATTCTGTTTCCCGGTACCTGTACCCACCTACTATATAGTGTGTTTCTTTTTTTTTTTTTTTTTTTTTTTTAATTCTCAACCACTGCGCCACCAGGGAAGCCCTAGTGTGTTTCTTAATGATAATACATTATTTAACATCTTTCATATCCAATTCTCTGTACCTGTGCACAGGTAGTCATGTAAAGGACACAAGAGGAGACACAGTTAGGCATGATGTTATCAGAAAGCTGTGGAGAGGTTTTAAAATACCACCGTGGGGGAGTTTGTTGGAAGAGTCTTTTCTGTGGAGATGCTCCATTATTGTGCCCTGATGTTAGGGCATTTTGCGTCAAGTATAAGTGCCATGACATGGTGCATGATGGTTATTAAGAGGCCCAGAGCTCGAAAAACTATGAAGTTGGGAATATTCTCACAGTAAATGTATAAGATTCACAGGAATACAGAGTCTGACATCTGAGTCAGCATCATAGTTTTATGAGATACAACAAAAAGTGGGAAAGGGGCAAGTGACATGCATAAATGTTAGTAGCCATGCTCATCTTAGTTCAAGCCAAAGACATGTTATTGATTTTTCCAGGGAAAATAATACGTAGCCGTTTAAGAAAATTGCCTTAGATGACACTACTTTTTCTCCTATATTTCTTTTGTTTTCCCCCCCATTTTTTCTTTTCTTCCTCTTGATAAGTATTAATCAAGTGTGTAGTATGCGCCAGTACTCTTCAAGTACTAAAATCTTTTTGTGCCAAAAGAAGTAGAAACAATTTTTGTTGTCATTGTTGTTTGTTTGTTTGTTTTCCTGGTGAAGTGATTGGAACTTCCAAATCACTGGGATGAAAGCATCTTCAGTCTCAAACACTTTTCAAGCACGGTTGTATCTAGAGAGGTGTTGATTATTGTACTCTGGAAACGCAAAAATTCTACTTTTTCTCCAGTTTCCTCAATTGAAAAATGGAAATACCACCTGCAGAGGCTCGTGTTGTTTAACTAATTGCTAAGGTGGCACGCCAAGGGCTTGATGAGGAGGGTGGTAGCTGTCAACTGACAGTGGAATTGTCTGTAGGAGTTGTGGTGTTTTTTGACTCAGGGGTCTTTGGGTGTTTAAAGGCAGTTTTCACCTGTATTTTTCCTGATGGAAGATGAGCCTTCTAGCTGAACTAACTGCTTACCGGGAAAATCAGCTTCTCTGAATTAACTCTAGATTACTGTAATCCCACGTCTGAAGCTCAAAATCGTAATTTACTCTTGCGAGGCTGTGTTCAATCCCACTACTTTTACTTTTGAATGACCATACCAAGGGATATTGTCAAATAAGATGATTACATTCAAACATTCCGTATGAGAACCTGGGGAGACTTTCATCAGCCAAAATGTTGATATGGAACATTTGTTCATTTTGATGCACTTAATTGATATTTTCTTCAAAGGAGTGTGGAAACGCTCACTTCAATGGAATGCTTGCACTTTTGTATGTTTTCACTTTAGATAGAGGGTAAAATGGAGAATTTGGTGTTGGCAGTGGACGACTTTCAATGAGAAAAATTTCATTGGGGCATTATTTACGGTTGGATGTGAAAGAAAGAGCCTAAATTTCTTATCATTTAATTATGTCTTGGTAGAATTCCATGCTGGAGCCTCAGCATTTTGGCAAGGCTATTAATAGTTGTAGTAAAGTGACTAATGTCTCTCTTTTACCAGTAGTTTCATGACTGGCCTTTCCTCAGGCACTCCACAAAGCTTTACGTTTCTTCTAAATCAAATGTGAGCACTGCAAACAAAATGGGGTATAGTGACAGGAACGAACTCACTTATGTATTCATTCATTCAACGGTTCATCCTTCTATCCAACAATGTGGCGTACTGTACATCAGACACTGAACTTGGTAGAAATTGCTCTAGTTAAAACTTGGTAGCAAACAGTGATATTTGCACCTCCCTGCCTACTCATTTGCAGTCTGTACTCTGGGCTCCCAGTGAGAGGCCCAGGAAGAAGAACAAAGAATGCCTATTTCACAGGTGTTAGTGCTTGGAATGATAGATGAAATTTAAATTTGGAATCAAACACCAGCTTTCTAAGGTGTCCATAATCATCCTGATAGTCTGATATTAACTCCTAGGTCAGTTTCGGGGGGTGGGGGAGCAGAGAACAGAATGGGTCTTTCTGAAGAAGGCCAAGAGCTAGGCCAGGATGTTCTGAATTTCAAGCTGCAGTTCATCTTGATATTATTACTAATCAGGGCACCTCCTTCAGTTACTGTGGGTGCTTATAAACTGCAGAGTGCATGCAGTTCATGAATTTGGCTGCTTCTCCGAAGCTGCTATGAAAATTGCAAACAAAATTGCTTTTCATTTTGCTTTGACAGGCAGTGTTAATTTTATTCATCATTTTAGCAAATTGTATAATATTTCAGTTGTGTGCGGCATTGCCTTTGTCTTTTTCTGAAGTATATTTATGCTGAAGATATGAAAACAACAATAAAGAAGAAGCCAATAATAGCGTCTTGTAGTAAAAAGGGCTTATTAAAAGGATATTTTCTGCCTGGGTGAAAAACTTCCTTGAACATGTCATAAATAGTTTATAACACGCAGAGCTACACTTTTATTGTCTGTAGAAGTTGACTGTCTAGCTAGCCACATTTTTAAAATTAAAAAGTAATTTCCTGTCCATTTTGAATTTATATTTTGTTTACCCAGAACTTGTTCTAGTCTAATTAGACAATGACCATCTTTTTGAGGTCATCACAAAGACTGAGTAAATCAGACCCCACAGGAGACTTGGGGGTGAATGGGGAGTGTGCTGGCTAGGGAAGGATAGGGGAAGCCTGTAAAGATTTATCCGATAACAAAGTATATACATTTTCATTTTGTAGAAAAATTACACATGCCATAACAGCCAGTGGGTTGGTTTTATATTATGTGCTTCCCAAGCTCTTCATTGTAGTTTCGGCAATTCGAGGAGCCCTGCGAGCAGGCAATAAAAACAGAGCAGACTTCGTGCTTGCCTTTTTCATTGATGTCTCCTGCACAAGGCAAGTTCTGTTCAAATCATCACTGGGGACTGGTGGCATACTCTCCAACCTCAGATGTGAAGGGAAGAGGATCCTTTCTGCCAGGGGTTTAAAGAAAATAATGTTTATTCACAATACTTTTTAGGACATAAAGACTTTAAGATTTACAAGATTGCTGGTAAGGATGATTCATAACCGAAGTCCAGTTTTCCTTAGGGATTAACCACCATGGTTTGTTTTTTGTTTTTCTAGCATAGCAACTGAATTTCATCATTCATTTTGTCATTTAGCAATAGAAGACAACTTCACCAAAGAAGCTCACAGTACGAGTAAAATTGGAAGTAAATGGAAGCCATATGTTATTGCTGTAATTCCAAGGTTAAAAAAAGCTAGAGTTTTGGCTACTGCCTTTTATTCTAAGTGGAAGGAAGGTAAAGGATGCTTTTATTATCAATAGCCGTAAGTTTTTTAAAAAAGACATAGTTATTTATTTTGTTAATGGCAGCACGAAGAGCACACGACCAGAGCGTTCAAAGCAAGACTGATGTCTGGCAGTAATCCATTTCTTAACTTATGTACAGCTGTGGAGTTATTAATGCTAGTCAGGTTATGTGCAAGGATTCAGGAAAATTCTTTATTCCTCATTGACTCTTGACAGTTATTGTACCTAGAAACTGGGTAACGTGTTCTGAAGTGAGCAATTATGGAAATGTTTACTTCACTGGCTGCATGTAAATGTGTGCAGAGAATGTACCAGAATTTTTCCTTGGGGGTATTTAATTCTCTCCAGGGCAATGAAAATCAAATGATTTCTTTCTTTTTTTTTTTCAAAGCTTTTTTTTTTTTTTTAAGTGTTATAATGCAGCTGAATAATGATGAATGCAGTAGAGGAAAAGGAGAAAGGGAGAGAAAAGGAGAAAGAGTGAGCTACCAACGGATCTGGAAAACAAATTTCACTATGGAAGCTAAGACCCAAAAGGGATGAGTTGAGGGTGGATGTGGACTGAAGGCTAGCCCTGGGGGAGACCAAAGTTTGCTGGGGAAAATGATGGCAAATGACTATTATTCTGCGGTGGTACAGTGGTGCTTGTAATACATTTATCTTTGTAAGAACTTAAGCAATTCGCTCAGTATTGTTCACATCGAAGGGTATCACATTTGCTTGTTAATTAAATGCAGTATCAGTGCTTACTGTCCCTGAACAGTTTGGGGAAAAATCCAAATATATATGCAGAGTTATGAAATTTCTGTGCGTGCAAATGGATTTTGTACAAATCACAACCAAATTATTAATGGTACCAGTTGAGGTTTCTCCTTCTCTTATTTTGTTTTCCTCTCCTGTCATCTACCAGGTTTGCAAGTCCTCTTATTGCAACGATGGAGAGACATTTTCGGGATTCTTTCTTTCCTGAGAGGGAAAAAAAAAAAATCATGGGAATTAAGAGATTTAATGTGAATCAGAATGAGATGTTTCCAACACTGTGACATGTCTAAAGCAAATGAGTTCTGCGAAAGTCCGTTATAGAGAGATTCAAGCGGGTAGACTCTTAACACCCAAGCATCCAACAAGAAGTTGGGTACCTGTGTGCGCAACTGAAGTCACATGGCGCTTAGTCAGAGGAAACGGGCTGAAGTTTACTGCTCTTTCCAAAGTGCTGGTTGTACCAGAAAGTCATTTTAAAAAATTTCCTGCAGATATTTCTAACAGTAGTGAAAGTAAATATTAGTCTGAATTGGCCTCTATGGTCATCTGCCTGTCATTAGAATAGACTTAGATTATATTAATAAGAAGTAGTTGCCGACCTTTACACTTTTTTTTTTTTCTTCTTCTTCCTGAATTTCTCCTGAATTTCTTAAGGAGGGGTTTCATGAAAAGGGTTTTTATGTCTTGCAGAAAATTGAGTTTTGTAGACATTACCTAACTCTTGATTTGTCACACTGGGATCAATAACATTTCGCTGCTCTTAAACACACAGAATCACAGGGGACACATAATGTTTTTTATAAGTGCAGTAAAGTTAACGTGTTGTTGAAACAAAAACTCCTCCGACAGTCCCGTAATAAGTACACTCTGAAACTAGCAAATTATCTGTAATACTAAGAAAGGCAGGAAGAGCGCTTGAGAGTACAATGTGTACGTTGTTGGCATGAGGCACTGTAAGAATAAGAAATTAGGATTCGCTGCTCTGTCTAGTTGCATGTCAGGGTGATTACCGAGAGTCAGTTTCCTCAGAAGAGAAGCCGACCGGGCCCCCCCAAGGAGTGTTTCTTGGCCACATTTTTACCAAGTTTGCTGGGTATGTTTGGTCTCTTTGTTCTTTGAGGGATATTCTGTATTGGCGACAGAGGAAGCCCTTTCTTTTATAGCAAAGAAGGTATTTTAGGCCAGATAAGAAAAATGGGCCATTTTCTACTCCTCTCCCCAAAGTACATGCCTGGTCCATCAGTTTTCTTTTGGAATATTCACTGATATTCTAAAGATGTCTTCAGCAAATGTAAGTCCCATATGATATAATTTTCAAAAGATATTTGGAATTGAAATCACACTTGTATATGCTTTCATTTCCTCAGTCCCGGGAAGCAGAGGGGTCTCCTGTTAGACTAGGCTAGGTGGGCACTGCGCTTAACCCCTGAGATGCCGGGCTCTAGCTGCTGTGTCTTCACTCTACCCCCCTTCTGCTTAATTAAATTCCCTATTCCCCTTTCCAGGCCTCCAGATCCTTTTATTCTTCCCTCTTTCCCAACTGGTATTGAGTCATCCCTCAGATTATGTTTAAGAATAGGAATAGTACTGATTGATTTTATATCAGAGAGAGATGCAGTCTACAAGAAGTGACTGATTCGTGTCTGACCTTTGTTTTGTTTTCAGATGTTTTTTTTTTCTCTCTAGGAATAAAATGGTAGCCACGACGGGGAATCTGTTTAGATTGAGAAGAATGGGTGTTTTGTTGATGGCAGACACTGGCCCTCCTCCGTGTTCCCTGGTAGGTAGGGCTGGGAGCCGGGTGGAGGCTGCCATGCAAATCTTGTCATTTGACGCAAGCTGGTGCTCTTTCCTCCTTCGGCACTTTGCCGAGAATGTAGTTTTATGTTCATTTAATAATTATCCATTTTGGTTGTACTTGTCGGGGAGAGCTGCTTGAGCCCCATCAGTTTCCCAGAGAAGCACCACTCAAGCTCTTTTGCAGAAAATGTTTTTCCTTCCCTCCGTTCACTTCATTCCACTCTTCCCCTTATCGACGCTCTCATCAGTGCCAGAGCTCTTCAGTATTCCACTCCTGTCCTTTGTGAAGTGATTTTGCCCAGACACGTCTGGCTCAGGGTGAAGTGCCCTCCCCTGAGAGCGCGCACTGCAGCCCCAGGTCGCCAGCACCATGAATACATTATTATCCCAATTTCCATCCTGTTGCCACGGCAGCACTTTTGGAGCTGCTGGGTTATTAAGTCGTACATCACTAATACCCTGATATGAGCAGAAGTTGGATTTAATATCGGCCTTTGATCAGATTACCTCCCAACAGTCAGCTGTCATTAGAAAATTCCTTTGCTCATTATACCCTCCGAGCTCTGGCCTGTGTAGCAAGAGGGTGGCAGGGGCTGATACACGGGGGGCGATTTCCAGCCCAGTCCTCGCACCGTCCACTTAATTTATTTTCTGACCTTTTTGTGATTTGGGGAGATTATGCACAGCCGTGTGTGAGCGTGGGCGCGCGCACGCGTGTGTTTGTGTGTGTGTGCGTGTGTGTGCCTAAGTGGGACTACAGAATCTACCTATCGTTTTGTAGGTGGTGGAGAGAGGTGTGTGTGAGGGGTAGTTGTCTTTTGCCAAGTGATACTGTACTTGGTTGGAAAGTGTCTGTTTTCTGCCTGTCCTCGGGTAATGTATAAAACATGGTGCTTCAGGTAGAGATGAAGGGTAAACTGATGTCCCCCTAAATGGCCAGCCTGTGTATGCACCTAACACTTCACTGAGCAATCTGTCAACATGTCAGCAACACATGTTTTATAAAAAGCCTCCAGTGGGAGCAAAGGCTCCTGCCAGGGCTTAGGAAATGCTTTGAATTCAGCAGATTTCTATTGCTGGAGTCCCCCGAGGTTCCTTTTACAATGCCTACATTTCAGAAATTTGAACTTGGGACCCTTAGGGGGTTCTCTCCGAATGCCTGAAAATGTAGAGTTATATTGTTGCGTGTCCCCAAGCGGTCTTTACTAATACCTGAATTCGGAGAAGCTGGAAATTACAGAGCTCCCCAGGGGGAGCTTTATCCACACCAGGAAGAAGAGAATAACTCTGCAGGGAGATTGCTTAATGCATTGCTGAAATAAAAGAATTTGAGAGAGATGGGTTGAAGTGTGGTTTTTTTGTGTGTTTTTTTTTTTCCTTCTTTTTTCTGGCCACTCCTTCAGCTTAGCTAAGTCCTTAAAGACAAAGTCAGGGTAAGGAAGCAGCTGGGCTCTTTTTAATGAAATTTTAGACGTGGTTTTTGAAATAGTCAGATGCCTGATGCCTCTGTGTGTATGTGTGTGTGTCTGTGAGAGAGTGCATAGGTGTGTGTGTCTGTGTATTCCTTCTCACTAGAAACCTCTTTTGTTTACATGCAAAAAGTTGTTTTCGTTTTAAGGTGCATCAACAGTTTTGTTTCTTCCCAACCTTAGCTGTTTCTTTTTTTTTTTTTAATTCTCCCACGGTACCTATCTTTGTTACTTGGAAATATTTCTTCATCTCTTTCTCTTTTCTATGGTGCTTTTCTTTTATTACATCTGTCTGTCATGCTTTGTGCTCTACCCACTTCATAACTTGTGATGTTGCTACTTTCCTCTCCAACTCTCACGTCATTATTGAAGACTTTCTTTATCCCTATGACTCCCTCTTTCCTTTTTATTTTTCCACCAGCCTTCAGCAGCCTCTGTCTTCTGAACTCAGATTTTGGAAAACACTCAGATATTTCGGGCCGTCTTCCGGTGAAACGATTTCCCCGATTTTGATGGGTGACGTAGTGTTACTTTGCTGCTGCTGAATTGCACTGGGAGAGTTAGGATGCTTTGACAGTTCAGCCACAGATACACAAGTTCTAAAGTCAGGTGTGCGTGGATTCAGGAAGTAGTCTAGCTGCAGCAGGAGATGTGGTGTGTGTTGGTATAAACGTGTTGCACACATCCATGCCTGTGTTCGTATTGAACTGGGGCGTACGTACATACGTAGAGCTAGAGAGTGAGGGAGCCCCATTCTTACATTTTCAAGTGAATAAGAAAATTTGAAGTCCATTTCTGCTCTTTATTATCTCTGGTCAGGAGAAAGAAAAAAAAAATATCCTCCTTGTGTGTGCACTTTTCTAGCTCTTTCCTTGGCTGTCTTTTGACACCGTGTCACCTGACCTTATCAGGAGGGAGCTGGGGGCTTGGGCTCATGTTTACCCAAGGCCCCTCCTGGGATTGAACACTACCTTTGAGTCCAGCTTCTTTTAGCCTCACAGACAAAGACAAGGAGAGCATTCTCACAGAACCCAGCCATCCAGTGTAAAACAGTTCCAGCTGTGGCTGCTCGTGAATTTTTTTTTTTTTTTTTTGCGGGGGGAGGGGAAAAAGTATTGGCTTGTTTTTTAGGTGTGGCCACATTCATAGAGCTGTCTCGAGGCATTGATTTTTAACGGATTCAGTTTAAAAGTGGCGAGGGATTAAAACACCAACCCTTTTGGAATTTGGCAAATTATAACAATGTTTTAAACCCTAGTCACTGTGGCTGGAGGGATTCAGGTCTCTAATTGTGAAAGGCAGAAAGGGTCAGATGTTTTCAGATTTACCCAATTTATAGTATACTTAGGTTATTACAGCAGCACAATGTTATTTTACGTTTTAAATTTAAGATCACGTTTAACTATTGAATGATTTCCCTGACTGCTTTCTGAAAAGCTTTCCATTGAAACATCAAGGCAGTGAAATTAATTATCCTAAATGCAGACACATAAACTTGGAGGGGGTATGGTTCCTGTCTTTAAACGAATGCTTTGCCTGATGAAGCCACCACCCTGTGAGGGTTTTATCGGAGTATTTATTGTGGTTCAGCGATTGGAGACTGACCTCAGCTTTCAGTTAGCCAGTGCTGGACCCGAGACCAGGGAAGAGCCCTCGAATTCGACTCAGATTGTGACCCTTGCTAAGTGCTGGTTCGTTCAAGGGTTAAGATTAGAACAGAGCCATCTCGAAGAATAGGATGATGGGTGAAATCAGGCGACTGAGGTGAAATTCTACCTCAGAGAGAAAGAGGCAACTTTTCAAACTTGGACGAATGGTGGAGACTCTTCTGTGAGGGAAAAAAAAAAATCCTGCGTGGAGGTGATTTTTGATACATGTTAGAGGATCCGGCGGCCTTCCTGTGGGGGATTCTGGTTGTCCTCTCCTTGGATAGAGGGCTTGCGCTGCTCGTTACACAAACAGAGGTGCCAGCTGCCTTTTGGACAAAGCAGGCACACTGTGGTTAAAGTCCTTCTCTGAGCGCTTAATGCATTTGAGGAAAGGGTTTTGTGCTGAAGCACTTTTAAGTATCCACTGGAACACTTGAATCTGGCGCCCTAAAAATTTTAAAAGCTCTTTTATCTGTGCTCCACGTGGTGCCTTTCACTCAGACATCTTCTGTGTTCTTTGCTGTCCTTGGCAATTGGAAAGTGCTTTATTCTTGCGGGATTTTTTGTCTTGTTTTTCTTATTTGCAGGTGTCCCTGGTAAAGGCCTAAAGGGGAAAAAAAGCAGAATTTCTTACCTGAGTACTATTTCCACTTGAGGTGTGGCATTTTGTATATAATTTAACTTAATTTTTTTTAGGCTTCTGACCAGCCCTTTCAAAAGGATTCCTCTGCTGGCTTGTCACATTTGTAATGAGACACTGAGACACAGCATAGCACAGCCATGCTGCCTGTCATTCCACTTCCTAACCCCCCACCCCCGCCCCCTTTTTTTTTTTTTTTTTTTTTTAACCACCGTGCCACCAGGGAAGCCCTCCGCCCCTTTATTAATTCTGTGCTTGGCCAGTCAGTAGGAGTGCAGCTCTGCTGACTTCCTCTTTCCAAACACTGACCTGTATGATTCCTGAAGCAGACCCTGCCTCCTAAGGCCTGGGTATGAAGCACCCGCCTGAACTTTGTTCCTGGTCCACCGGCTGCTGTTCTGGAGGCGCGCCGCCGGCTGCCATGCTGTAGACATGCCTGCTTCCCCCACTGCTGCTCTCCCAGCCACCCGGTCCACTCGGAGCCTCCCCTTGTCTGCCATCTCTGCACCCATCTCCTTTCTGTGCTCTGCACTCTTGTTTCCCTTCACCTGGTCCCAGAGGCACTTGATGCCACCAAGAAAAGTTGACGAAAGTTTTAGCTGGAAGAAGTGTTAACGACGATATTCAACAGTTCTCTGTGTTCTCATTTTAACCTTCCAAACTCTAGAATGGAACCGAGGAGTTATTTTTTTCCGAAACCCTCAGATTCATAAACAGAACTGTTTTATAGTCCTAAAGCGGGGAGGGCCTTCCCCAAAACATACTTATTCTCTCTAGAGGGGTGCAAGGGCGATTTTTCAAGAGTCCTGAAAGTGGCATTCCAGTTTGAACAAAAGGTAAAAACCTTTGCCTGGGATGCGAGAGGATTTTTTCTGCTAGTTTTAGGCCAGCAGGGTTCTAATAAATGCTGATTAAGTACCGCCTGTGATTCCTTCTGTTATTTTTGACCACATGCTTTATTATAGCCACCTGCCTGATAAGATACTCCACACTGCACTGGGCCGTCACAAGCCTCTTAAAGTGTGCCACACTGAGATTTTTTTTCTGTTTTTTTTGGTAAGACTGTATATCATAGTGTTTATTAAAAAAAAAGTCAGATTGCTTGAGCACAATTTCTACCTCTACCTTTTAATAGCTGTGTGATTTAGGGAAGTTACTTAACCCCTCTGTGCTTCCTATCTGCAAACTGATGCTAATAATAGTACCCTCTTCATAGGGTTCCCTTAAGAAGTGATGGAGGTTATGCCTTCCCAACGCCGTGTCAGTTTAAAACACATACTAAGTGTTCAGTAAAATGGTAGCCACTATTAACACCCTATAGAGTCATTAGTAAATTAGTAAAAGTCAGTAGTAAATTTCCTATCTGCCACATTTTGCATTTCCATAAAATATATCCTTCGGAACAAACCTTGCGCCTCGAGATTAGAGTCAGCTAAGTTGATCTGGGCCAACGCTGTGCTTCGAGATAGAACGTGAGCTTACCCTGCTTACCCTGTGTGTACACGTATGAGCCTGTCCCCTCTCTTGACAGTCTGCCTAGTATTGGTGTCGAATAACAACAAAATCAAAGTCGGTTTTCGCGAAGAATAATTTCCTCACGTGTGTGTAAACTGCCTCTTGCTTTTCTCATTATTCTCTCTTCCTGGCTAGCTATGAAGAAGTTGCTGCAGATACAGCACCACACAAACCAACGTGTGCCGCCAGAGCACGGGGCAGCCAGTGGTCATTTTTATATCGCTTGACTCTTCACCCCTAAGTCCATTGTTTGTTGATAGGATATAAAAGGAATTTCTTAACCAGGAAGTAGAAAACGAGAGCTATACAGGTGTAAGGAATGATTTGCCCAGAATGTGTGTAAGTGAGGATGCGAGGTTTTGATAGAACTGGTGGGAGTGGATTTGGGTGATGGGGATATTTCTTGGAAGCCATTGTATTGAGGTGATTGGATCTGTGGTTTATAGTATCCTTGATCACCCCTTGAAGCTACTAAATTGGAAACAAATATCCCTAAAAGTCTAGGCGAACTCCATTCTTCTCAGTGGGTTAATTCACTTTATTATTGTTTTTAACTATAACACACGGAAAGGAATTGGTCACACACAGGAGAGGCTTGTGTCAGCACTTATATGTTATCCTTCTAGTTTCCAGGAAAGCTCACGCGTACTGGATGTGGGCTTCACTGTGTCTTCCTTCTATGTTTCTCGCTTTGAAAGCAGCCCGGAGTCCTTCAGGATCCAGTTGTACAGTGTGTGGTTCTGGACCCGACTTTTTTGTGTGTGTCTGGGATTGAATAAGAGTGTGGAATCCCATGAAGTAATGGTGACTGTATCTGAAACAGACAAAAGAAGTGACACATAAAGGTAGTAGAAAGGAGTTTTGCTCCTTTTCCCACGGCATCGTCACTCCTTGTAAAAAATGAAGAGAATCTGTTTGTAGAAGTGTGTGTGTGTGTGTGTGTGCGTGTGCGTGTGTGTGTGATCTGTTACAGTATTGTGATGTGCACTCAGCTACAATGTGGGCGTTTAACCTTTACATTTGTTACTTAATAATGATGTGTCTTTATTGCATGTACATGTTTGAGGCATTTCTCTGACATTTCCCCTATTACTCTCAGTGCTGGGAGTGTTGCAGGCAGGACGGCCATCTGTCAGGGCTGCGGACGAGGGCCGAGGGGAGATCTGTGTTTGGGTGGTGGCTGTTGGGGAGCACTGAGCGTGACGTCCTCTAAGGATCCTTCCAGCTCTGAGCCTGCAATTCTATGAAATAATTTGGCTCTGATGTAGCGCGCCAGGGACAGTTTTTTTTGAAACCTAATGTCATATCATATTCTTTATCAATATATCGTATCACTGCAGTTTGTGACATTCTGCTGTAAAATGCTAGACCATAAAAGCCTATAATTTATAAGGCTATATTAGGTACTTACTTTATGTATTATAGCCTGATAGCCTTGTAATTCAACATTGCCTATCATTTATTCTATATATAATTCCATGGAGGGTTCTGGTGACATTATAAACCACAAAAGCAGAGCTCAAGTGGTTAGTCATTAGAACCCCAAGATAGAAATACCTTGTATTACATTATTCAGTATTTATTATTTTCCGTAATGTGCAGGTAAAACACTTGGATTTGAAACGTTTTTTATTTATGCTCCGTATCACGGTGTTCATATACATGTCAATCAGAAGTACTCTGGTTGAATACCACATCACAACCATATGTGACCTTGTTTTTGTTTAAAACGTATGTTTGTTATACAAGGATGTGTTGTCCATTCCTCTGCATAACAAGTTTTTCCCCCAGCTGGTTATCAAAGAGAAAATTCTGCTGCCCATCCATTGTGAAGTTTGTTGCCTATTAAGTTCAAGAGAAGCAAAAGACATTTGTTTTTGAATGAATTCTAAGTCATTCATACAGAGCTTGGTCAAAAGTAAATACTCGACAAGGCTCTTTTACACAAAAACCACTGTAGTATTGGTAGTGGGCCAAAGGCTGTAGTTATACTAACATATGTTGAAATGCATTAGATCATTATTGTAGAATGCTGTAGTATATTTTTATAAGCTGTCTTTGTGTCCAAACTAATTACATAATAACTTCGATTGATGTAATCCTCTTACATAAAGTTGGTTCTTGTTTTATAAACAATACTGCTCTCTCTTCCGTTCCTCACTCCCTCACTACTCCTCTTTACCTTTTCAGGGATGTTTTGATTATAGAAGCCATGGGTGGTATGACTGATTAAGGTAACAGCAGCAGCTGGTATATTTCATCTGATTTCAGAATGAGAATTAAGCTCCTCCCCCCCACCCCCGCCAATTTCCCATCAATATAGGTAGTTTTTCCTTGAGATTTATAGAGACTAAACGTTTAGAGAAAGAGAAAGGGGACTAAAAGTTATTAAAGTAACTGAGTTATAAAGTAACTGAAGCCAACCTACTGTAAAAAATGACCTGTTTTATGACATCACATTATAATAACTATACACAGTGGTGAGCAAGTCTATGGAGGCTCCATGGCTATAGTCACTTATTTGTTAAAAGGGGAGGAAGAGAGAAAGGGATTTAAAAAGAAGAAGAAGAGAAGGAAGAAGAATTAGGAGCAGCCAGCTGACTGCTTTCAGTTTAAATCACAGTGCAATTTCTTTTCTAGCCAGTAAGTGACTTGGAAGTATTGAAAGATAAACAACCTGAGCGGAGGCCTTGGATTCTTGCCATATGCTAGGATCTCAATTAAGGGATGAAGTTGCAAGACACTTGAGTTTCATCACAAGTGATTCAGGGCTCTGTGGGTCAGTATAGCAGGCAGTGGTCTGTTCCAGTCATGGGCAGTGGTGGTTTAGGGGCATCACCACCTGAATTGGCATTAATGGGACTTAGTAGCACAAATCTTTTCAAACTGAAAGGAGAAATGCTGATAGAAGAGTGAGGGTTTAAATTTACTTAAATCTCCTCTTTGTTAGTAATACTTATCTCTTTTTTGTCATATGCTGAGGCATTTACTGATGAATAAGTAACGTGGAAAATCACAAACGTAAGAACTTGGATTCTCCATAGAGGACTGAGATTTTTTTCGGTGCTATTCAAAAGACAGGTTGGAGGGAATGTTGGAAATACCACATTTCTGGGTGCATGAATAGTGATTCTCTCCATTTTAGCTCTAATTTGCATTGCCTGTGCTGTCATATTTTGCTGTGGCCCCATTTTCTCTAAGTATTGCATTATTGACTTAAAAGGTGTCATTTTCCGAATGATGGAGGCAAGGAAGTACATTTTCCTTATTTTGTAATTTGCACACAGATTGAAGAAGACTTACCACTGTCACAAAATTTGGATATGATGGATCTTGTATTTTAACTGGATTGTAGGAGTAGGGAAATCTACCAGCACATTAATTTTAATGGAACATTGTGGCATCCTTGAGAAATATTTTGAAAGTTAAGTCATGCTAATTTTCTTCCTTACTTCTTTCCTCCTGTTTCTTAAGTCCTGATCGTCTCTGACTCTTTACTGTTCTGTGTCATCGTGGATGATCGTTAATTCAAGTTCTGTTATATTTAGTGTGGTGTTTTTCACCCATAAAAGTATAGTGCAGATATTAACTTTGTTATTCTGAGCCTGAGCAGGAACAAAATAATGTGATAAGAAGCTAATTTCTTTTACCTGTGCTTCCCACAAAAAGATAAGAAAATGACTGTAGGCATGCATATCCATTCTTCCACTAAGCCTTTTGACACCCAAGTGTTTGTGGGCACAAGGATTTTTGCACACTTTACTTGAGAGTAGAGCTCTGAGTTCCACTTTGATGTGACCCACTAATAATGGGTAATTTAGAAACCCAAATTAGATGTAGCTAGTTTTGTCTGTCTTTCTGTTTTGCCCTAAGCCTACCTTTCTCTTACTTGCTGCAGATGAAAAACTAGCTAAGTGGGTGTTGGGAAGGAAAAATATTGTGTTAACAGCCAGCATAGCCAATGATGGAACGTATAAGGAAGGTAGAAAGATTATAATATTTGATGGGCTTTTGCTTAGAATAAGCATGTAATGTTTATATTCCTTTTGTCAGACATTCTGATGTAGTATTAAGTAAGATTGTATATTAATGATGCTATATCATTATTATATTATACCTTATATTAATGATAATCTCCAAATCGATTTAATTATCAGTTTAGGATTAATAATCACTCACTGTGTTTTTCTGGATGTAAAATTGGTGTGAACTAAATGTTTCTGAGTTAATAGGACTTCACTAACTTCGTAAATATGAAAGACAGTGATATATATACCCGTATTTAATGAACCTTTGGAAGAAGCAGCATAAAAGTGAAGCGTAAGATGTGTATTAACCTCATTTCATTTTCAGTGAGCTGTCTTCTCCTTGAACTATGCCGGCAGCGTTAATGCATTACGTTCATGTATTGAGGGAAATGAGACCTGTAAGTACTTCCTTTGCTGTCCAAGTAGCCATCCTGAGTGGAGCTCTTTCTCTCTCTCTCTTTCTCTCTCTCTCTCTCTCTCTGTCTCCATGTATTCAGCATTAAAGTGATATTTTACATTGCTCAAAAATTATGTGAGTGTTTGTTGCTGTTGTGTAGGAAGGAAATAAATCAAGGGCTTTTGTGGGATTTTAAAGTCCTCCCAAGAGGAAAGAGCTAATATTAAGGCCTTCACAAGTGGGATTAATTTTGTATATCTCTCAGGAGTCTATTGGGTATTATATTTATACATTATAAAATGTGTTTTGATATGCCTTAAATTAATATTTTTCTATCTGCAGGTGAACGTGAAGGTAGCAGTTTCCATCTGGGGTGGGAGGAGCAGAGGAGAGGGAGGTGTGTGGGAGCAGTGACAAGCCTGGTATCGGGCGGGGATACACTCTTTGGTCCGATATTCAGATGGTTTCCTCTGGTGCCCCGCATTAGCCTCGGAGGCAGAATTTACCTGTTTACCTGTATGGTGGGACTCGAAGAAAAAATTCTCTCCTTTGTCCACTACCACTTTTTAAATTTTGCTTTTAAAATTTATGTCCTTAAAAGTAAGCTCTTTCTGCACGTGGTGCCAGTGGCCGATTGCCAAACTTTGTGCTTCTCCGCCATCAATAGCAGCTTCTCTGGACGTCTTCTAGCAGATGCTGTCAACTCATCACCTTTCCCTCACTCCTCTCACACCGCCTTCATGGATCACTGCATGTACTGGTGCTCGTGTGTTAGGGGGAAGGGCACAGCTGCAAAAGGGTCACCCCTGGAGGCCCGAGCTTCCTGTCTCCGTGGTGTAGGCAGTCCTGGTCAGTCTAGTCCTGTGACCTGTTTCCCCTTCCTTTCCTTATATTTGTTTGGCAGGAAGGCCCATTGGCCCCAGAGCAGAACACTAGCCCTCAGCTGGTGGGGGAGGAGGGGCGAGAGAGGGAGCCAGCTAGTCATTTGTCATCATGTGTATGTGGTGTTGGTCATCAAAATGTGTTGTTTTGAAAGTAACGTGTGTTTCTCGCTGTCTGCTTAATAATCGTTGCTATCTTAAATGAGTGAGGGCATTGCAGTAACATCAGGACTGCATGAATGGTTGCCTGGTTGGCCTATAAATCAAAGTGTAAAGATTCTGTGAGTTTATTTTCATTTGGTCACAAGTTTGGGTCTGTCTGGACTACTCAGCCAACTAGGGCTCTTGATGCTAGTAAAAAAAACACAAAAAAACAAAAAATGAAAGAAAACCTTATTTGTGTCTTTTTTAATGCTGTCTTTGGCTTCACCTTCTCATTTTTTTCTGCTTTGCTCCACAAGCTGTACTGGAAGAAATTTTAAAGTTCATCCTCTGCAAAACCTCAGTTACACGATAGAAAGGTTTATTCAAATGTCTGTCGTACTCTTACAAGTTTTATCACAGCATGATCCAGTGGCCCCACAAATCGGCAGCGAATCCACCGTAAATTTTTCAGTTCCTTGATGATTGAGTGTTTGCACCATGGCACGTTTTTTTGGCAATATTTTACAGGTCGGATAAAGAATTTGTTTTGAATGAAAGCCCAGATAAGGTTTGTAAGTTTTTCTCTTTTTCCTCTTTATTTCTGATTTTTTTCCCCCCTTTGGGGTTGGAACATTTTTTTCTTCGTGCTCTGATGCTTGGTTGAGCAGTAAGATACTGAGGTGCTTGCCGTGCCTGACAGACATAAAGTTAAATATACAACAATGAGGAAGGAATCTAGGGGACAAGCCGTAAGTCCCACAACAGACTTTAAGATGCTGTTGATATATTCAAATGACAACTCTCCCATCCACTAGACACAACATTTTATTTCATTTTGAATACAAGTCTGAAGCATGCCCCAAGAATTTTACATTGAATGTCTGGTGGTATGCAAGTATTTCTTCATTATTCCAAAGTGCCTGCCCACAACCGTATCATAAATATGAATAGATTCAGCTCCGTTGAACTTTGTTACATTTCCCGTCCAATGAGACTGTCCCTCCCGTCTCATTGTGATGGTAGGTTCTCCGTTTTTCAATCATGCATAATCTTTGAGAAAGTATTTTGTCAATAAAACTTTATTCATATACCATTAAGCATTAATAAATACCATGTGTTTAATTGTCTTCAATGGTATGGTAACCATTTCCATTTTATATAGTTAGATGACAGCCCAGTAGAATCAGTTGACTCTAGGAGGATTTGGGCCACAGGCTTAAGAAGTCGAGAGAGAGACTGCTTTCTGGTCATGCATCATCTACATAGGAAAATTTCCCAAGTTTCTCCTAAACCAGGCCAAAATTACCACCACGACTGCTGACCTTACTGAGGGATTTCTTGTGGGTTTGCTGATCTCTTGGCATTCCATACACAAAGGAATCCCTTGACGGCAGAGGAATCTCTACACTGCGGGATCAATAACTTGCAGTGGAGACTCCAGAAGCCAAAGCATCAAGGTGTCTGCATCATGGTTGAAGGCTCTTCCCCCACTCTTTGGAAGTGAGAAAAGGCAAGGGGTAAGGAGATTGGATTCCATGTTCAGATCTTCCACCTCTGCCTCTGAGTTTGCATGAGTTGTTTAATCTATCTGACCTTCAACTTAGTATCTGTAGGATGACACCTTTGAAATATTAGGGCCGTTTCTTTTCTGATGTTCTGTGGTTCTACCTAATTTTGTTTTATTGCTTTTATTATTAATAATGGGGAACTATAGTCCACCCAACCCCAAATTAGCCACTAGGGACAGCTAGCAGACTTCTTATAATAATGTCTCTATACAACGCACCATTGTGATCAAAACTTTTAAAAATAAAAATATGCAGCCCTAGCTGATATAAATTTTTTATGACTTAGGAACAATCTATATGTACTAATAGTTGTAACTAATATTTATATAGTCTTTCTACGTTTCAAGCTCTGTTCTGAGTACTATACATGCCTTTGTACCAACCAGATTTAGGTACTAATATTGTTATAATCTCCACTTTACAGATCGGGGAGCTGTGGAACAGAGAGGTTAAGTAACTTTTTCAAAGTCACGTAGATGGTGAATGGTGGAGTTGGGATTTGAACTTAGACAACCTGCCTCTGGATTCCAAGCTCGTAACTCCTATACCAGGCTACTTCTCAAATACCCACATCTGTCCCTTTCACTACATACAAATCACAGAGGCCCTCCTGTGTCTGCTGCTAACATTCACTATTGTAAACAAAAGTTTGACCTTTTAAACATCTGAGCGTGTAGAACTGCAGTAAGAGAAGCTTCCCAGTCGGGCTAGCCTGCTCGTATTGCGGCTACCTGTCAAAATTTCTTTTCTAACTCTTTAATCTTTAAAACATGTTATAGGGATTTAAAATTTATTAAGATTCATGCTATTTTTAAAGTGCCGTTGAGAGCGCTAAATTGTGGTTAGTCATTTACAAATCAGTGGAAAACGACTTAATCAGGTTGCTTTCCTTCCAAAGCTGGAGATCAGTTGCATTGAGGGGACTGAGCATTCGAGCGGGAGGGGCTGGTGGATGGGGAGAATTGATGCATACAACTCTAGGTGTCTGAATAAATCTGGACAGTGTCCTAGAGGGGGGTCTTAGGATTACTGTGAGGCCTCTGTGGGGAGAGAGAAACTAGGCAACCATGAGTAAGTTCAGGAAAGAAAGTGGGGAAGTACAGTGTAACATCATTCGTTATGAAACCTACCTAGACTGAGTGAAGTAAGTCAGGCAGAGAAAGACAAATATCATATGATATCGCTTATATGTGGAATCTAAAAAAAAGGCTACGTATGAACTTATCTACAAAACAGAAATAGAGTCACAGATGTAGAAAACAAACTTATGGTTACCAGGATGTAATGGGCTGGGGTTGGGGGGAGGGATAAATTGGGAGATTGGGATTGACATATACACAGTACTATATATAAAATATATATATATTAGATAACTAATAAGGACCTATTGTGTAGCACAGGGAACTCTACTCAATACTCTGTAATGGCCTATATGGGAAAAGAATCGAAAAAAAGAGTGGATATATGTACATGTATAACTGATTCACTTTGCTGTACACCCGAAGCTAACACAACATTGTAAATCAACTATACTCCAATAAAAATGAAAAACAAAACAAAACAAAAACCTACCCAGGGCCAGTCCTGAGTCCAAGAAAGGGAGAGGTGAATATCTAATTATCCTCTTTCATCTTGTTCTTTGGTCTCTCCTCCTCTCCCCACATTGCTGTTCTCAAAAGTCAGTGCCAAGACAAGTAGTTTGAACAGGAGAGTGAAGCACAACAGGAGTCAAGTAGTTGCGGTGTGTGCCTGTGTGTTATTGTGTGTACGTGTGTGTGTGTGTGTGTGAGATGGTGGGACAGGAATGGTGGTGGAAGCTAACTGAAGTTTAGATTTTTGTTTCATATTTTTCAAAAAATGTATGTTGTGAATAACAGTTGGCTTACCAACACAGTTTTGGAAGACATCCTATAAAAACCTAATAATAATAACAGCAACAACTTAATAATATAAAACCTACTATTATTGTCTCACTTAATGAAGCTGTTTATTTTGGCCCCTGATGACACTTGGCCTCCGTTAGTTCAGTCTCCAGGCATATGCTTTGACTTTGCCTACAGACTTGATTTATTTATTTTTAAATCATCTATCTATCGATCTATCTATTTTAGTGCAGTTTTAGGTTCACAGCAAAGTTGAGAAAAAGGTACTGCCTGCAGACGTTTTGCTTCCTTTCTTTTATGCTACACTGGTTCCTTTGAGGAGTGTAACAGAATAATTATTATTTTCTTCTTTTTCACGGTGTCCATATTTCTTTCCCCTCCCTCAGCTTCTTCCTCTCTGCTTCTTCCTTTTTCCCATCTAACTCTCTGTCTCACAAAATATCTGATGATATTTTCTTGATTTGGCTAACAAATAAACAGAACTTCCAGGCTTTTGTTTAATTAATAATGAAAATTACTAGAAGGAATAATCAGCATAAAAATAAAACCTGATAATGGTGTAAATTGCACTCCCCCAAATCTGGTTTTGAATAAAATTGACAGAAGAATGATATCTTCTTGACAAAATATAAATCTTCAACATTTGAACCAGAGAAATGGAACTTGGTGGGAATGTTGATCTTAAAAGAGAACTCACAAGGTGTTTGAAATGGACAAAAATCAATAAATGAATCAAATTATCATAATATAATTTTAATGAAAGTGAGTTGATCCTAGTGAAAATAATTTCAGTGAAATAAGAATGAAAATGGGAAACAGAGTAGTTTGTGCTATGTAAGAAATTGATAAAGGAATTGAATCAACTCAGTTGGGTTCACTCCTCAAAATTCTTTAATGATAAAAATTCATCAGTAGTGACAAAATTCTGTTTAAAAATGCTTGTTTTCAACATTGTATGTTCAAAATGTTGGAACAAAATGACAGAGTAAAAGCAGCAGGTGTAAATATACTAATCCCCTCATTTAATCCTCATAGCTCTACAAATTAGGTGGTATTAGCTTATATCACAGAGAAGTAGTTGAGGCCCAAAGAGTTTAAAAAGTTGGAAACTTCTTGGACCAGGGATCTGATTTATATACATCGTAATGACGAGGATACCAGTACTTTTTTTATGGTATCTATCTGGAAAGAGTAAAACGGTTTGGATATAAAAGTATTTTACTACATGGAAAAATCTGGCTCTGTTAAATTCTAAATATAGTATCACGGTCATAAGTTTGATATTCTAATGAAAATTCTAATAACCTATTCAATCAGTTTTGCAGATAGGTTAAGAAAATTATTAACCTGAATTTCTTCTCCTCAATCACAGTAACTATGATCATGTAATTCGATCATGGTAAGAATCAGTAGTTTGAAAGATGGGTGAAATTAGTGTCTCCCATGTGTTAGGCACTGGGAACTAAGTTTAAATATCAAAGTTACCTTCCGATTCTGGATGTATTTATACACTTTTGGCCTGGGGCTTCATGAGACTCATTCTTACCTTGGTTTTAAGAGATCTGAGATTTCTCATAAAATAGTCTTATAATCTAAATCAGTGCCCAGGTAGTGGTTTATTGATGATTGTCCAAGCCAATGATTACAAAACAGAAGAGGAGATACTTTGCCGGCCACTTCTGACACTGCTATCCCTCTCCCACCGCCCCTCCTCTTCCCCACTTCGCAATTACCCACCAAGAGCCTCTAAGTTGATGTTCCGAGAAAGTTTGAAATAAGCCATGCTCCTTCTTGGCAGTTTCTTTGCTTCCCTCCTCAGCCCTTTTCCACCTCCTAGTTCTCTCTGTAGGTCTCTTGGCATATTTGAAAGTTCCTAAACCCACTCTGGGATGTCCTTTACATCATTCTGTACTCTAGAGGTTCAGGGACCCCCTTCTTATACTTATCCTCTGCCCCTGGCAGACGGCCTGTTCCTTCCATTTGATCTATTTTAGCTAAGTGTTAACAATGTGGTTTTGTTTTGCCTTATATTTACTTACCATCTCAAAAATCTTACCACTTAATTATTTTGATTACTTGTTTAATGCTTTTCAGAGCCATGGGCTTCATGAAGGCAGAGATTATATTTTTCTTTGATCATAGTAGTTATTCAGTAAATATTTGTCAAATAACAAATGAACTGCTAATTGGAGCAAATGCATGCTAAGATGTGAATAACCAATATGGTCTTAACCTTCCCAGACTTTTTGTTTTTAATTAGGACTTTTTTTTTTTAGTGCAGTTTTAGGCTTACAGAAAAATTAAGGGGAAGGTACAGATATTTGCCGTATACCCCATCCCCATACATGCATAGCCTCTCCCATTATCGACAGCACTCAACAGTGTGGTCCATTTGTTACAACTGATGAACCTCCACTGACATCATAATCACCCAAAGCCCATCATTTCCATTAGGGTTCACCCTTGCTGTTGTAAATTCTATGGGTTTGGACAAATGTGTAATGGCACGTATCCATCATTATGGTGTCACGCAGAGTAGTTGCACTGTCCGGAAAATCCTCTGTGCTCTGCTTTATTCATCCCTCCCTCCCTGCAACCCCTGGCAACCACTGATGTTTTTACCGTCTCTTTTTACTAGTTTTACCGTTTCAAGAGTATCATATAGTTTGAATCACACAGTATGTATAGCCTTTGCAGATTGGCTGCTTTCACTTAGTAATATGCAGTTAGGTTCCCCAATGTCTTTTGATGGCTTGATAGCTCATTTTAGTTGTGATTAACGTTCCATTGGATATACCACAGTTTATTCATCCATTCACCTAGTAGAGGACTTCCCGATTGCTTTCAAATTTGGCAGTTATGAATAAAACTGCTATAAACATCCATGTACAGGTTTTGTATGGACATTTGTTTTCAACTCCTTTGGGTCAATACCAAGGAGCATGATTGCTGGATTGTATGCTAAGAATATCTTTAGTTGTGTAAGAAACTGCCTAATTGTCTTCTACCGTGGCTGGATTATTCTGCATTTCCACCAGCAATCAGTGGAAGTTCCTGTTGCTCCACATCCTGCTCAGCATTTGGTGTTGTCAGTGTCCTGATTTTGGCCATTCTGATATCTCCTTCTAATATTTCCATAAGCTCATTGGTGGCCTTTGAGGAGTGTAACAAAGTGGAAAATGATCATTCCGGTATTAGGAGGGAAGTCATTTTGGGATACAGGAGTTCCTAGAAAGGAGTGCTCTATTATAGGAATGTGTAACCCCAGGGGAAGGTGCCTGCCTTAAGCTGTTACTGTTTTGTAAAACAAAAACATTCCATTCTATCTCGGAGCTCCCAGGTTTCCTATCATTCCCACCGATGTTTTCAGAGCAGGTCTTTGGGAAGGGGGTGTAGAAGACTCCCCTGATGTGGGAGTGGAGTAGAGGAAAACTGGGGGGTGGTGGGTGGGCAGACAGAAGTGGTTGTTTACATGTACTATATAGGGACTTCTTGTCCTGTCTGTTCTTTATAAGGCAAAAGTTATTGTCCATTGTGCTACTATCTCTTCATTGTTTGTTGACTTAACTAAGGGTTTTATAACCCTAGTAAAAACTTAAAGAGTTTTGGGATGTTTGGTCTGTTGCTCTGTTTGTTTGAAAAAGTCTGCCTCCTTTTCTTTAGTGCTGGTGAGGTCAAATGCTGGAGTCTTTTGGCCTAGCAGGGAGTGGGTAATAAGTTATGGTCAGAGTCAGCCACTCTGGGCCTGACTGTCAGGTACAGGACTTTCAGCAGAGCTGTTTTCCTATAAGCCCCTTCTGCTGAGACAAACTTGTAGAGCCCACCTGGTCAGGGGGCCACCATATTGAGACTGGACAACATCAGCTTGATCTCTTTGCTGAGTGGTTTTTAAATCAAAAAATTTTTAAAGAAGTAAAAAAAAAAATACACACGTGTGTGTATGTGTAAATATGTATATGTGTGTGTATGTGTGTGTGTGTATATAGAGAGAGGGAGAGCGGGAAAAAGGAGAGAAGAGAGAAGGAAAAGGGGAGGGGGAGGTGGGAAGAAACTGGGAGAAGGCGGGAGGGCAGAGGGGTTGGATACAAGGAGGAGGTGATCATACACATTCTTTTGGCTTTTTTGTTTTTCCTCCTACCTGTTCATAAATGCAGGAAAAGTGAAATATATGTTGTGACTAGACAAGTTGAGATGATGAAGCCGTGCACTGAATAGGCAAAGCCTTACTAGGCCCCTTCCATGCGCTAAGCATACTGTGTGATGAGGATGGCGAATAGCAGAAAACTGTGAAATTAAGCAGGGAGGGAACTCTGCTCAGTATTAGGTAACAACCTAAATGGGAAGAGAATTTGAAAAAGAATCGATACATGTATACATATAACTGAATCACTTTCCTGTACACCGGAAACTGACACGACATCGTTAACCAACTATACTCCAATATAAAATACAAAGTTAAAAAAAAATTTAAATAGAAAAAAAAAATTAGGCAGGGAATCAGTGTCATTTATGCTGAGGTACAGGGTACCTTTGGAACACAAAGGAAGGTGCCGTTCAGAGTAGGGTTTGAGCGCTGAGCTTTAAAGCTCATCCTCTAGCTACTGCTGATAAATAGGCAAAGAATTTAGTTAATTACAAAACATATTAACTCACTTGCCCCAAAGTTTCTGTTTTGCTAGTAAGCAGAAGCACGGTGATGCAACCAATGTTGGACCAAATTCCCCTTGACCCTGGAGATGAATTCCCGGAGACCCAAACTTCCTCTCGGACCCCTGCATTACCCTGTAACAACTGCACTAACCCTCTAGAAGGCCAGAAGCTCACACACAAAAGCAGAGGAATCTTGCTTAGTAATGTATCCTGGAGAAAACGTTCCCAGGTTTCAGTACTTCACTCTGTTGAAATTGTGCCTTACTAATAAAAATGGTTATATATTATTTATAAAGTAATGGTTACGTTTTAGCTGAACTCGGGTGACCTGTGTTTCCTTCCTAGACTCCTTGTACAGTTTTACTCTCCATGTGCTTCAATATTTTTATTTGTACCTATGAATCTCATGGGGGTTTTGAAGGTTGGAGAGATAACATAGCATCGGTAAAGTATTTCAAGCATTGAGGAGTTGCACTACCTATATATACGATGCAGGAGTAATGATAATTGTAGGAAATCCAGTTCTTTGAGAAACATGCCAAAGAGTACAAAGTTTTGTGATAGAGTTTTAGCAATAGGAATAATAGTTATAATTTATTGGAAACTTACTATGTGCTAGGCATACTACATTCTATGTTCTCAGTGCATGTTTAAAAGAAACCCAGGAGGGCTTCCCTGGTGGTGCAGTGGTTGAGAGTCTGCCTGCTGATGCAGGGGATGCGGGTTCGTGCCCCGGTCCGGGAGGATCCCACATGCCGCGGAGCGGCTGGGTCTGCGAGCCATGGCCGCTGAGCCTGCGCGTCCGGAGCCTGTGCTCCATAACGGGAGAGGCCACAACAGTGAGAGGCCCTCGTACCGCAAAAAAAGAAAAAAAAAAAAAAAAAGAAACCCAGGAGTTTTTCAAATGAAGATGCTGAGCCTCTGAAGAAAAGGTTGAAAGTCCTAAGGCTGTCTTCCTCCACGTTCCATGCTCCTAGCTTCCATATGGCACAGCCCCTTTCCACGTGATGCTGCCTGTCCTTCTCAGTGCTGACTGCAGCCCTGATGGGTGCTAAACACTTTACTAACATCAGCTTCCTAAATCTTCCCAACCAGCCTTAGGAGAGGTAGGTATTGATTTTGTTCTGTTTTCCATTTTAACTATGAGGCATATTTATCTAACATGGTCACACAGTAGATAAGTGGCAGAACTTGGATTTGAACCCTGGATGTGTCTGACCCAGAAGACTCTGGCATTTACCATTGTGTTTTACTGTCTCTGAACCTAAATCAGTTCACGCTCAGAAACTTTCCGTAGTTTCCTGAGGCTCTCAGAATGAACTTCAGAGTGCTTTCTGTGCTCCACGCTTCCTCTGTCATTTGCCTGAGCCGAGATTCACAGCCCTACCACTAGCTCCAGCCCCACTTGTGCACAGTTCCTTGAACTAACCAAGCACTTTCCTCCCCAACCTGTTCCCCTGTGCTATGCTTTCTGTCTGGAGTCAACCCCTTCCTCTCACCTCTTCTCCCTCCTTGTTTAAGGGACCGGTCCTCCAGCGGGGCCTTCCCGGAGCCCACATCTAGGTGTGTCCACGGCGACGTTCTCTCAGAACACCTGTTGTGTAATATCTGTCTTCCGACTACCCTGTAAGCTCCATCAAGTCTGAAATCCTGCTGTACTGACGGCTGTGTTCCCAGTCCCTGGCACATAACAGGCACTCAACAAATCGCTGTTGTGCACGTATGGAAGGAAGGAATGGTCTTGATTCTATTTTGCCTGGACCCCTGGCTTTGTTTTCCCATTTCTGCATCTTTGTTTTTCACTCTACTCCCGTCAGCCCTGTAGTCATCTCTGCTTCTGGAAGTTTGTGTCCAGGGTGTCCTCTTCAGCTACTTTGGGGGTGACCTAATCTGATGCCCTGTTAGATATGAGCCCCTTGGGTGTAGAAGAGTGTACATATTGGTTGGATTGAAGCAAATTGATATCATAACTCAGTCTTAAGAAGGTTTATTTCACAAGGGTCACAAGAATTGAATCAAAGGGCTGCTTCAAAAGTTTCTTTTCTGCTCAATTACAAATCCAAACTTGGTTGAGACCTTAGCTAGAATGGGCCAATTTAAAATCAGCTCATGGTTTGATCCTTCCCCGAGGAGGAGTAACCTGCCTTTCAGGCCTCCCTCACGGAACCCCCAGGCTGGGGAGGAAGATAGAGCAATAGACTGGCTCTACTTTTAGTGTGGACTTTGCGGGCGGCCCTGTTGTTGATAATAGCTTGGGAGCGGAGAGCTCAGGTGCTGGATTTGAACTGCATGGATTCAAATCTTCTACTACACACTGACTCTCACACATATATGGGGCCCGAGTTTCCTCATCTGTAAAACCTCATGGATTTTTGTGAAGCATAGATGACTTGACATATGTAAAGCACGTAGCAGGGTGCCTGGCGCATTGTAATTAGCCAGTAAATGATAGCTATTATTTCTATTATAATGTTTTATACCTAAGCAGTACTTGGTGTCTGCAGAGCATTTTCATCTATTGTATTGTATTATAGTAGATGGGCGGGCAGTCCCTGGGAAGCCCACATAGGTGGTCATCTTTTGTAGATAAAGAGGTGGCCTATCTCCGGGGTCATTTTTGTAATTCTTAGTCTTAAATCTCGTTTTTCTTCAGAAGACACCATAGGGTTATGGGAGCAGAAGGTAGATAAGCTGATGGGTCAACAGGCGCTCCTCTAGCTGGCATGGGATTCCTCCGTATGGTCTATTCCCAGTGTTGTTTCACTTAGTTAGAATTTCCTCCAGCATTGAGGCTTCCCACACATTTCTCGGGAAGCTGTTCTTTTAACATATTGCCATTAGGATTTTTTTTTTTCTTGAGATAAAACCTGAATTTTCCTTTGCTTAATTTAATCCCTCTTCACATACACCTCGGACCTCTTTAAATAATTCTTTTCCCTCCTTGCCATTTGCACCTTTCAGTTGCTTGTAGAGAGTTGTCATAGCTCCCTTTGGGCCTAATCCTATCACTGTAATTCATGTTGGGCAAGCTGTACATTTTGTATTAGTCTGTGGGCATATTCTGAGAATGCTCTCTTGCTGGAATAAAGGCAATTCTCCCGTGGTATCATCCAAACCTTATCATCAATAACAGCTACTAAACGTGAAGCAAAGCAAGTGACTTTTTGAGAAAATAGGAAGGTGATGAACAGGAAGACGTTGTTTACCTCTTTATATTATTATTATTATCAATTATGAGGGTGCACTTGATATAAATAATTAAATATGTAGTTGTCTTTATTTAATCTGTAATCTATATGTATAGAAGGGGATACTACACAGATAGCCCCAAATAACACATAGACTGAAAGACATTTAGGTTTTAAATGTGAAGGAGTGTGTGTGTGTGTGTGTGTGTGTGTGTGTGTCTATGTGTTTAATGTTCTGAGAGTTTATCCAACATATTGAAGAGGAAACTGAGAAAACTAAATTTAAGAGAAACTGGAAGTTGATGGGCTGCACCCATCCTAATGGGATATGAGTTTCTTTCTGAGTCTCTAAGACCATGGTTCTTCAGAAACATGGGCCGGCCTTTCCGATTAAAAGAGATATAAAGAATTTTGAAATATACATTTGATCAGCTACAAGCATCTCTGGCAACTTGGAAAGTGTTTTCCAGGGAAGAGAAGGTTCCATAACCACTGCTGCTAGATCAGGATATAATAAATTCCTAGGAAGCCTTCCCATTGGCTTTGGGGGCTCAATGTAGTCACTGGCAGGCCAAAGAGAGCAGAAAATATCACTTGTGAATGAATTTCTGACTCTCAGGCAGCGAGTCCTCCACTTTGAGACAGTCATAGAATTTTAGAACTTCCCAGACAGAAAACACTAATAGAAACGTAGTCCCTCCTGATTTTACCAAGAAAGCAAAACCAAGGTTCAAACAGTAAGTGATGTATTTAAGATCACAGAGGAAGTTGCGGGCAGACGTGTTGTTTGAATCCAAGCATCCTTTCCTCGTTGTGCAGAGGGCTCTTTACTAAAGCTCGCTCATGGCTTGATACTCACATTCAGCTTAAAAGCCCATCCTGACAAGTCAATTGAGCAATGGGCTGAAATGGATATCAACTAAACGCTCTTTTTGAAAACAGATCTTTTTAATCATGATAGATTTGAGCTAAATGAAAGAACTTAGATATTACTTAAATTAATTATCAATTCTGTTTTCCTCAAGGCAACAGAAGTTCCTAAAACAATGAGTCCAAGTGTTTACCCTGGCAGCTACCCCCTCCCCCAATGATCGCCTGTAACCTCCCTCTTCAGCCTCATTTCTTATCAGTCTTTTCTCATCACTGTGTCTTTCCTTGGGCTTTTTATTAGTTCACCCAGAGTGTTCCTTTCAAAAAAAAACTATATCTGTGGTGCCTCTAGGAAAGCATCTTTCCCATGGCCGCCTTCTGAACTCAACCCAATGGCATGCTCAATATTTCTGAAACATTTGACCACCTGCCTTTCTCTGAGATTCTGTATACCTTGTTCCACCATCCGTGAGCTCGGTTCTCTTCCTTCAGCTTCATTCATGTTTATATTTCCCACGCAGCACTGCTCTCCTTCCGACCTCTGCTCTTGCTACTTCCCTGAATCGCCCCATTTCCCCACAGAGGACTCTGGAGTAAGAGCCTTTTCAGCATCATCTGGCCTCTGGGATCCTCCTCCTGCACTTTGCCCCTGTAGGGAGCCTCTTTGCAGCTGTTCAAGTCTCAAGGGTAGACTCAGAAACCCTACTTCTCTCAGAAGCCCGTCTGAAATGCTCCACTTTGAAAGCAGCTGCACAGGTTGAAACCAACCTGACATAGTCTGTTCCATCTTTGAATTTCCACTGGGCTGCTTTTTTTTTTTTTTTTTTTTTTTTTTTTTTCGCTACAGTCCTCTGCATCGGCAGGCGGACTCTCAAACGCTGTGCCACCAGGGAAGCCCATCCCCTGGGCTTCTTTTAAGGCACATATGGTTTTCTTTGCATCATAGTTGCATATGTTTTTCAACTCTGCTAAATTAAAAAAAAAATTACCTGTGGTAAAGTATACATGACATAAAATGTTACTATCTTAACCATTTTTAAGTGTACAGGTCAGCAGTGTACATTCACATTGTTGAGCAGCCAATCTCCAGGGCTCTTTTCATCTTGCAAAAACTGAAACTCAATGGCCATTAAACAACTACTCCCCCTCCCCCTCCCCCCAGCCCCTGGCAGCCACCCTTCTGCTTTCTGTGTCTGTAACTTGACCGCTCTAGGCGCCCCATATTCATCATCAGTTCTGGTTAGAAGCAATACAAAGAATTTTGAAACAGGCAGGTGCTCATCTACAAGCATCTCTGACAACTTGGAAAGTGTTTTCAAGTGGAATCATAAAATATTTGTCCTTTCGTCACTGGCTTATTTTCACTTAGCGTAATGTCCTCGAGATTCATCCGTGGTGGAGCATATTGCATACTTTTCTCCTTGTTAAAGACTGAATAATATTCCATTGCATATGTACCACACTTCCTTTATCCGTTCATTTGTTGATAGACATCTAGGTTGCTTCCACCTCTTGGCTATTGTGAGGGATACTGCAATGAACGTGCGTGTGCAAGCATCTCTTCCAGACCCTGCTTTTAGTTCTTTTGAGTCTATGCCCAGAAATGGCATTGCTGGAACGTATGGTTAACTTGACTAAATTTTGAGCTTATAGTGTATTATGATCCTTGAGAATGAGGACGGAGTCATTCTCATCTTTGTATCTTCTGAGCATCTATCACAGTGTCTTGTAGGTAATAGGCATTCAGGAGGTGTTTGTTGAATGAACGAGTGAAGGAAGCAAATCGTTCTTAATATTGCATATGAATGACATGTAGATTGAAATATTTACTTGGTTTGTATCAGAAGTCAACTGGCAGGGAAAGGGTATATATAAATACATTTTTTTTTAATCTGCAAAAATAAAAACCCAAGAGCACTGTATACATTCTTAGGGAGAGATTTTATTGGTAGTTTTGTGATAGGCGGTTGCAGCTTTATACAAATTTGAAGAAAAATTGTTAAACTTTCCACCTTCCTTTTTACTCTGTGTACAAAGAGCTATAACCCATTAACTACTAAAAGTCACAATTGTTTCCAGAATAGTGAAAGTAGCTGTTACAAAAATGATTGTAAAATGTTAAGTAATGGCAAACAGGTTCATGCTCTGTGTAATGATCAGACAACTAGAGTAAAAGCAGCAATTATGTGTTCCTGGACCACACCGGGGGTGAAAGCAAGAAAAGCAGACACCCTGACTGCATATTATGAAAAAGGCAATGCTTTATATTTACTTTGCCCTTAAAAGTTTGAATGATCTGGCTAACAGAAGTAGACAATACCCACGGTTTGGAATACATTAAAATGGCACATACAGTAAGACAAATTGCTATTTTATAGGCTTGCCACAATGTAGTAAATGTATACTTCTGGCTTGATTCATAATAAATTTGCATAACATTTGCTGGGAGTTTTCACTGTTGGGAGTTCATTCCTCTCAGCCTCTTTCTTAAGGGTGGCGCCACTCCATTATATAAGTGCAGGGGTCTCCATATGAAAAGAAAGGGGAGAGTGGGGAAGAAATCCAGCGACAAAGGTCTGTAATCAAACAAGCTGCACCCGCCCCCAGCAGAAAACAGCTGGTATCAATTAAGATTCAAAGAAAAGTCCATTTTTACAATGGGATACTGGTGTGTAGAACAGGTCCATTCCACTTCTTATTTTGCTTCTTTCTTTGGTGTCTCTGAGAGCTCCAGGCTCAGATCCACTGCTTGGGGGTACAGGGAAAGTTGGGAGACAGGAACACCGTATTCGTTCAGATTGGGTTTGTAGAAAGTACCTCTCGATCCAAATGTAAATTATCAGGGAGAAAAACCTGTAAATTATCCACAACCACAGATCCACCAGCATCTGCCAAGAAGAAGCTTAATTGGTTTTATAAGAATCAGGCTATAGGTAAGTGAGACTTCGATTAAGAAGTTACGTCAGCTGTCTGGGTGCAAGCTGATGGATATACTGCTATTATATTACCAGGGAACATCTTCTACCTGTTTGATTTTGTTCGGCCCTTCAAGATGGGATTTGAAACACATTAATTTAGGTAGGGTACATGTTTTCACCTTTAAGACGAAATCAGTACATATCAGTACTGAATTACTTCTGTTGCATTTACATCGCTTTATTGATCTGGTTGCATGGTGCAGACAGCCCTTCCAGTCCCACAGTTATTCACCACTGTCCACGTCTGCTGGTGAAGTAGACATAGACTCTAGAACCCAAAATGAAGCGCGTCAATTATGATTATGGGACTTCAGGTAAAGAACTTAATTCCTCTGGGCTGAAAAACGTGTGCTGAACAAGCTGATTGGTGATGCTGCTTCCAGCTGTAAACGTCTGCTTCTTTCTGTGATACTATCATACCATGTGAATAGATTTCTGGACCACCACACAGTCAAAGTAACTAAAGAGGCAGAGCGAGGATTTGAGTTCATGTTATGTGTGAAAACTAGCCAAAGAGAAGCGTAAGGTGCTTGAAAATCGCTGTCCTACACATGTGCTATTGAACTCTTTGGAGGTGTAGTCCAAGCCAATACCATGCCCTGTGGTGCCCTCAATACTGATTTCCTACCTTTTAGAGGATTTCCTACTTTTTTAGAGGATCTGTATTCCTTTAGAGGATCTGAGCAAATTATTTGCTGATCATTCCTTATTAGCCACATTATTTTTAGTATCCGAAATGCTGGATCAGTTTAACTTTGACTTAAGACAGTTTCGTGGCATATTGGCAAATACGTTACTTTGGAAGAACAAAATCTAAACAGAAACATGCCTTTGCCCGTGACATATGGCATCTTTTCATTTTTAAAAAAGTTAAAATCCCAAGTACTATATACAGACATCTTTGAGCACCCTAACTTTTTTGAAGTTGATGAGGAAGGGAAAATATACTCAGTTTTGCTACAGAGAAGGTAAAATCAGTGTCACAAAAGTCATAAGTCTACTGCTTTTAAGTCCTAATTGTTTCCCCCAGTTCTGAACATGATATCCTGCCTTCAAGATCACTAATGTCTCAAGAATTTGGTAGTGCTAAGAAATGGAAATAGAGTGGTAATTTATACTTCAGCTATGAGGGGCCCACTCAGAAAGGGCCGATGCCAGGGACCAACATAGTAATTTGTAGAAATATAGCTTCTTGGAATTATTGGGTTCAAAAGGAAAGTTCTTTTCTGACTTTTTGTAAGTGTTTTCCTGTTATCATAAGAGGTCTATGGATTTGATTTATGAGCAAGTACTGCTGTAAATAATAAAATAATAAAATGGCATGTCAGCAAGGGATAAAGACTCACTTACAGAAGTTAAAGTGAAATTAAATAACTCCCGAGTCCACTTATAAAAGTGCCTGTTGTTCTCAGCTCAGGAGCAGTCAAATGACAGTAAATCCTGTGTTAAGAAAGTCAGTTTGTCTTACGGATCAGGTTTTTATAAATGCTCAAAATGGAATCAGCACACCCCCTTTTCCCCACGCTGATTTTTGTTTATCCTTGCAACATATTTTGAAAGCTCTGCTCTGCTGTTTAAGCTAGTAGGAAGCACGGGCACTTGCACAGCATTTAAAACTCAGATATAAAGCATTTCAAGTACATTATGGATGTGCTGTGGGGTTTGAAGTTAATGGGAATGTCAGGCCAAAGTGGCGAGAACTTTATAAGACGCTGAAAAAGGAGCTCCTATGCTGTTTGCTATGAGAGTAAAGAAAAGAGAACAGAAGAGAAGCAATTTTGTCTTCTTCAGATGTATCCAGGGAAAACACCTTGTCTTAAAGACAGAAATGACTGGAAGGTCATTTTCTAGTATATGGTACTTTGTGATCCACGTTGCTTTGTTCAAGAAAAAAAATATATATTGGTAAATAAGTTGCAATGCAGTCCTCTGTATTTTTCCATGAAGTATTAGACCTTTGTATAATATGTGAATTTTTATGAATCAGAACCTGTATCATAAATAAAGTGTTAATTTGTAGACACATTTTAACTGTGGAGCAGATGGAAAAATAGGAATGTGTTAGAAAACTAGGTATTTGCAGAAGCTAATGAAGTTAATTGGTCTCATTTGACTACCTTATTTTCCCAAACCCCCTAAAGACTGGGCTTTTTTATTTCTTTAATTAAAAATGAGTTTGGTATGTTAATATTTTAACCTTTCATTTTTTCCTAGTTTTCCATATAAATGCCTTATTTATAGAGCCACCCTTAGGAGTCCAGTACTAGTAAGAACATTAGTAAGCCGCGAGCAGTAAGAAGGGTACTGATGCTATACAAAAGCTATTAGCCTCATACAATGGGATAATATGTGCTTTTACACCTTATTATTACTTCCCTGTCCTGTTTTCTTTTGATTACATAGAGAAAGACCTATTTTCCTCTAGCCTGAAAATGGTACAAGTAAAAATACATAAAATCATGATTGTTGAGTGGAATTTAATTTTTAAATATCAATACTTGAACATGTTTTGATTGGTTAAATTACATGGTAAACTCCCATTGAAATATCAACAGTGTGAAATCAGAGAAATCACAGCCCTGAGCTAATCAATACCATGTGTGTAGATAATTTTCCCTGAATTATTCCTTGTATAAGGAAAAGTTAAAAAGCAAAATATTTAGCTATTCACCAAAGAGTGCTTTTTAATTAGAGCTTTATGTTTCGGCTGCCACTTTGGACCATATAGTGAATATTCAATGTTCTGTTGCGTGCTGCAAAGAATTCTGGGACATTGTTTCTCTAATGTCATCACTAACATATTGCGTTTGTATTGATTGTCTATGATTTCCGTATATGGATGATTGAGTTTGCACAAACTACTTAGGGTTTCAAAGGATTTGGATAATGTTACACTGTAGGGCTGAAAAAAATCTCTTTGAATACTGTATCGCAAAGGGACAAAGGCATAGTTTTAGTGCATTTATTAGGCCCTTGCTGTAGAAATAGGAACAATAAACCATCTTTTTTTAGTTAAGAGATCTTGGAAAGGGTGACTCTAATAAATCCTGGGTTTAAGAAGAGTGGTACGTGCTGCAGTGCTGAAGTTGTTTATTCATCTGGAATGTATTAGAATCTTGATTAATAAGAAGACATCTGAGGTTTTACATAAAAAGCAGATTGGGCGTTCTGGCAAATAGAAATGGAAAGGGGGGAAGAAAAGCCAGTTCCATCAAATGCTATTGTTTCCTTTTGACCAAGCATTGCTATTCCTAATAGTTCAAAGCAAACCGACATTTTCCCCTCTATGAAACTGCAATATAGAATTAAAATCTGTAGCACTGGGAGCAGTTAGGTCCTTTTAAAGTCCTATATTCAAAATAGTTTTATATTTACCCTCCTCCTTCCAGAAGATCCAAGTAGAAGAAAAAAAAACCTCAGTTATGTCATGTTTGGTTTACATGACATCAAACACGAATATTTGCAAATCTAAAATTTAACATTTCATACAGTATATTTTCATATTTAATACCTTCTTTGAACTTTTCACTTAAGAATCCCTTACTCTCATAATTACTTTTAACCAAATGGAAGTACAATGATTTCTGCCTAAGACGCCTCGCCTTAAATTTCAAGATGGCCAAACAATCGCTATTGGAATAGGGCATGGAAATTATGGTGTTTGAGGGAAATCAAAATCAAAGCCTGTAAAATTTGTATAATTCACATATCAACAGCATGGTTTCCTGAATGCCAGGGCATTTTACAGAAGGGAGTGATAAGATCAGAGCTCACTGTTTAGAAGATAACACGTTTGGCAGCTAGTTTCTGAAGAATCTGGCACGCACACAGACATTAATCTCTAAGGCCAATAGGTGAAAGATTGTTACAGTCTTTGCTGAAGGCATATAGTGGTCGTTCTTATGGGAGTGAAAGGAACAGATGCTGACTAACTTTAAAGTACCACAGTTTTAAAGAAGCGGGGCCCCAAATAGGGAAAAATAGCTTACTTCAGATCCGTTCCACAGTAGAATCTGGCAAACAAATCTCCAATGATAATTTACATATCTGGTATTGGATACTTGCTGAAAGCTGAGGGGTGACTATTTTTGGCTACCCAGTCACAATTCTACAATAGATTCTAGAAGCAAAGACTTGCTTAGTAGGAAGAAGGATTAATGGAATACGTAACTAAGAGAGCAATGGCCAAATGGAAAATGACTGAAGGATGAAATCCCTTAACAGTCATCCGCAGAGTTAAATTTATGTAGTCAGAGTTAGAATATAGCTTGTTTCAGAATGTAATTACCAGCCTCTACACCCTACCCCTACCCCAAAGTGTGATATTTCAGTCAGTTTTAGGCAGGCTCTAATTCTTTTATTTCTGCAAAGACAGCAGATGGCAAGAGCAAAGAAATATGATGTCATAAATATTTCTTCTTAGTATATGAGAGAGGGTGGTCAATACATTTTAAGGACAATGCTATAATACAGGGGCTGGCAAACTTTAACTGTAAAAGTCAAGGTAGTCATTATTTTAGGTTCTGTGGGCCATTAAGGCTTCTGTCACAAGTAGTCACCTCTGCCATATTGGGCAACTCATGCTCCTATGTAAATGTATGAATATGGTTGTGTTCCAGTAAAACTTTATGTACAAAAACAGATGCATTTAGCTTGCAAGCCTAGTTTGCCAGACCCTCCTAAAATATATTGATTAATTTAAATTAAGCTTAATGTAAATTAAGCATTTAGTAGGTGTTCAATAAGTGTTGGTGATTATAAGTTGGATTTTAAAGAACGCTTGTAACACTTGTAACATTATCCATATAAGACAGAAGAAAATTTGTGGACGTGTGCCAATGCCCATGGGACCTTACATATTTATACTCTGTTATTAATGGCTAATTATTGGAGTAAGTAAGTGGGAGAGGTATGTAAAGGTTATACAGAGTTCTTTTTTTTAACACAAAGTTTGCCCTTTTATTTTATTTTATTTTTAAAATTAATTAATTATTTTTTTTGCCACGCAGCGTGCGGGATCTTAGTTCCCCTACCAAGGATTGAACCCATGCCCCCTGCAGTAGAAGCTCAGAGCCCTAACCACTGGACCGACAGGGAATTCCTCAAAGTTCTTTATCTAGTTAAAATTAGAAAAGTATACAGTATAAAGAGATTGTTGTGGATATCAGTATGGCTTTCCAAAAAAATCTGTGCTCACTCAAATTATTTATTTCTATTATTTTTTGCTTCATTTTTATAACTTTGTTTGTTTTTTAATTTTTGGCCACACCTTGCGTAATGCGAGATCTTAGTTCCTCGCCCCATCAAACCCATGCCCCCTGCATTGGAAGATGGAGTCTTAACCACTGGACCGCCAGGGAAGTTCCTGAACTCAGATTATTTAGAAAACCATAAAGTTATC
>NW_020174563.1:904336-976836 GCF_003031525.2 Neophocaena asiaeorientalis asiaeorientalis
AAGTTTACATTTTAAAATGGCCACTACATAATTGATAACATCACAGTATACATTCCTTATTGCAAAGACTTTTCCAGAAGATCCAGGACAGAAAGGAATGTTAACACAGAATTGAACTGTTCGTGCTTCAGTATTCTGTAGTTGTCATTTTTGCCTGTATTCTTACTAGACAGTGTTTCATTGGCATATACTGTATTTTAGGTTCAAACTTGTTGTTGTTGACCTTGCATCAGTAGGACATACATGTAAAGCTCCCTACTTTTTATAGGGGTGACTACTTTGTTCTAATCTAACCAGCTAGAGTCTTCTTTTGACCTCCCTTTGACACGTGCATGTGTGTGTGTGTGTGTGTGTGTGTGTGTGCATGTCCGTGTACAGTTTCAAGATAGCTGGCTTTAATTAGAAAGGAAGTCTGTGACACCGAAATGGAGTACAGCTGTTTCTTACAAATGGGGTTCGAAACTATGACCTTATCCTTCTTGCAGTCAGTTGAACTAACCAGTCATGTAGTGACAATAGCAGGATAAATGGCGGGGAATTAGGAGGAATAGACAACACAGGGATTTCTCCTTCACTAATCATGCACGATTAGTCACTGAATCTTTTGGATGTCTTTTTCTAAACAAGTGAATGCATCCCCTCCGCTCTATCACCAGGGCTAGTTTTTTGGATTTGGTTTTTCCATCTCTTACCTGGGCCGTTGCCATAGCCTCAGAAGTATACTCCCTGACTCTTGCCTTCGTCCAGTCCCTCCCAATCCAGAGGGCTCTGATGGAGTCCCATCTCCGATGGCTAAAGTCCTTTCACAGCTGTCTGTGCTTCCAAATCAACTCCAGGCTCTTAGCTTGATAGGCAAGTCTGTCATGAGCTGGGTCCTGGCTCTGTATGGAGCAATGTCTTCTGCCACTTCTTCCCACAAACTCTATGCTCTAGTCCGGATCCTGGCTGCCTGTTAACATCCCCTAAGAAACTTTAAAAAATACTGATCTAAACCTCATCCCCAGCCCAATATAATTAGAATTTCTGGGCGATGGGATACAGGCATCAGGTGTTTTTTTTTTAAAATATCTCCAGGTGATTTTAATGCACAGCCAAGTCTGAGTTCTTCTATCTAGTCATTTGACACCAGTATTGGCTCCCTGATAACACAGTTTTTGCTTTTGTACATACGATTCTGGATGTATGTACAATTCTGCCTGGAATGAACTTTTCTATACCTGGAAAACTACTGATTATTTTTTTAGGGTCCAGCTCAACAAATCCTTGGGTGGCCTTTCTATATCCTCCGAGATGTAGTTGGCACTTCCTCCACGGAGCACCCGCAGTAGTTCTGTCGAGGCTTCCGTTCCGTTCCTGATCCCACTGTGTTGTAATTGTATGTTTACATGTGTGCCTCCCCCATTTTATTAGTCAGTGAACTGTTCAGTCTCTTGGTCAACTCTGTATCTACTGTGCCAGGTACAGAGTCTCACCCATAACTAGGTACTCAGGATATCATTGTGAAGTTTATGAGTGGATCAGAAGAGCGAGACTGACAGGACACACCTGAAAATTTATCCCCTACTTCATTTGATGGGCCTCAAAATTACCTTTGTCCAAATGAAAATTAGGTGAAAGAAGAAGTAGGCTGAGAATTAGTGAGCATTGTCAAATAGGAAGGCCCACGGAATGAGCGGCACTACAGAAACCCTTCCCTGGAATGGCAGGCAGAAGAAGGTCATGTGACCACAGCCACAGGAAAGGATATGGTCAAGACTTTGGGCAAGAGAGGTGACAAAGGGGAGAGAGAAAACGTCAGTGATAATTGAACAAAATCCTCTCTTAGGTGGGGGAAGAAATCAACGCTCATGTTGAACTCACTCTGAGGTAACATGCTAATAAGAGAGAAGGTTGGGAAATTCACCAGAAAGCAAAACATGCTTTTAAGAGATGGCAGAGGGATGGTAGCAAGAAGACTAATGCAAATGCCATAACCCCAAGCGGATGGGACTGAATAACTTTTACTTAATTATTATAGTCTTAACAATAGTAGCTTCATTTAGGGGCTTTGATAAATCTTTGTTCATAACAATATAAAATATAGCCTACACATTAGCTGGAGAAAAAAAAAACAGGATAAAAGAAAACATAAATCTAAAAAAGAGAATGATTCTTGTCTATCTTATAAAGTTAATCTACCCCTATAATTGGTTGTGGTGTTACATTCTATGTTCTTATACTAAGGAACTTTATGTATTATGAATATTCACAAAATATGAATGAAGTGTATTAGCTTTTGAGCAACAGACTCATTTAATACAAAGTCTTTTTCATAAAGAGCGCACACCTTTAAAAAACAGATGTACATTTTAAATAGCTCTGTACCAAGAGCTATTGGTTACCCATAACCAAGAGTGGGTAAAGATGGCATTTTGTATACCTTTAAATCTCAGTGCCTAGCACATGTCCGTTTGATGGATGAATGGTTGAAAGCACGAATAAGTAGACTCGAATGAGTTAGGAGAATAATTGAGACTGTTTTCCCTCAACTAAGCCACCTCTCCCATCTGCAGAGTGAATGTAGGAAGCTTAGGACAAAAAAAGATTAGCTCAAAGATACATCGTCAAGGAATTATGCATTATAAAAAGTATTCACTGGGCTTCCCTGGTGGCGCAGTGGTTGAGAGTCCTCCTGCCGATGCAGGGGACACAGGTTCGTGCCCCGGTCTGGGAGGATCCCACATGCCGCGGAGCGGCTGGGCCCATGAGCCATGGCCGCTGAGCCTGCGCGTCCGGAGCCTGTGCTCCGCAATGGGAGAGGCCACAACAGTGAGAGGCCCACGTAACGCAAAAAAAAAAAAAAAAGTATTCACTGATGACCCACAATAAAATTAATGGAATTTAAAAAAATTCTCTTTTCAGAAGAGACATGCTGAGACCAAACAACTTGGCATACTTGAGATAATGCGATCAATAAAGACTGGCTCGAGCAAAGGCAATTCATTTGTTTTCTGCAGTTTTCAAAATCACCAAAAGTTTATCAGTGGTTCCCAATGGAATTCGTCACACGTTTTCCAACGGAACATGCAGTAAATGGGGATTAGGTTCTTCGGTTTAGCCCATTTTTTAAAAAACATGTGAGGTTTACAGTAAAGAATCACACATACAGTTTGTGAATGTCACAAAGGTCCCAAAAGCAGAGTGAAGGGACAGAAATCCAGCAGCGCTTGCAGTCAACCCGTGGAAGGGACACTTTTTGTAGTTCTTCTATAAGGAGGGTACCTTTTGGAATTTATCCTCTTAGAGGGATTGCCTTTGGTTGTTCTCTTAAAGGTATCTCTGGTTTGTGCGAGAGGATGCTCATAACTAAACAGTGAATTGAACAATAAGCCATAAGCATTGTTTCAGTGGGAATCTGAATTCTGAGTCTTCACTGAGGAAGCCAGACTCGCATTTCTCCAGGATTCCCTGCAGGAGCAGGGACTCCTGGTCCCTTTTCCTGTGTTTCATAAGCTCTGGGAGTAGAGCATTCCCTGGCTCCTGTAGAACAGGAGGGGCACAAGAGGCCGGGAACTCTTGTGAGGGCCAGGATTTTGAGCACCAGTGGCTTCTGTCCCAGAGAGTGGCTGAGCAGAAGCTGTGGCTGTCAGAGTCTCTGAGGGTTCAGGCTTCTGGAAATGCCAGGCTTGGTATAGAAGGAGTAGCCATAAGTACACAGGAAGTGGGGCAGATAGAAAAGTGAGTGTGTGTGTGTGTGTGTGCGTGTGCGTGCGTGTGCACACACTTAAGTATTTGAACTTCTCTGGGGAAGTTGACAGCAGGAAGACTTCTGCACTGTCAGGGCAAGTGTGATGCTGGGGTACCCGGGAGGTGTTGCTAGAGGGTGGGATGGATGTAATGACCTCTGTTCATCGCTGTTGGGAGGAAAGGAGACTTGTCGTGTGTTAGTGGACCGTCGTGAGGACTCCCACCACTGGTGGAGCATGAGAAGGTGGAGTTCATTCATCTACAGCATTTACAAGTTTGGCATTTTGAAGTCAAAGCATTTCTGTAGGTGAACAATAGATTCTTACTATCATAGCCCTGAATTTTGAAATGCTGTATATCAATATGTTCAGTCTTCATTTGTTCTTTCTTAGTTCTTCGGTAGCGAGAAAGCCAAAAGAGGACAGATAAATCCTCAATTTCAGGGCTTCCCTGGTGGCGCGGTTGTTGAGAGTCTGCCTGCCAATGCAGGGGACACGGGTTTGAGCCCTGGTCTGGGAGGATCCCACATGCCGCGGAGCAACTGGGCCCGTGAGCCACAGTTACTGAGCCTGCGCATCTGGAGCCTGTGCTCCACAACGGGAGAGGCCATGATTAGGGAGAGGCCCGCGCACCGCGATGAAGAGTGGCCCCTGCTTGCCACAACTAGAGAAAGCCCTCGCGCGGAAACGAGGACCCAACACAGCCATAAGTAAATTAATTAATTTAAAAAAAATCCTCAATTTCACATTATGATGATGTTCTCCAAACTTAAGAAGACCAAGTCACATTAATTAGAACCCATTTCAATAATTTTTTTAAAAAATTTGAAAACGAGACACTCAGCTCACTTGGATGTGTGCTGTAGTGGCAGTATTAATCAGTTGCATGATCCACATTAATCAGTCCTGCCTCGAAGTAAAATCACTCATCAGCTTGATGATCTAAGCAATTGTCTGAGGAAGTGAGTTTGTCTTAGAAAAAGTGATCATGGAAAAGTTAAAAAGAGAGAGAGAAAGCAAGCAAAGGAAAGATATTCATGTTAGTTTTACTTCATTTATTTCAGTACTAGATCTGCTGATATAGAATGACTGAGTTTTGTTATGTAGTTCTGAACGAATAATTACTCCTTTTGATTGTGTCCTCTTATCTCCATCTAGAGAGAAAGCTGTGTGTAAATGTGTCAGTGCAGGAAGAGTTCCTTGGGGTTTTTCTCCTTTGCCCTGTCTGGGGTGGGAGTTGGGAGGCAAAGCTCGTATTCCCTGGAGACTAGTGAATAGCATATAGGCTGAGGCCACATGTGACATTAAGTAGGCTTAAACTGAGGCAGGACTATCATTTCATTTAGCTGTTTCAGCCCAGAAAGAGGTGAGCAAGAAGAAATTCAAACTAGGCATTGGTCACTGTGAAGCTAAAAAGTTGGTTGGCTTGATAGAAATTGTCAGGCTTTCACTGACAATGTAGAAACTCAACCATACAAGAAAACTGAGGTTATCCCATCACGATGAAGCATCCCCAAATCTAAGTGTAATGTCCCTATAATCAACAGAAACTCTTTTGGGGAAGGTGGGTTAGGGAGTCGAAGATGGCAGTTAGGGGGTGTTACCAAAGAAATATTTTCAGCAATTCTCTTATACCTAGTGATGATTATCTTAACAATTGATTTGGGGCCCTTCTGTTGAAGAAACCAAAAATCTACTGAGAGCATATTGTAAGATGATGGTATAGAATATTGGACCCAATATGATTGTGTCACCTTATACTTGGATCCTGATTAGAGGTCTTCCTGTCTCTCACAGGTGAGGGCCCTGATAGCTTTGCCCCAGTTTTTAGTGTGTCCCCTCCCAGCATCTCCATTTAGACACATCATTTGCATTCAGAGAATAGAGAAGCATTAACCACTACGTAGGGTCAAACCTGTAACTAAGCAATGAGAAAAACCAAGCAAAACGGAAATTGTTTGTAAAGTAGGCCTCTTCCCAATCCAAACTTCCATCGCTGCAAACTTTAAATCTTAGGCATCTCAGTCACTGAATCTGCCCCAGTAAGAAAGAAAATTGTGAATTAAACTTATTTTGCAAGAAAAAAAAAAACAAAAAAACTAAAGAACATATTTGTAGATAAAGCCAAAGGAAAAATAGGATGTGGCACATATACTAGCTATGAAGGTTGGGGTTTAGTATTTTAGGTTGTAGCTGGTATTTTGGAGTCAACAACAAAATCTTCGAATTTTAGGTTACTTCTCTCGAAGGCTGAACATTGTTAGGACACAATTTTTAGTTTATCCTTAAATTTCCTCCTGTATGGCTTGGCAGACATGAAAGTTTGAGAACCTCAGAAAAACCACATGGAATGAACCTGCTTTGGAGAGATCACTGGGGTGTGGATTTGGTTGATGACACAGACTATTGAGTCCTTACAGAGAATTGTTTGTCTTCCGTTTTTAGATGGCTTTAATTCCTCCAAATTGCTCCTTGAATAATAGGAAAAAGGCAATTTGAATTTCAGTGACAGATTGGACATAACAGGTTGCAACTATTAGGTCTAATTTTACCATACTGAGAAATAAAATTGCCTAAACATAAACATCGATCACTGATGCAGTAAATTAATTTGTACAGAAAAAGTAGTTTAACTGCAGTGCACATTAAATACAGAAAATTTTCAAAATTACTGTTCTCTGAATTAATTCGTACACTTGTTTACTTGTTAAAAGCACGCATACATTCTTGTTTTTCTTCCTAAGGCAGTATGGGTTTGGATTGAGTACGGAAGAAATACCAAAAGTGGCAAGGAAATACAGAGAAATGTACATCACACAAAATGACGTGAATACTTGAAAATAATGTATTTTTTTCTTTCATTTTTGTGTTTAGAGGCTATCTAGAACGTGCTTTGTTTTCGAATCTGTCCATAGGATCACTAAAGATGTGCTCATTTCCCCCCCTCATTATAACAAGATAAATGTAACGTTTTCATAGCCTTGACTTACGTTTGTAAGAATCAGAGGCCTGCAGTAATTAGAAGGGTTTTATGGTTTGGTTCCTCCGTGAGTTTACAGTCAAAGGCGTCCTAGGGCTTGGAACTGTTAACTTTGCCTTCGTGAGCAATCTGATCCAGGAATTCCTTTGTATTTAACACTTAAAAAAATCAGGGAACATGTTTTCATTGTTACCTGTAATTCCATTATGAGGGATGCATGGCAAAGTTTGGATGGTATCTTTGTAGATTGTTCCAGCCTCCGTAGAACTGGAGCTGGCAATGTGCTGCTGTTTGATACCATCTCCTGCCTACAGTTTTCAAGGACAGTGGTTCGATTCAAATACAATTCTGATAAGTGGCAGGTTTTCGTGTTTTTAATGCCTTGACAAGGGCATCACTCTCAGGAGAGGGAGGTGAAACCGTTTGGACGAGGATTCCGTCTCTGCTCCTTTGTGCTGACACACTAAGATAATGGACAATTAAGAGAGCCTTCACCGCAGGTGAAAGGATGGGGTTATCACTAATATAAAGGAGCCCATGGGGTGCTGGGGGATGAAGGAGAAGAGGAATGGGAATTTTTAAAAGGAATATAAAACACACAGATGAGATGTCTAATAACTGTTCACGTATTGCTCTTTCACAGGGAATAATGGTGAGTGATGGAGTGTTCAGTGTTGCTTCCTGTAACTTAAAAAAAAAAAAAAAAAATCTGGTTCATTGCATTTGACCCAAAGTATGCAGAAAACTTCCCCCTGTGCTGGTGTAGGGAGCCCAGACAATAAAGGGATTTGTTTTTGTAGAGTCTGGCTCTTAGACTGCCTTCCATGGGATTTTGCAAATTGACCGCTGATAGTCTAAGGCAGTGGTTGTCAACCTTGACTGCTTTCCCCAGTGGCCCCCCCCCGACCCTAAGAGAGTCTGATTTAGTTGGTCTGAGCAGGGACCCAGTATTTTTTAAAGCTCCTCGGACAATTCCAAGGTATACCCGGGTTGTGGGCTATTGCTACAGAGTTTATAACAGAAGGATCAAGCCCCTCAATATTTGGTTTCCCTGGCAGACTGTGTGATTCTTGAAGAGATTTGAATAATGGTGTGTGTGCTGCTATCAGAGAAGGTGTGTACTGCATACGTTTCTAATAACCACCTAGTGTTTGTGTGGACCGCACGGTTAGCATTCAGGTGCCTCTGGAAAGAAGTCCCTCCTCTCTCCACTACTGTTTCTCACTTGCCCTCGCTGTCTTTTAGTTTCTGTTTGCTTTTTTTTTCTGCTAGATAATTGAAGCCTCCTCTTCCTGGGATAGCGTCTTTATGCAATTTAGTACCCGGCAACTTTGTTCCTGCTCGTCTTAATCTGATAGGGGCAGCTGTTCTGCACGCATGTACATTACAGGGGAATGTTTCTCATACCGTTGAGCACTCAGAAAAGTGAGACAGTCCTGAGTATCTCCAAACTGAGTAGAGAGGTTAACTGATTTTCTTTTGACTTCAACTTTCATTTGTCTCTAAGAGCCCCCAAAGACAATAGAGCACACTGCTTCTGATAAGTATGGGTTCTCCTCAGAATGACGAGATGGGTGTGATAAGATGGCTTGGAAAAAAAAAGAGAGCTTGAGGGAAAGGAATAGGAGGGGAGGGAGAGAGAAGTATGTTAACTGCTTTGACTGCAAAATACCCCCTGGTAGCCAGAGATAAGACACCTTGAGCTACTCAGAAGACCTTAAACAGGATGTAAATGAAGCCAATAAAAATCATTTGAGATCAAGCTATTTTTCTACTCCCCTCCTATTTCCAGCTCTGACAGCAGAAGGCTTAATTTACTGTATGGCATTCCGCACTTACGTGCAGAACCCAGGAAGTTGCCAGCGACTGATAGGAGCCAGTGCAAAAAACAAGATATCTACGGGCTCGAGAGAGGGCCAAACTTAAGGCATTTAATCAGCAATCCTAGCCACGCCTTCCTGAGTGGAGAAAGAGAATTGCTGATCTTCGGAAGCCCCCTTCCCTCTTCCCCTCCTCCTCCTTCACTTATTCATTTGCTTTGTCTTCAGTTTTATGACGACCTTCATTCTTTGAAATGGTTCACAGGGTGAGCAGCATTTCATAGCCTATTGATACTTCTCATCAAGCTAATGCAGCTTGAAAGTAATTATCCACCAAAGTTTAGGAGATAGACCTTTCCATGTTCACATTTGAAAGGAGCTGTTTACTCACAACTTCGTATCCTAATCGTGTAACATCCAGCCTTTATGTACTTGGAACTTTATAACTCTTCAAAATGGTTACTGTCTTTTTCTAGAAATTCACAGGCTGCTGCCAACAACAGTCTTCTATAGAGAGGAAGTGACTTATGGGAGGTAGTTGAACTTGATACTGAAAAGATATGAAGCTTGGAGTCCTACTCGTAGTGGGAGGAGGCAATGTTAAGGGATGGGAAGGCAAAGGATAGTGACGTCCTTTTCTTTCTGGAAAAGCTGCTTCTTGGAAGAACTGGGATTCATTTTGGTCTCCGAATGAGGGAGAGAAAGCTCTCCGTCTCCCTTGCTCTAGTGTGGAGCGGCAAATATGGAAAAGGCACAGCCAAGCGGAGCAAACTTGAAGCAGAGGATTTCAATGATTCAGAGGCGATAAAAGACTACAGTGGTTTTCAAACTCAGTAATACAGGGGAAGCACCCTAAAAGCTTGCTAAAAATGAGGATGTCTGAGCCCCATCCCTAGAGGTTCAGAGTCAGTAGACCTGGGCAGGGGCGTATGTGCGGGAGTTTGCATTTTCAACCACAGTTCAGGTGACTGGGGAGCAGGTGGTTGGTGGATTATGCTAAGAAACGCTGCCCTCGGTCATCTGGTTGGGGCAGAGGGTCGCCCTTTGGTTTCGTTTTGTGAAGTCATGGTAGCCGCAGTAATCACAGAGGAAGGGGAGCTTAGAGGAAGGTGAGGAGGACCCTTCGTTGTATCCCTCATTGGATAAGTGGCAGGAATTGTGGTTCCAGAGGCAAGAGCTTGAGGAAGGTGAAGCTGACCATGCGCTAATTTGATGGAACCTTTCCTTCTGCTTTTATTTGCCAATACCTGACCCAACGAAACCACTCCCCTCAGAGGAGAGGATGGAAGGAAGAGACCGAGGGGGAGAGAGATTGTTAAGGAAAACCAGAGGTGTGTGTGTGTGTGTGTGTGTGTGTGTGTGTGTGTGTGTGTGTGTGTGTCTGTGATTTTTCTAGCTAGTAGCCAGAAGTAAAAATAAGGTAAGAAATAAGCTGTCGTGATGTGTCAACAGCAGATTACAGGTTCATAGAATTGTTAGGTTTTTGTTTTCCTCTATACATGCGTGTACACATATGTCAATTAGCATAAATTGGTTTTGTAGTAGGAAAAGAAAACCACAATGAAATCTTTAACAACAGCAACCAAAGAGAATAATGTGAAACACTATTTTAAGTTCACTCATTTACCCATAGAAACTACGTGACTGGGTAGCGTTTGAGGCAGTTGTTGTTTCAGTGGGAGGGTAGGGAAGGGTGGACTCTGGGGGAGTTACCTGACACATAGACCAAGCTGCTTGCCTGGACACGGGGGCACTAGGGCTTGGGTTCTAGTGACCCCATCAGCTCCTATTGTTAGTGCAAGATTATAACCTGTTACTCATCCTCACCAATCTGTGTGTTCATCTGTAAGATTAGCACTTGTTTTTTTCCTAAAGACTAAGACTTCTCACAGATCTTAAATCTAATGTTTCATATATATGAACAGATAGGAGTGACAGCCTTGAGGTTTTTTTTTCTCTGTGTAGGCTTCAATCAAATTCATTTATTTTCTTTCCTTTGATCCCTCAAGTCAGACCCAGAGGTATGCATAAGCCATGCCAAACAACATCAGGTCATCTTAAGAGAAAAGAGTAGAGCTCAGATGTGGGAGGAGGCGTTGTGAAGATTCAGAAACCAGCGCTTTCTTATAGACAACATTGAGTCAATCAAGATCCCAGAACTGTGCTAGTTGGCTTTATGTCTTTGGGTATTGGAGACATGATTTTGCAAGGGTCAGTAAGCCTTGGAAATACAGATACATGCTATCCATATTTCCCTTTTCAAAAGCAAATAAAACAAAAACAAAGAAACAGTGCTGTAAATTTCTCTATGAAAATTATTCAGAATTGGTGCATTTCACATGTGAACTAAGCAGTTACATGTCAAATTCTTTATTATCTGACTAGAGTTTCTTAATTTACGCTTATTTATATCATATTAGTACGCTCAGTTTTCGGTGGAATTTTGTGTCCTCTGTGTTGGGTGCTGGAGGGATAGGGGTCTTTATGTCCTTGTGAAACAAGTGCAGATGGAGTCTCCAAGGCTCCCAGACTCCGACCAGCCTCTTAACTCTCTTGTTACTGTGGCCATACTGCCTTGTATTCTTTTCTTATACATTGTTTTGTTATGTTATAATTATCTTGGATTTAGGAAAAATGAAATAGTATTACTTGGAGGTATCATGGGGTTTTTAAGGACTGACTCTGTCACCAGTTTTCGGATATTTGGCAAGAAACTTCATCTTAGTTACATATATAAACAGACATATATACATAACACACACACATATATATAAACACACATGTATACATACATACACATATATTTTAATACAATTATATATATACATATGTGTAAACTATATAATTGAGTATACAAAATATATAATTTAATAAAATAATATAATTATATGTAATATATATTAATCGGTAAAAAAATAGCATCATAAAGACTTCCCCTAATGAAGTGTTTCATTAAGACATGATTGCACATTTACTCATATTAAGTGGCAAATTACTATGATTAATACTTTGCAGTGAGAAATAGCAAAGATATTTCAAAAATGTATGCCTTGATTTAACATAAATCATTAAGTCTGTTCTGAACATCAGTCAGTCCTGCATAAAAATATACATGCACACATAGCCCGTGCCATACTTTTGACTAGTACTGGTTCCCATAAATAAATTACCAGGACTGTTAACAAAAAAAAAAAAATGATAGAATGAACTGGTTTGAATTTTATTTTTATATTCATTCTAGGGAAGAGTAAATTGAACCAAAAGTGAGAAATAGAAAACAAAGGGAGAATAAGGTACCTGGAAAATCCATTAAATTGATAATCAGCATTATTTTCAGGATTGCCTCTTTCAAATTTTGCCTAATTAGGTAAATGAAAAAAAATAACCACATGAATAAGCATACTGATATTAATGATCTGTGTAGAAATACTTTGTTATGCCCTAATTAGAGTTATTTTAAGAACATACTTTTGTCCTTTGCAGTTTATAAGCATTACCTCATTTAAAATAGATGACTCCTCGGACTTCCCTGGCGGTCCAGTGGTTAAGACTTTGCCCTCCACTGTCCAGGGTGCGAGTTCGATCCCTGGTCGGGGAGCTAAGATCCCACATGCCTCACAGCCAAAACACCAAAACAGAAAACAAAAGTAATATTGTAACAAATTCAATAAAGACTTTAAAAATGGTCCACATCAAAAAAAATCGTTAAAAAAATAAAATAAATGACTCCTTATATCATTTGTGTTACTTGGGATCCAACATCACTTTTCAGTTTTAGTTTTACTATGTAAAAGTTAATGATGTGAAAGTTAATGATTCTGTTGAAACACCATAGAAATTCTGTCCTGTGAGGACGCATTGGCAATTTGTCCTGTAGATCTCGACATATGCATAAAATCTCAAGATAGTGTAGCATCCTCCCAATTTTTAAATACCACCATAGCATATAACTTCCCCATAAAATGCATAAACACTGATTGAGGAGTAGGCAACACAAACTAGTTTGAGTTGCAGCTGCTGTGCGGTTGGCTAGGTACACTCACTAGCTTTTCTACTTCAGCCTGACAACTTGTGTGAGACAGTCTCTGCCTTAAAATAAAAAATGATTATTTGTCCCAGATCTTAATTCCTATCATATTTTAGACACATGAACATCAAAATCAAGAACACTGATGTCCACCGTATCATAATACCAAATGGATAATTGTAATATTTCCCCCCTAATCTTTGTAACAGCCTTTTCTATATTAGCACACCGTATTTATCACTTTACTGCACAATGAACCCACAGGGGGTGCTAATTGGTCATTAATTAAATTTTAGCCTTTCAACACTTTTGTATTCTCCAGTGGCTTTATCTGCAGTGAAGTATACGGTGCGGCCTTTTTAAACTGCCAAAAATTCATGTCAGCTTTACTGCTGCCGTGGATATAATACAGGTGAAATTCAGCTCGAGTGAACACCATTTCAGGACTGTTATAATTCCTTGTGACCAAAAGTTCGCCAGCCTTGGACCAAAGCCTACACGTTGGAAAGTATTCAGTAGAGTTCAACATGACAAAACATTCTCATAGACCAGACTCCTCTTTGAAATACAGAATTTGATCTCTTTGTTTAAAAATTCTAGCGTGTAGGGCAATTCTTCGAAAAACCATTAACATGGTGGAATGATTTTTCTGAGGTCCATCATTCACTAATGAAGCCATTTTCAAACTCAGTTTTGTTAGTGGAAGAATCCCTTTTATGTTATGCTACCCCAGTGAAGAGGTTAATTTAAAATTACTAATGATTAACATGGTAGCACTGAGAAATTTGCTGAGTATATTTCAAAAGGTGTGGCTATATTTTCAAAGCTTAATAGGTATATTTCACACGAGAGCAAAGGATTTTGAAGCAAAGTAGAATTTGCCCTCGAGAAATTTCTAAACAGGTAAAATAGAGAGATATTGGGCTGGAGTCAGAACTATGGGATGTGGCTTCAAGATTTTGAATGCAAGCCATCCCATTGTGGGGATTTTATTCCACTAACGAATTAATCACAGCTTGCCAGTGTGTGCTGCTATTAAGGAATGAGCTCCTGCACATTGATTTTCAAGATAACTGCTATTAGCGTTCAGATTTTTTTTTTCTATTTTGGTTTATTTTTTAAATTTTAAAAAAATTTTTGGCCACATGGCTGGTGGGGTTTTAGTTCCCTGACCAGAGATTGAACCCGGGCCCTCAGCAGTGAAAGCACAGAGTCCTAACCGCTGGACCGGCAGGGAACTCAATTCCTATTTCTTATTTTTAAACAAAAATGCCTTTTAAGTCCTCTAAAATTCTTAGAATTTCAATATGAAGAAAGCAACCACTAAATTATAGTTAATTTTTATTCCTCTGTAATGTTTTCACATTTATCAGTTATAACCTAACGGTAACTTTGACTTTTAGAGTAGTAGTAATAACTTAGTACATGTTTATATTGTAGCAGTTCAGAAACCTCTTTCATACAATGTCATGTTTGATTCTTATTATATCAACTATAGGGAAAGCTAGAATTTTTCTGATATTACAGACAAGGAGGCCAAAACTTTTTTTTTACTTTTTTTTTTTTTTAGCGGTACGCGGGCCTCTCACTGTTGTGGCCTCTCCCGTTGCGGAGCACAGGCTCCGGACGCGCAGGCTCAGCGGCCATGGCTCACGGGCCCAGCCGCTCCGCGGCATGTGGGATGTTCCCGGACCCGGGCACGAACAAGTTTTTTATATATATATATATAGAGAGAGTTTATATATATAGAGAGAGAGAGAGAGAGTTTTTTATATATATATATATAAAATATATATATATAGAGAGAGAGAGAGTAATTTATAGAGTTCATAAGCCAGTTATCAGACCTAAACACATAGTAGGTGTTTAATAAATGTTGGTTATATGGATGAATAAATGAAATAAGCAATGAAGAAGTACCTCAAATTCTTTGTGGTATGAGGTCATATATAAATACAAGACTTCTAAGTAACGAAAACACGCCTTTTAACTCAAAATAGTTGAGATAAAAAGAAAACAGACTTGGGAAATTCACCGTGATGATGGCTGTCATTATTAAAGGAGAGATAAATACATTAAATGATGTAGAACGCTCACAGCCACAGCACTGTAAACAGATGTGTAGCATATGATTGCCAATTACTGAACGCCAAGAGGTTGGTGCTTATCATTAGTTATATATATTTTTAAGTGAGCCAAAAGATGGAAACAGCAAAGCTGTGCTCACCCCCCCACGTAACTGGAAACCACTTTTCCTTCTGTCTGGCTTCAGAAACACGTCTCAGTTTCCGTGAGAGAGACGATGACTGTTCTTTAACTGGTTTCACGTCAGCTTTTTCCTCTGATTTGAGAGGTGGAGTTAAGTGTGAACTGCTTAAGAATGCACTGTTTTCTGTTTAATTTGGCGGCGGAAGATGGAATTCATTGAGCTCCGTCTGTTCAAATGAACTTTAAGCAACAGCAAGCGAAACATTTGTACTTCTCCGCACACGTAACAGAACTGTGTCTGGTGAAAGAGACAGCTTGGATATAAAGCCCAGGATTACCTAAGGAGGACAGCGCAGGGGTGATACCAACTTACCTCTTTGGCTCATCCAAAGCATTAAAGGATTGTTGGGGAAAGTGAGCCTCTTTTTTATTAGGGAGTATTGAAAGGAAAAAAAAATAACCTCTGAGCTCTGATATCTGGAATTCATCTTGACTGTGTTAAAAAATGAGTTCCTCCAACTGCAGCTCCCACAGCTGCTATCATTAATGAGTGACCACCCTTTTCCCTCCTAACCTAACTGTTAATGCATTTAATTGGTCCTTCCAGAACAGTTTGTAACATTACAGAATTTAGAAGCGTCTGTGAATTATAAGTAATTTTCAAGTTCACTTTTCTCTTTTGAACACCCATTAAAGAATATTCCTTTTCAAGTAGTTAAATAAGTTACATGACAAAGGAGTGAATTTAATGTGGGACTGTTGATTTTTTAAAAAAGTATGATAGCTATATTATTAAAGTTGCAGCCTTTCTAAAACTGTTGACACTTTTGTTGAGAATGAAAGGAAACAATTGTGTAATAATGCATAATGATTTATTTAGAATGACCATATCCTTCAGCAATTTAGATCATTGCTTTAAAATGTATTGTGCAATTTGGTGAGACGATTTTTAAATACGACGATGCAGAGTTGTTACTGTGATGGCTCCGGCTTAACATGACAAATATCCTTGTTACCTGTGTCTGTTAAACACACATTTCAAAATATTGTTCTCTCTTGATAGCACCTAACTTCTCTCAGCCTGTGTGCATACCTGTATATTTCCCTCAAGAGTCTCAGTTTAACTGTCTTAAGGTGTCTTAAGTTAATGAGTGGAAAAAGGACTATGAACTCTAGTATGAAAGTTCAGAACTGCTCCTAGAGCATGCTGGTGGAGAGAAAGAACCATTTTCAGCCAATGGAGGAAATAACCTGGAAATTTCCTTTGGTCTCATGCTTTCACCTACTGTCCTACGCTTAAAAAAATCATCTACTAAATGAAATTATTTTGATGTTAAATAATGCAGTGATTGTACTGCTAGTGTTTTGAGGGATAGGAGAGGTAATTTCCCAAGTCCACACTTGGCTTTGGAATTACACAGCAAAATACTTGTTCCAAGGTTATCTGTCAGTAAAGGCCCAAGATTATATCATATGTATAATAATTTAATACTTGGACTTATGGTCCATTAACTTTTAGATATCACCAACAATTTATATTTTATTTTCTTGGTGGCTGAATATACAACTGTGAATGCTTAAGGCACTATTTGGGCCAGTCCCTAAAGCTGATATTCCAGTGGTTCAATTAAAGAAAAGAAAATGTTAAAATATGTTTATACTGTACACATTAAGAAGCTTACATGTGAAAACGTAAGTACATGCAACACATGTAAGTCTTTTTGTTTACATATGCAGCTTTTCCTTCAGCGATGATAGGTGCCCTAGAAATATTCACTAATCTTTGTAACACCCCAGAGGGTAAGTAGCAAGAATTATTATCTTCATACTGCAGGTGAAATACCTAGGTAGGGGCAGATTAAATGACTTGGCCAGGTCACTCTCTAAGTCAGTTATGAAGCTAGAAATAAAACTCCGGACTCCTGACTTTTAGTTCTCATTCTGAGTTATTGCTCTTCGAAAAGAGAGGTACAAGAGCTGTCAGTATTCGGGCTTCTTTTCCTCACTTGAAAAGTAACCAGTGATGTAAATCCTGTCCCTGTTAAAGAAATCTTGCTGTGTGGCACTTGCATACACATGATACTGAGTCCCCAAGGGCGGTTTAGTGAGTTCTCTGCCTTTACAATGAATGAGCTCAGGTAGCAAAAGGACATCAGTAAGCCAGCTTCTCGTGGGCCCAGCCCTACGAAGAACTAAATGTATTGGAAGTTTCCATAACTTCAGAGATTCGGATCACTTCTTTAACATGTACAGTGAGTCAATCCACTTTGTTACTTGACATTCTCCTTAATAATTTCAGGATTGCCCGTATTGTTGGAGTCAGCATTCTAAAATTAGGCTTGGTCCCTGCCCTCCAGAAGCGTGTACTTTACCCTAAGACTAAGACATGCTTTATGGTGCAAAAATAAAAGGCTTTAGCATCACCCCAAACCTTCCTGTGCATCTTCTCTTCCTCCTTCTTTGACCTTATTTTTTTATTGGCTACTTCAGTTGGATTTGAAAGCCAAAGAATGGCCAGACCCTCAGCATTTTTCTTCCACAATGACAGGCTGTAGACGGACATTATCAGCCCCCCATTTGGCAACCCAGCAGCCCTTCCCAGGGTGTGTTCGTCTGTCCATCCCCCAGTAGCCAGGGTAAAATCATAGCCAATCTTTGCTCTGTCCTCCAAGGTTGGTACATGAGGGGCGATGGCTCATGTCACAGAGGTACTTTGTGCTCTGGTGTCTTTTTTTTCCTGCACAATCCCTCCTTCTAGTATGACTTCACTTTTCTGTTAGTGAGCACTTTCCCCCATAAATATGACCGAACAGGTGTTGCTCTGCCGCTAACTGAGTTTCCAGCTGTCATCCTCCGACGTAGACCCAGCAAAATCTGTTGTTTCGTCCTTTCAGGCAGACTAGAGAACCATCAAGCCCGAGATGGAGGTCTTCCTTGCAGGATATGGCAGTTTTGTTGCCAGAAGATGGTCGGGAAAGCCTGGCTGGCTAACAAAGACAGGCCTTCAGCTGCTGGGTGTAGTTCCAGTTCTGCATCCCCTTTGGCAGGAGCACAGAGGCTGCTGCAGTGTGGCCAGCCAGCAAAATTAGGAAATAAGGACCTCTTTTATTTACTCAGGCTGCTGAATCATGGGCATTCCTGTCTGCTTGGAGAAAAGTCAGGCGGCTCTCCTTTCCACTGAAAGTCTCAGGAGTGTTCGAGACTTTCATCTCTGAGTGTTCACACACTTGTTTTAATGTGCTTTATGGAAATGGTGAAACTCAGCAAGTACAGTTGCTGTAGAAAAACATCTGCACTAACTATGCACACACATTTGCATCTTTAAATAGACTTTTAGGCCACGGAGCTGGTTTCCAGCAAAGTTTTTTTTGTTGTTGTTTTTTTCTTCTTCTTCCCGTTGTAAGAGCTATAGCTCTCTGAGAGTCAGCTAGTGTGAAGTGACTGATTCCAAAAAAATTAAAATTTAACATGGACATGTTAAGTACTTCACATTGAAATGCAGAAAACGTGCCATAACACAGAAACACACTTCTGTAAGAAGTAGCACTTAGTGAGTGTCAAAGGGTAAAAAAGTCCAAGTTGACTCAGTAACAGGAGTTGAAAGAATCCTTCACACTTTCTTCCAGATGAAAAAAAGAAATTGAAATTGTTTAAGTCTGTAGTAGCCATTTAAACATAGTTTGTGTTGTGAATGCCAAAAAGCTTAAGGTAATGGGGACGAGTAGCTTTCAAAGACTTGGGTAGACCTCGGAGAATGTTGGCAACACCACCACGCCACAAAAGTCTGGGGAGATTCTGATACCCTTAGAGCATGGATCAACACCCCTGGGAGTCTTGTGAGTGAGTTCCTTGTGCATCCCAGGGAGAAAAGGCCCACTTACAACACTAGCAAATGAGCGTTTTACAATTTAGATTTTAAAACAGAAATCAGCCTTTCGTGAAACCTTTGCTTATTTTTCTAAAAGTAGCATTCCCTGCTCAAACTTTTTACTTCTGCTCAGTGGCCCTCAATCCCTCAGCCTAAGCCCTAATTAGGAAGCCGGTAGGTGATTTCCGTGTATCTCAGTTACAAAGACACATCATCTTTGATTATCACGTCCTCTTTTTCCCAAGACCAAGTAATAGGGACAGGAGAGAGAGTGAAGAGAAGATTTCTAGTTCCCTTGAATCTTGGTTTGAGTGAAAACTTGATCCTGACCCTCAGCTCACTTGACTATATTTGAGATTTATAAGCTTAGGAGAACAGGTATGTAAGAGGTATAGTCAGGCATGGCCCACAGACAAGAACCTGATTTAAGCATGGTGCCATGTTTGTAATGGTCTATTGCTCAATAATTCTTGGTGCATTTGTATAATGATACATCGTGCCTGGGCGTAATCTGCAATTTAATAATAAATTCACTTGCTGAATTTTCAGGCCCAGTAGTTCTGTTCTTTCAGTCTAGATGCATGACAAATTCTGATTCAGTGTTTTCCTCAACTGTACAAATGAGATGATGTGTTTGAAAATATTTTTAAGTGAAACAACAGGATGTAAGCCGAAACAAGGAATGTGTGAAAAGTGGTCGATTTTCTTCTTAGAATGCTGAGCAAATTTAATAGAGAGTAAACTTTTTAATTAGGGGAAATAGCTCAAGACTTTGGTTTGTTTTAGGGCTACCAGCCTTAGGTAGCTTATGTCTTTTAAGGGAAAAGCTAGACCATCATTGAAGTTTTTGTTTTTAATTTTCCAAAATTGTTTCTCTGTATGTTGGGTGATGAGTTTATCTGCATCTGTTCTTTATGTGTATTCACCCTTAAGTTGAAATCACACCCACAATTGTCAGACTCTTTCTTATGCTGGCAACATGTTAGGTTATAGACGTATATAAATGAGGATGCAAAATCATGTGGTTTTCAACTTGTATTGCGAAGCTCTGTTGCAGTGGGCAGGGATCCAGGAATGGTGTTTGGTTGTTTTCTCAGAGTTAGATGGTTGCCATCTGGCATTGATAGTGAGATGGTGTTGTCATCAGTTTCTAGATGCAGGAAAGGAATGATCCTCATCTGTTTCCTGTGGATAAGCAAGACGTTGATAATCTAGTAAAATCTTGTTACCTTAAAGAAAGCAGACGTGGAATTTGTTTACATAATGCTTGCCAGTTTCTACTTTTGTGTTAATAATGTAGCTTGCTAGTGAACTTTAGCTTTGAGGAATTTTAAAATGTATTTGATCATATTCTAGTTGCATCTTATTAGAATACCCCAATAATATTCTAATTGAACCTACTCTTCTAATAGAATCACTGTCTCCACCAGGCACACTCCATGGTCTTTACTTGTCTGCCTTTATGAAAAATCTGCCTCCTTTGGAGAGTGAAAAGCTTTTACAATGTCTTCCGATCCTGAATGATAGATTGTTTTGAAAAGCCAGAAAGAGGTTTTACAACCTACTTGAGAAGGTCTCATTTTCCACTTGAATATTAAGAAAGTGACAGAAGTGAGAGTGTACACTAGCTACAAACGTGGTTAAAAAACCGCCAAATATAAAGCAGGGTTACTTTATGGATAACTTGCTAAGATTATATCTGGCTTTCGGGCTTGTTTGTCTTCTCTTTGTTACCCATAAATCTTTCAGCATTTAGCATAATCATTTATCACTTTTCCTGTTTCCAGTTTTTCACAAGTTGCTTTGTCTCTGCTCACCTCAAAGTGCAGGTCCTGTTTGGCTAAGGAAGTTCATGCTGCTGAAGCTTTTGCAAAAGGAAGAAATGGTGGGCCACCTCTTGAACTTTCCAAACAAAATACACTATTACAATCTGGCCCTTGTGAAACTCATTTTTTTCTTGATCCTGGCTGATCCTAGCTACATGTAATATCCAGCAGTACCCTTCTAACATCTAATAATCCATTTTCTGGCCTATGCTATTCGAATCTTACAGTTATTGAAGAAGTCCTGGTTGTCTTTTATTACACAAGACATAATTATTATTGTGTCTTCTGTCTTCTTTCATGTGCTTACTTTTTAATATTGTTTTGCTGCATGCAATAAGGTCTGTATCAATAAGAACCCCATAAAAGATTCTGGTCTTCAGAATTGCCTTTTTATATAAAAACAAGCAAAATTCAGAGGGAATATTTTATTAAATATTAGACGTCTGGGTTGACTGCATTAATTTTAAATCATTCCTGTAATATTTCCTCTTTTCATTTGGTCCTTCAGATGCTCACATAATATGCAAATCATTTTAGAATGAACACAAAAGAAACATTAAATATATTAAAATCTGCATTTTAATAAAATTGTCAATGCATAATACATACCTTGCTTCTAAAGAAGAATGATAAAAAGTAATAAAAGGGTAATTTAGGCACAGAACTATTTAATATCTTTTTATATTTTACAATCCAGTGAAAAGTAAATGCAGAATAAAAGCTTGGGGCTCAGATTTGAAAGTGTTCCACTCAAATATTCTCTCCTTTTTTTTTTCTCCCTGAAAGGTTCTTGTTGGTCCCACCCTGTGTACAGTACACTCACAGTGGTACAGTAAACTCACTCTTGAACTCTCAACACGGAAAATGAAACGTTCCGATGCTTTTTGTTGCAGATGGAGTGGATGTGGAAGATGACCCCACTTGCTCCTGGCCAGCTTCCTCACCTTCGAGCAAGGACCAGACTTCCCCCAGCCACGGAGAAGGTTGCGATTTTGGAGAGGAAGAAGGTGGCCCTGGACTCCCTTATCCATGCCAATTCTGTGACAAGTCGTTCAGCCGTCTCAGCTACCTAAAGCACCATGAGCAGAGTCACAGCGACAAGCTGCCTTTCAAATGCACTTACTGCAGTAGGCTGTTCAAACACAAGCGGAGCCGAGATCGCCACATCAAACTCCACACTGGGGACAAGAAGTACCACTGCAGCGAATGCGATGCCGCGTTCTCCAGAAGTGATCACCTCAAGATCCACTTAAAGACTCACACGTCCAACAAGCCATATAAATGTGCCATTTGTCGCCGTGGGTTCCTGTCCTCTAGTTCCTTACACGGACACATGCAGGTTCACGAAAGGAACAAGGACGGCTCCCAGTCCGGTTCCAGGATGGAGGACTGGAAGATGAAGGACACTCAGAAGTGCAGTCAGTGCGAGGAAGGCTTTGACTTCCCGGAAGACCTCCAGAAGCACATTGCAGAGTGCCACCCCGAGTGCTCCCCGAACGAGGACCGGGCGGCCCTCCAGTGTGTCTACTGCCACGAGCTCTTTGTGGAGGAGACCTCCCTGATGAACCACATGGAGCAGATGCACGGCGGGGAGAAGAAGAACTCCTGCACCATCTGCTCCGAGAGCTTCCACACCGTCGAGGAACTGTACAGCCACATGGATAGTCACCAGCAACCGGAGTCATGCAACCACAGCAACAGCCCTTCCCTGGTCACGGTGGGCTACACCTCCGTGTCCAGCACGACTCCGGACTCCAACCTCTCAGTGGACAGCTCGACCATGGTGGAAGCCGCCCCGCCAATCCCCAAGAGTCGAGGGAGGAAGCGGGCCTCTCAGCAAACCCCGGACATGACCGTCCCCTCGAGTAAACAGGCAAAAGTCACCTACAGCTGTATTTACTGCAACAAGCAGTTGTTTTCGAGTCTGGCGGTTCTGCAGATTCACCTGAAAACTATGCATTTAGATAAGCCAGAGCAGGCCCACATTTGTCAGTATTGCTTGGAGGTATTGCCCTCCCTCTATAACCTCAATGAACATCTTAAGCAAGTGCACGAAGCTCAGGACCCAGGTCTGATCGTTTCTGCCATGCCTGCCATAGTCTACCAGTGCAACTTCTGCTCCGAAGTTGTCAATGACCTCAACACCCTTCAGGAACACATCCGATGTTCTCACGGATTTGCCAACCCTGCGGCTAAGGACAGCAACGCTTTTTTCTGTCCCCATTGCTACATGGGGTTCCTCACTGACTCTTCCCTCGAAGAGCATATAAGGCAGGTCCACTGCGACCTCAGTGGCTCCCGATTTGGGTCTCCGGTGCTCGGGACTCCAAAAGAACCAGTCGTAGAAGTCTATTCTTGTTCCTATTGTACGAATTCTCCAATATTCAACAGCGTTCTTAAACTGAACAAGCACATCAAAGAGAATCATAAAAACATTCCCTTGGCCCTGAATTATATTCACAACGGGAAGAAATCCAGGGCCTTGAGCCCCCTCTCTCCTGTGGCCATAGAGCAGACATCTCTTAAGATGATGCAGGCGGTCGGAGGTGCGCCTGCGCGGCCGGCAGGAGAGTATATCTGTAATCAGTGTGGTGCTAAGTACACGTCCCTGGATGGCTTTCAGACTCACCTGAAAACTCATCTCGACACCGTGCTACCGAAACTGACCTGTCCTCAGTGCAACAAGGAGTTCCCCAACCAAGAATCCCTGCTGAAGCACGTCACCATTCATTTTATGATCACCTCCACGTACTACATCTGCGAGAGTTGTGACAAGCAGTTCACGTCAGTGGACGACCTTCAGAAACACCTGCTGGACATGCACACCTTCGTCTTCTTCCGCTGCACCCTCTGTCAAGAAGTTTTCGACTCGAAGGTCTCCATTCAGCTCCACTTGGCCGTGAAGCACAGTAATGAGAAGAAAGTCTACCGCTGCACGTCCTGCAACTGGGACTTCCGCAACGAGACAGACCTGCAGCTGCACGTGAAGCACAACCACCTGGAGAACCAGGGCAAAGTGCACAAGTGCATCTTCTGCGGCGAGTCCTTCGGCACCGAGGTGGAGCTGCAGTGCCACATCACCACCCACAGCAAGAAGTACAACTGCAAGTTCTGCAGCAAAGCCTTCCACGCCATCATCCTGCTGGAGAAGCACCTGCGGGAGAAGCACTGCGTGTTTGACGCCAAGACGCCTAACTGCGGCGCCAACGGGGCCTCGGAGCAGGCGCAGAAAGAGGAGGTGGAGCTGCAGACCCTGCTGACCAACAGCCAGGAGTCCCACAACAGCCACGACGGGAGCGAGGAGGACGTGGACACCTCGGAGCCCATGTACGGCTGTGACATCTGCGGGGCGGCCTACACCATGGAGACCCTGCTGCAGAACCACCAGCTGCGGGACCACAACATCCGGCCCGGGGAGAGCGCCATCGTGAAGAAGAAAGCCGAGCTCATCAAAGGCAACTACAAGTGCAACGTGTGCTCTCGAACCTTCTTCTCGGAAAACGGCCTCCGGGAACACATGCAGACCCACCTGGGCCCCGTCAAACACTACATGTGCCCCATCTGTGGGGAGCGCTTCCCCTCCCTCTTGACTCTGACCGAACACAAAGTCACGCACAGTAAGAGCCTCGATACCGGAAACTGCCGCATCTGCAAGCTGCCGCTGCAGAGCGAAGAGGAGTTTCTAGAGCATTGCCAAATGCACCCCGACCTGAGGAATTCCCTGACGGGATTTCGCTGTGTGGTCTGCATGCAGACGGTGACCTCCACCTTAGAACTCAAAATCCACGGGACGTTCCACATGCAAAAGACGGGCAACGGGTCTGCGGTCCAGACCACAGGGCGTGGCCAGCATGTCCCCAAACTGTACAAGTGCGCGTCCTGCCTCAAGGAATTCCGTTCCAAGCAAGATCTGGTGAAACTTGACATCAACGGCCTGCCATATGGTCTGTGTGCCGGCTGCGTGAATCTCAGTAAGAGCGGGAGCCCGGGCATCAGCATCCCTCCCGGCACGAGTAGACCAGGCCTGGGCCAGAATGAGAACCTGAGTGCCATGGAGGGTAAGGGCAAGGCCGGGGCGCTGAAGACGCGCTGTTCCAGCTGCAACGTTAAGTTTGAGTCTGAAAGTGAACTCCAGAACCACATCCAAACGGTCCACCGAGAGCTGGTGGCAGACGGCAACAGCACGCAGTTGAAAACGCCGCAAGTATCGCCCATGCCCAGAATCAGCCCCTCCCAGTCGGATGAGGTAAACTCGCCTTTTTAATGTTTGCTCTTTAACCTCCTCGAGAATCTCTCTCCACTTTACGTTTACACTTTGCTCAGCTTTAATTATTGTCAGGTGCCGAGAGATGCTTGGATCAAAATGCAGTGGTGGTTTTTTCCCCATAGCCATTAGCTAGCAATTACTTGCTTCTCGATAAGCAGCATTTTGGCTTGAATGGTGCAAAATAGGACTAATTCCAGACTCCCTGGGATATTGTCTTCTCTATGACTGAAGAGACCTGCACTCATGCCAGCACTACCTGAGATCTGGAATCTCAGCGTAGCTTCACTGTGAGTTGAAATCCCCAGCTATGACTTGTGTGTATGGCAGAGAGATAATGACATAAAAGTAAAGTGCTATGAGCCAACACTCTGGCTTAGAGTAAATTTAAAAGAATATATATATTTGTGGATAACAAATTGGGTAGGGCTGGCTTTTTAATACCGTGTTGTCAACACTCACTGTTTCTCTTTGTCTTCTGGGTAGTGAGGAAGATGTTTCTCACAACAGGATTTTTTCAAAGCCCCTACATTTATTAAGCGCCACACGGTCAACATGCGTTTTAAAGGCACTCTCCCCAAGTCTTCGCTCTCTGGGTTTGGGTTTCAAAGTGAACATGTTTTGTTTTTTTTTTCTTAGTTGAAGAGTCGTTTCGTGTCTTTTTTCGCATAATGAGTCTGAAAAACAAGTTCATTTACAGTGAAATAGTTTTGTAAGTCAGTCATCATTCCTTGAAGCTGAGCAGAGGATGGCTCATTTTATTATAATTTCTTTATGCTTTATCACCTGGTGTCTAATAGCTCTCTCCCCTTCCCTACCTGCCCCTATCTGGAGATCCATCCAAATGAAAACCCCAGGGAGACCTATCTCCCTTCAGTCTGGGGTCACTGCCTTTTCCTTATCTTGTCTCTGCACTCACACCCTCTCCAAGGTCCCCCTGCATCTCCCTGCAGATAGCCATCACTCAGCTAGTAGGGGAAGGCTGAGAAGACGAACGCAGAGCCCATCCTCCTGAAATGTGCATCTGTGTGACAGGCAAACTCCCAAACTTTGAAGCTGCCTTCCCTTCTCTCCTCCTCAAGTAAATCCGCACCTTTCTCTCATCTAAATAAACAAAATCCTTTCAAACTGGAAGAACCTTGTTTTGATAATGGTTCATGACTCATGTGTTGGATCAGATCGCTTCTTTTGAAACAAATATTTCTAGTTGTAATCATATGAAATGAAACACCGTGCTACCGAAACTGACCTGTCCTCAGTGCAACAAGGAGTTCCCCAACCAAGAATCCCTGCTGAAGCACGTCACCATTCATTTTATGATCACCTCCACGTACTACATCTGCGAGAGTTGTGACAAGCAGTTCACGTCAGTGGACGACCTTCAGAAACACCTGCTGGACATGCACACCTTCGTCTTCTTCCGCTGCACCCTCTGTCAAGAAGTTTTCGACTCGAAGGTCTCCATTCAGCTCCACTTGGCCGTGAAGCACAGTAATGAGAAGAAAGTCTACCGCTGCACGTCCTGCAACTGGGACTTCCGCAACGAGACAGACCTGCAGCTGCACGTGAAGCACAACCACCTGGAGAACCAGGGCAAAGTGCACAAGTGCATCTTCTGCGGCGAGTCCTTCGGCACCGAGGTGGAGCTGCAGTGCCACATCACCACCCACAGCAAGAAGTACAACTGCAAGTTCTGCAGCAAAGCCTTCCACGCCATCATCCTGCTGGAGAAGCACCTGCGGGAGAAGCACTGCGTGTTTGACGCCAAGACGCCTAACTGCGGCGCCAACGGGGCCTCGGAGCAGGCGCAGAAAGAGGAGGTGGAGCTGCAGACCCTGCTGACCAACAGCCAGGAGTCCCACAACAGCCACGACGGGAGCGAGGAGGACGTGGACACCTCGGAGCCCATGTACGGCTGTGACATCTGCGGGGCGGCCTACACCATGGAGACCCTGCTGCAGAACCACCAGCTGCGGGACCACAACATCCGGCCCGGGGAGAGCGCCATCGTGAAGAAGAAAGCCGAGCTCATCAAAGGCAACTACAAGTGCAACGTGTGCTCTCGAACCTTCTTCTCGGAAAACGGCCTCCGGGAACACATGCAGACCCACCTGGGCCCCGTCAAACACTACATGTGCCCCATCTGTGGGGAGCGCTTCCCCTCCCTCTTGACTCTGACCGAACACAAAGTCACGCACAGTAAGAGCCTCGATACCGGAAACTGCCGCATCTGCAAGCTGCCGCTGCAGAGCGAAGAGGAGTTTCTAGAGCATTGCCAAATGCACCCCGACCTGAGGAATTCCCTGACGGGATTTCGCTGTGTGGTCTGCATGCAGACGGTGACCTCCACCTTAGAACTCAAAATCCACGGGACGTTCCACATGCAAAAGACGGGCAACGGGTCTGCGGTCCAGACCACAGGGCGTGGCCAGCATGTCCCCAAACTGTACAAGTGCGCGTCCTGCCTCAAGGAATTCCGTTCCAAGCAAGATCTGGTGAAACTTGACATCAACGGCCTGCCATATGGTCTGTGTGCCGGCTGCGTGAATCTCAGTAAGAGCGGGAGCCCGGGCATCAGCATCCCTCCCGGCACGAGTAGACCAGGCCTGGGCCAGAATGAGAACCTGAGTGCCATGGAGGGTAAGGGCAAGGCCGGGGCGCTGAAGACGCGCTGTTCCAGCTGCAACGTTAAGTTTGAGTCTGAAAGTGAACTCCAGAACCACATCCAAACGGTCCACCGAGAGCTGGTGGCAGACGGCAACAGCACGCAGTTGAAAACGCCGCAAGTATCGCCCATGCCCAGAATCAGCCCCTCCCAGTCGGATGAGGTAAACTCGCCTTTTTAATGTTTGCTCTTTAACCTCCTCGAGAATCTCTCTCCACTTTACGTTTACACTTTGCTCAGCTTTAATTATTGTCAGGTGCCGAGAGATGCTTGGATCAAAATGCAGTGGTGGTTTTTTCCCCATAGCCATTAGCTAGCAATTACTTGCTTCTCGATAAGCAGCATTTTGGCTTGAATGGTGCAAAATAGGACTAATTCCAGACTCCCTGGGATATTGTCTTCTCTATGACTGAAGAGACCTGCACTCATGCCAGCACTACCTGAGATCTGGAATCTCAGCGTAGCTTCACTGTGAGTTGAAATCCCCAGCTATGACTTGTGTGTATGGCAGAGAGATAATGACATAAAAGTAAAGTGCTATGAGCCAACACTCTGGCTTAGAGTAAATTTAAAAGAATATATATATTTGTGGATAACAAATTGGGTAGGGCTGGCTTTTTAATACCGTGTTGTCAACACTCACTGTTTCTCTTTGTCTTCTGGGTAGTGAGGAAGATGTTTCTCACAACAGGATTTTTTCAAAGCCCCTACATTTATTAAGCGCCACACGGTCAACATGCGTTTTAAAGGCACTCTCCCCAAGTCTTCGCTCTCTGGGTTTGGGTTTCAAAGTGAACATGTTTTGTTTTTTTTTTCTTAGTTGAAGAGTCGTTTCGTGTCTTTTTTCGCATAATGAGTCTGAAAAACAAGTTCATTTACAGTGAAATAGTTTTGTAAGTCAGTCATCATTCCTTGAAGCTGAGCAGAGGATGGCTCATTTTATTATAATTTCTTTATGCTTTATCACCTGGTGTCTAATAGCTCTCTCCCCTTCCCTACCTGCCCCTATCTGGAGATCCATCCAAATGAAAACCCCAGGGAGACCTATCTCCCTTCAGTCTGGGGTCACTGCCTTTTCCTTATCTTGTCTCTGCACTCACACCCTCTCCAAGGTCCCCCTGCATCTCCCTGCAGATAGCCATCACTCAGCTAGTAGGGGAAGGCTGAGAAGACGAACGCAGAGCCCATCCTCCTGAAATGTGCATCTGTGTGACAGGCAAACTCCCAAACTTTGAAGCTGCCTTCCCTTCTCTCCTCCTCAAGTAAATCCGCACCTTTCTCTCATCTAAATAAACAAAATCCTTTCAAACTGGAAGAACCTTGTTTTGATAATGGTTCATGACTCATGTGTTGGATCAGATCGCTTCTTTTGAAACAAATATTTCTAGTTGTAATCATATGAAATGAATGACTTCTTCCAACTTTTTATCTCAAAAATGTTTAAACTTATAGAAAAGTTAAAGGAATAACACAGTGAACATATGTATGTGTCCGTGTATCCATGTCACAAGTTTATCAGTTATGAACATTTTGTTACATTTTTCTCTCTCTTTGCAACCTTTTTAATTAACCTGAGCTACATGAAAGTAAGTTGTAGATAACGTTATCTCCGAAGAAAAAGGGCATTTTCCTATTTAACCACAATATCATTAGCTCAGGCAGTTATTGAAATCAGCTAAAGAAATTAAAGAAATCCATACTATCATCTATAAATCTATATTCGTATTTCCCCAAATCTCCCCCAAATGTTTTATTTTTAAATGCTTTTGAACAAGAATTCTTGAAAAGTTTATGCAGAAAATTATTCCTCTCTTTTGTCTTGTTATGCTTAACATAGATAGAAGAGTTTTTGTATTCAGGTTTAATTTAAGTAGTATATAAAAGGTGTTTAAAATGAATCTCTGTATGTGTGTGTGTGTGTTTGTGACTGTGGTGGTATGTGTGCATTTAAAACCAAGCAAAATCTAGCTTTTGTGTCTTGGTAGATTTATGGAGAGGCAAATGCCTGTTTCTTCTTATCTGTTCATGGTTTAGATTTTCTGATATTTCTAAATTGCTCTATATTATAATACCATTTGAGGTGAAATATTTTAAAAGTGAAGGAGGACATATGGATAGTCTTTATCTGTTAATTTGGTTAGAGTTGATTAGGAAAAAGTTTATCTTTAAGGGATGGTCAGGTCTTCAATTATACCTAAAATCTTAATGATAATTTATAAAGCTTAACTATATGCTTCACTTACATAAAATAATATATAAAGTACTTTTTAATTTTAATTCTTACAATAGTGTTTTTTAAGCACCTGCTACTGAGGGTGAAAAATGACTCCATGCAAAAGAGAACCTCCTTATTAAATCTGATTAGTAACTTGTAGCAGTGTCCTTAATTGACCAGATATTAAGATTCACTTGTATATTTTTTCCTTGTGCCTTAACAGTACACTAATCTATTCAACATTTTCACCATTGTTACTGTTTTTTCTTTATTATACTCTTTGTCATAAAATTTTATGTGCCCACTTCCTTTCTGATACTCTGTACCATAAAAAATGTAAAGTAGACCATACTATTTGGACTTGACATAGAAAATTATCTAAACATATGTAAAGTTTTATGAAAAGGAGCCTAAAAAGATTGCATCGGCAAGAAAAAGGCATATAATAAATATTAATTTGTTCCCATTTTTTGTTAGCCAAGTTAAGCTTCTATGACCTCTCATTGTGAGTACTGTGTAAATTTTTCACCAGTGGCAGTAAAGGCGAAGTTATTACATAAGACTTTGCCAAAAGACAGGCATGCCATGTGGAACTAAACTTTATCACAAAAAAGAAGTATCACATGTATGTCCATTGACTTAGATGTCCTAGGTAGGATCTGAAAGACTTAGCAATGTAGGTGGTATTTTCATCTCTTCTTCTTGCTGAGGATTGAGGCTTCAGAAGAGAAAAGAAGAGAATAAAACCTGAGTACCTAGATGTTGTCAAGAACCAGATTAGATTTTTCTGGGCTATGACTTACAGTCACATAAGGGTATTGATAGATGCTGGAATGCATCTTTCAAAGACTGAAAAGAATGTTACTCGGTCGAGACTAGAGTACCTATTTAAAAGGGATTTAGGTATAATCTAGGGAAGGATAAGTACTATATAAACCCATATAATCCAAGAAATAGATGAAAGCCTAGGCATATGACAATTAAAGAAGAATAATATTAGGTAGCTGTCATATAATGGAGAAATTTGGAATTGAAGACAGAAGATCTGAATTTGAACTCCCATTTCTTCTGCATGCTGATTTCTGAATTTGTGAACAATGTTCTCTTTGTACCAAAATTCTATAATTATTAATCTAAGTTTGCCATGGAGACTTTGTTTTGAATAAAAGATTTGGGGGAACCTAATCATTTCTGTTTCCTCCTCAAAGGTTGACTATGATATAAACTTGTACCTGCAGTGATTCCATAAATGGTAGAGAGAATTTGAGAGAGAAAGAACACTGGACATCTAGCTTTTTCCACACGTGAAACACCTCGCAGACTTACTGACATTTGCTATGTGTTGAATAAATGTTAGTTCTTCTTCTGGAGTTCGTTGACACTGGCTTGGCTCCCTGGTCAGGTGCTGCCCTATGTGGACCTCAAAATGTTGTCTCATGACGATATTGGAAACATGTGTCCATCTGCCATGGTTTCCTTAAGATCCTTCATATCCAGATTTCTCTGAGGGATTATATATTCACATTTCAATTCACATCATCCCTACGATTCTGTTGAAATTGCTCTTACAAGGGTTACAAATTATCTCCATGTTTCTAGATGCCTGTACGGTGCCACAGAATCAACGCTAGAAGGGACAGTGGAGATCGTCTGATTAAGCTGCCTCATTTTACAGACAACAAAACAGACCCACGTAAATTGAGATCGGTCTAAGGTCACACAGTTAATAAGTGGTAAACAAGAGACTCCGAGAATCCAGGTCTCCCAACTCCAGACTCAAGACTCTCTTTTCGTAATTCCATTGGCACTCTCCTCTAGCTGCAACCTCAGCCCCTTGTCCTTTTCATAAAATCCTCTCGGTGTAGCAGTCTTAGTTTCTCTTGTCATTCACTTCCTCCACCCACCGCAAGGGATCTTCTGCTTCTATTGCTGCACCTCAACTGACTGTTCTAAGATCTCTACCGACCTAGTGGACTGATGTAATGCTTTTGGTTTTTTTTAAAGAGCATTTATCGTAGTTTACCTGCTTCTCTACTTATCACTGTTGGTCATTCCCTCCTAACTGAACCTCTTCCTTCCTGTTTTCCTTTGTGCCTCTTTGAATGTTCCGTAGCCCTCTCTGTCCTCTACCTGCTTCTGCAAGATAGTGTCCCCGTTGCTACTGTCACTCTACTGACCCGACCCCCCCCCCCACCAGCTTCACGTGGCCTCATCCACTCCCAGGGTTTCAACCACCACCTTTTACCGATGACTCTCCAAATGGTGTTTCCAAAAGACAAGAGGGAACTTATGGGGGCTGATGGTAATATTCTGTATCTTGATTGTGCTGGTGGTTACGAGACTGTATGTGTTTACTAATACTCACCAGATGTAAATTCGTGACTTTTTGCATGTGAGTTATACCTCAGTGAAGCTATTTCCAAAAAAAAAGGTGTCTTTGACTCAAACCTCTCCTCTGAAATTCAGACTCATACACAGCTGCCTGCTGGATATATACGCACTCACATGTTCCTCTGAACTTCAAACTCACTGGGTCCAAAACAGAACTCATCATCCTTTCTCCAAACCTGCTTTTTTTCTTAAGTATTCTATTTCACTTGTGGATCCACTGATCTTCTTAGTCTTTTCTTTTTCTCCACATCCAGTTGGCCATCCAGCCATCTCAATTTCTACTCATATGTATTTCTGAATCAGTCCCCTCTTCTCCATCCTCTTACCACAGTTTAAGTTCAATCTCTGATCATCTTTCGCTAAACTACTGAAGCAGCCTCGTAACTGTTCCCTCTGACTTTAGTGTTACTACTTTCAGATCCATCCCCACACAGCTGCCAGAACAATCTATCTAAAACACAAACCTGAATAACATGCCCCTCCCTATTTGGAACGTTTTAAGTGCTCTGCACCTCCATCCCTATAGGATGATATCATAGCCCTTTTATTGTGAAATAGAAGACTCTGTAGGTCCCTGGTAAAATCTCTCCCTCTTTCCTTAGCTTTCACCTTATTCTGTTCTTGGAGGTGCTTTAATTAACCCGCACACAACATGCTGCTGCTGTATCTTGCTAAGACTGTCCAGTTCCTTCGGCTCAAATAACCCCTCTCCTCCTGACTGCCCTCTGTCTTCCATGAGGCTGTCCATCTTTCCCTTTAATTGGAGATCAGGTATTCTAGAAGGCCTCCTCTGACCCCAGCTTATCACCACAAACATCTCCCTTCTCCTGGAATGCCCTGTCTATACAATATGTTATAAATTTCATATGAAAAGTGTTATAGTGCTTTATAATTACCTATGTACATTTCTCTTTTCTTCCCCTGAATTCCCGGGGGCAAGAATTGACTCAATCTGATACTCCTGAGCCCTATGATAATGCCAGGCCCATCGTAGGCAGGTGCCTCAGTGCTGTGTCTGGCTGGTGGCTCTCCCAGAGCCTTTCCCCGTACAGGGCGGTATGGCAGGACAGCCCGCCGCCTGGCTTTTTTTCATTCAGGAACCACCTGACACAGTGACTGGAACCTGAAGGTATTAAATAAATTTGTGTTGTTCTTCTGCGTGTGTTAACTATAGGATTGCTATTTATATTTTTACCACACTTGGACGCAAATCTTGTTTTATTGTTATTGAAGTGCTGTTCTAGATACTCTGAGCGTGTATGGGTCTGCTGTTATTATCCCACTCCACTTCAATGTCTGCTTGTTCTCAAGGAAGCTGTAATTGTCCCGCCAAGGTTGCCGGTGGTCTCCAGGTTCATCTCCGTAGCACTTTGCAGGGTGGACAGTTCTTCCCTTGCCGTGCCTCTCTCTGACTTCATGGCGTTCCCACTCGTAGTCTTCTTCCTACTTCTGCCTTTGGAGATTTCTCGTCCTATGCCTGTCCTAAAAAGTGTAGGAATTCTTCGATGCTCATCCTTGGTCCTCTTTTACTTCTCTGTCTACTCTCTCCATAGGCATCTCATCTATTCATGTTGCTGCAACTATTTCTTTGGTAAGAATTCCCAAATTTATATTTCTAGCTTAGGTCTCCTCTTAGTTCCTGATTACTGTGTTCCACTGACAGCTTGACTTTGCCATTTGTATCTCTTTTAGACTTCTGAAGTGTAATGTGTACCTACTAAAAGCTCTTGCTTCTCTCTCCTGAAGCCTATCTTTTTCCTAACTAACATCATTTTTGGTAAAGGGATCTACCCTACACCCAATTACCCAAGCAAGAAACCCAGGAATCACTCCTGATTCCTCCCTTTCCCTCTTTCCACACATCTAATCTATTAAAAAGTTCTGTGGATTCCACCTCCAGTGAGTATCCCATCCCCTTCTTTCCATCCCCAAAGCCATCATTGTGGTCCAGGCTGCAGTCATTTCTGGCCTCCTGAGAGAGTCCCCTCCTTCATCTTCTGCCTGCTTCCCATCCATTCTTCATGCTGAAGTGGGAAGGAGGCCTGTGGACGTGTCAATCTCATGGTGTCACATAAAATTCTTCGGTGGCTTCCCATTTCACTCAAATAAAATTCCAACCTCTCACCAGTTTGTGAGACCATGCATGTCCTGGCCGGCCTGGCTGCCCTCGCCTTGTCCCGGTTGGCTCTTCCTCATGCACTGCACCCAGCCTCCCAGCCTCCAGGGGGATGGGGCAGGGGGGTTCTGCTTTGGAACCTTCACGTGTGCTCCTTCCTCACTTGGCCTGCACTTCTGAGCCAGCCTCTCTGCACCACCAGTTCTTTCTCGGCTGTCAGGTGGGCCTTCCCTGAAAATCTTATCGAAGTTGGTTTCCTCCTGAAGATTTTCTTTTAAAATAGTCGTTTTTGTTTACTTGTTTATTTCCTTCTTCCCCTTTCTCACCTATGAACATCCAACAGCTTAACCTAAGAGCTTAATAAATATCAGTTGAATAAATGAACATAGTGTAAGTACTTCAAAACAAAAGTAGTGTATACTCCATCTTTGGATATATTTGCCGGTGTATCTAATAACTAATACACATAGATGATAAGTTTACCCAAAAGTACGGAGATGCTTTAAAATTAGGTATGATCTAAAAATATTAAATAAGCTAAAAGGCTTGAAAGTTCTAACAATTCAGAGATCATCTTCAGTGAGAAGGTCTGTTTTAAGTTTCTCAAAGTCAGTATTCTTCCTTTATAGTTCTTACACTGAAAATAGAAACGTCTATGCTGACATGCTTAAGCTCCAGAGTTCTTTTTTGTTTTGTATAATAAAAATATCCATATGAGGTGGAAAGAAAAATGTCGAAGTTTTTGTGTGTCAGATTGCTGGTATTAAGTTTTGCTAAGCTAAAGGAGCAAAAATAAATGAGTTAAGTTTCCTCTAAATAAACAATATCTTAAAATTAAGTAGAAAAATTACATGACCAAATAGATTTGTAAAATTCAAGATGTTATTGAAATAGACTTAGTTGCTTTTCCAAGTTTAATCTGCTTTCAGATTGACTGTTGTTGTGCTCAGTATTTGTTTGGCATCTACAACGCACTAGAACAGGGAGTTAATGACCCCTGGCATAAGTATCGGGGTGTGGAACATGGAAGCAGCTGCCTCTCATCCACTATCTCTAGTCTCATGTTCATGAAGCATTGATCATTGCATCACACATTGAATTTGCTACCACTACCATCCCTAGATTTTCTGTACTTACTTCCAGTTCTGGATTTTTTGCTGATGCTTTCCATATGCATACAGTGTCTTTTAGAACATACGGAATTCAAAAGTTAAAATGTTTCTGTATACCACCATGAATCTTGAATTGCACATATTTGTCCATTGAGTACTAGGCCAAAGAGTTTGAAATCACCCTCTGTAGCGGTAGAATTTTGTTTAGCAGGAGGATTTTACATTTAGCTGAAATTATATCGAAGTAGAGATTAGTGAATATCTACTTAAGGTACTTTTGAATAATGAAAGAAAATGGAAAGCTACATTCTGGATCTCTTATTACTGGATGGCTCCCCTCTCTGCGTAATATAGATGCAGTTTTCTATTAGATGTACTTTCTTTTTTTTTTTTTTTTTTTTTTTTTTTTTGTGATACGCGGGTCTCTCACTGTTGTGGCCTCTCCCGTCGCGGAGCACAGTCTCCGGACGCGCAGGCTCAGCGGCCATGGCTCACGGGCCCAGTCGCTCCGTGGCATGTGGGATCTTCCTGGACCGGGCCACGAACCCGCGTCCCCTGCATCGGCAGGCGGACTCTCAACCACTGCGCCACCAGGGAAGCCCTAGATGTACTTTCTGTTTCTAGAAATTTAACAGCCTAATTAGGAGAACCTTGTAAAGACTTTTAAAAAAGCTAAATAGCCAGTTCCTTATTTGTATATATTTTTTCACCTTTTAAATATGTTTGTTTTTGTTGTTTTTGTTTTTGCGGTACGCGGGCCTCTCACTGTTGTGGCCTCTCCCGTTGCGGAGCACAGGCTCCGGACGCGCAGGCTCAGCGGCCATGGCTCATGGGCCCAGCCGCTCCGCGGCACGTGGCATCTTCCCGGACCGGGGCACGAACCCGTGTCCCCTGCATCGGCAGGCGGAGTCTCAAGCACTGCGCCACCAGGGAAGCCCTAAATATGCATGTTTCTAAGGGTTCTATTTTTAATATGTTTTCTTCTTCCCTTACCCTCATTTCCTATTATGGAATTATTATCCCATACAGATGAGTGAAATATCAAATTTCAACCTGTAACCTCTCATTAAGTCCCATCTTAGATTTTCAATTAACTTGTTTGACATTACCAGTTGAACATTGTGCTAGCCATTTGATCAAATCAAATCATAATTTCTTTTTTTTCCTCTCCAGTTTTTGTCTGTGTTGCATGATTCTTCTAATTATTCTTGTCTGAAACTTTGTATCTCCTAAATGTTGTCTGGTCTCCTAACCTTTTGAATTGGTCACTCTTGAGGTGCTGTATTTTCTCTTCTATTTGCATCTCCTGCGTTCTCTCTCCAGTGCAAGTCTTATCCTTGTAAACTAACTGATCTCTTTTACTCTCTTCCTATCATAATTCACAACAGATTTAAAAGTTTAGGATCTCACAAATCACATTTTCTGACCACAGTACAAATGCATTATAAATAAAAATATTTTTTAAAACCCCATAAATTTTATTTTATTTTTATAAATTCATTATTTATTTATTTATTTATTTTTGGCTGTGGTGGGTCTTTGCTGTTGCGCATGGGCTTTCTCTAGTTGTGGCGAGCGGGGGCTACTCTTCATTGCAGTGCATGGGCTTCTCATTGCGGTGGCTTCTCTTGTCATGGAGCACGGGCTCTAGGCACGCAGGCTTCAGTAGTTGTGGCACACGGGCTCAGTAGTTGTGGCTCGTGGGCTTTAGGGCACAGGCTCTGTAGTTGTGGCACACAGGCTTAGTTGCTCCGTGGCATGTGGGATCTTCCCGGACCAGGGCTCAAACCCATGTCCCCTGCATTGGCAGGCGGATCCTTAACCACTGTGCCACCAGGGAAGTTTCCCAAACCCCATAAATTTCAAAATTAAACTACCCATGGAACAAAGAGGCCATGGAAATAGCAATTAAAAACACTTCAAACTGAAAGACAACTATATTTTAAAACTTGTGAGATATAAATTAAAGCAGTATTTAGAGGGAAAGTTATTAGAACATAAAAATACATATTAGAAAAATTTAAAAAGCTTAATATCAATGTGATAAAAATCAAACTTAAGACATTAGGAACAGAACAAGGAAACAAACCCATAAAAAATAGAAACGAAGGAAATAGTAAAGCTAAGAGCAGAAAGTAAGGAAATGTAAAACAAACAACAAGGAGGCCAGCAAAGTAAAACAGCAATTTTTTGAAATGACTAACGAAGTTTACACACTTCTGGTGAGATTAATCAGGGTAAAACAACAATAAATAAATAATATGAAGAATGAAGGGGGAAGCCATAACTTCACATGTGCAGAAGTTAAAAAGATAGTAGGGGAACCACTACACATATCAGAATGACTGAAATAAAAAGAATACATAAATTCATTTTTGCAAGAATGAAGAGCAATTGGAACTCTCTTACTTTACTGGTGAGAGTATAATTTTGTATAACTGCTTTGAAAAACTGTTGGACAGTATATACTAAAGTTGATTACTAGCCTACTCTACGACCCATCAAGTCTATTCCTAGGTTTATATCTAAGAGAAATGAATGCACTTGTTTAACAAGTAATGAACAAGAATATTCATAGTAGCTTTTGCATATAAGCTTTAAGCAGGAGTCGAAGTGTCTGTCAAAATAGAATAAATGTGTAAATACATTCATATAATGATATGAATTGTATTTCATTCATATGATGGACTACTACACAGAAATAAAGAAGAATGAACTACCGCTATGTAACAACCTGGAATACTCACATACAAAATGATGAAAAAGAGCCACACACATCCTACTACACAATTCCATTCATATAAAATTTAAGAATGGGTAAAACTAATTTTTGATAATCGAAGTCAGAATAGTTACCTTTGGGATGGTATCAACTAGGAAAGGGTGGAGGGGAACATTCTAGAAATGTTCCATATCTGGATCTATGTGGTGGTTACACTGGTATTTGTAAAATTCCATAAATCAGGCATATTCTTAAGGTTACAGCAGTTTACTATACATATGTTATTTCTCAATAAAAATTGTACAAAATGCACCCAAAACACACAAAATAAAGACGAGTAAGATAATACTATGAAGAACTTTATGCTAATAACTGGATAATTTTGATTATATGGGAACAGTCTTAGGATTATATGTTACTAAAGCTGACTCAAGAAAAAAAGAAGTAGAATGATTCCATAAATATGAAAGAGTTAATAAATTGTTGAAAACCTGCCCACAAAGAAAATACCAGAACATACACATAATTCCAAAGCTGAGCCAGAAAGTATAAAAAGAGGGAACACTCCAGTTCCTTTAGTGAATCTAGTATAATCTTGATGTCAAAACCAGACAAAAATGTAAAAGGAAAATTTAGGCCAGTTTTACTCATGATTTTACATTTTAAACTTTTAAATAAAAATGTAAACAAACTAAATTCACACTGTTAAAAAAAGTTTTTTATACTGTAACCAAAATGATTTTATCACAAGAATACAAGGTGGGTTCAACCTCAGGAAATCAATTAATTAATTTTACCACGTTAACAGTTTAAAGGAGACAAATTATATGTTTATCTCAAGAGTTGTAGAAAAAACTAAATTCAGCACACTTTTGTGATCAAAAAGAACACTTAATTAGGGATAGGCAGTAATTTCCTTACCCTTATAAAGACTGTTTAAAATATTGTCTTCAGCAAGCATCATCATTAGTGGTGAAATTTTAATGCAATTACTATTTTATAATAAAATCACTAATAAGGCTTCCTGGGTGACTTAACCAACAATGTAAGATAAAATAAAAATGAATTTACTAACAAAAGAACAGGTAACAGTGACATTGAAAAGAACCAAATTAAACTGTCATTTAGAGGTCATATGTTTGTAAAACAAAATCCAAAGAATCTAAAGACAAACTATTGTAATGAATAAAACTTAAGCAAAGTTGCTGGCTACCAAATCAAATCATACAAGTTAATTCGATTTTTATTCATTACCAAAAAAGTTAGAAAATATGAATTTTAAAATAATTCCATTTATAATAAGCTCAAAAAATAGGTACTTAGAAATAAAACTTATAAGGTGTGCAAGACTATGGAGAAAATGATAAAACATTATTAAAAGATATTGTCAAAGACCTAAATAAATGATCAGATTTAACTTGTTAAGGCATAGGAAGACTCAATACTGTTAAGCTCTCCATCATCCCTAATTTGATCTGTGGACTCACAGCTATTCTAATGAAAATTTCTACAGGTTTTAAAGTGTATTTAAAAAAAAAATTTTGTTTTTTGGAATTTGACAAATGTATACTGGGGCTTCCCTGGTGGTGCAGTGGTTGAGAATCTGCCTGCTAATGCGGGGGACATGGGTTCGAGCCCTGGTCTGGGAGGATCCCACATGCCGCGGAGCAACTAGGCCCGTGAGCCACAACTACTGAGCCTGCGCGTCCGGAGCCTGTGCTCCGCAACAAGAGAGGCCACGATAGTGAGAGGCCCGCACGCTGCGATGAAGAGTGGACCCTGCTTGCCACAACCTTGCACAGAAACGAAGACCCAACACAGCAAAAATAAATAATTAATAAAGTCCTACCCCCAACATCTAAAAAATAAATTTAAAAAAGTATACTGAAGAACAAAAGGTCAAGAATAGCAAAGATACTCTTGAAGAAAAGGAGCAGGCAGAGTAGGATTTGTCCTACTCTGTAGTCAATTTATAATAAATCTGCAGTAACTAGGATGACATGATATTTGTCCACAGAACAAAATAGAGATTCTCCGAAAGAGATATAAGACTGAATAGAGTAGAGCTGTCTTTGCATCTCAGTGGGGGAATGAATGGAGTATTCAACTTAGCCATAGAGAAAGATAAAATAAAATTGAGCCTCTACTCACGTGTATAAAAATGTGTGAAAGGGCTTCCCTGGTGGCGCAGTGGTTGAGAGTCTGCCTGCCGATGCAGGGGACACAGGTTCGTGCCCCGGTCTGGAAAGATCCCACATGCCGCGGAGCGGCTGGGCCCGTGAGCCATGGCCGCTGAGCCTGCGCGTCCAGAACCTATACTCTACAACGGGAGAGGCCACAACAGCGAGAGGTTGGCGTACCGCAAAAAAAAAAAAAAAAAAAAAAAAAGAAAAAAAAATGTGTGAAAGAACAAAATCATAGAAAAAAATATAGAGAATTTTTTATGACCTTAGATTAAAGAAAGATTTCTCAAATAAGACCCAGAGAGTATAAATCACAAATAAAATGATTGATATGTTCATCTACATTAAAAATAATAACTTCTGTTTACCAAAATTTACCATAAAGTGAGCAAAAATAAGAACTCCAAGATAATAAAATATATTTATAACACATATAGTTGGAAAAAGTATTAGTTTCCTAAATAGAAAAGAAATAGCCACAAATTAACAGGAGAACTCAAATCACCAAATAAGACAATATGAAATTAACACGAACAGGCATTTCACAAAGAGGAAACCATGAAGATCCAGTAAACATGTGAAAATGTTTAATCCTCATCAGTAATATGGGAAATGCAAATTCAGACAGAGAATAATAGATGGTTTGAGAAGACCACACAGGAAGCTAAGTTGGGCACACAGGTATTTGCTTAATAGTTACTATTTATATATTACTTATGTTTACTGTTTGTAAGCATTTAATATTTAACTTAAAAAGCAAAATAATCAGAACCATAGTATGCAATCAGTATCACTTATAATAAATATAAGATAAATATAAAAGTAATACAATTAATACAAAATAATGTTTTAAAAATTCTAGCTATACTCATACCTGCAAATGTTTGTGAGTCTGAAACCTGTTCTTTCATTGTTACAAGTAAGTTTGTCAAGGTTTGTAGAGGTATTAAAGACATATTAGCATCTTACTGAGACTTTTTTCTTTTGTGTAATTAGAAAGAGTGGTATCCATGCCTTATAGTTGAGGTGGTGCATATCTCACACTTTGGAGAACATTAATCTATAGCATTAACTTTTTATTCCTCGTTCCTCGTCTGGTGCTTCAATTTAAGATAAATTTATTCATTTCCTGCAACGTACAAGGCATTAGGCTATCAGGTTTGTAAAGAGGATGAGCATTATACGAATACGGTTATTTGAATACATGTCTTTCTTCCCAGTATAGCCCCCTGAGGCCTTATAGTTTACTAGGAAAAAATTAATGTATAGCAATAAATACAGTATAAAGTAGAATGGAATATGTGCCTTAATAGAAGTACTAGTGAAGTGCTAAAGTAGTTCAGAGGAGATAGCAAATAACCAGGCAGGAGTTAGCTTTGCAGGTATCTGTGTAAAGAGCAAGCAAAATGGAAAGAACTCCCAAGCAAAAGTCCGAAGGCAGTAGTGTGCCTGGCAGGCTTAGGAATAGCACGGGGGTAAGCATGGCTGCAGCAGAGGGAGCCAGAGTGAGGGAAGCAGGCAGGGTTACATGGTATCCTCCGTGTTTCTCAGGAGAGTTTCTTAACACATCATAGGTTTTTAGTCAACACTTGCAAATAATTGAAAGCTGGTGATTAAAACAAATGGAAAAAGAAACAAAGAAGGAACCACACATAAATAGAACATAAGATTTCTCCTAAGTATGTAATAGACTATGCAATTCGTGTCATAAAGAGATTGAGTGGCAGGTGAAATCCTATAAAAAAATCCCCATATCAAGGCAAAAGATTGATTTTGTTCAATTAAACATTATATTACATAAGCAAGCCTTCGACTGAGTCTGAACATGTTTTGTTATTCAGAGATTGCCTCTATGGGTATGGAGAGTTTATGCATAAACCACATAACGTAATAGAAGAAAATATTGTACTTAGAGAAAAACCGAGTTCAAGTAACAGTTGACAGAAGCATCTGTGTGATCTTAACTAGTCTTTCCTAAGCTTGAGTTCCTTCATTGTTAACATGGGCATAATCCATATTTTGCCTACTTTATAGTGTTATTGTAAAGAGCAGATCATATGTTTGTAAGAAAGTTCTTGGTAAACTGAAGCACCTGACAAATGTTGCATATGGTACATCATTTATATAATATCTGTGTATAAGTCAGCACATATCCCTATGTATGTATGCACACATTCATATAATTTATATCTAAAATGTGCTTCAGTTAATTTACTATAATCTAGAATAATTTTATCTAGTGCTAGAACTATGGATTATTCGGTGAAAATGCATTGAAATCAGTCATCATATGTCTACAAAGTTGATTATATAGAAAGGCATAATCAAATATTAAAACAAATATAGGGCTTCCCTGGTGGCGCAGTGGTTGAGAGTCCGCCTGCCGAAAAAAAAGTAAAAAAAAAACAAATATAGAAGCAGTGAAATCCAAGGGACAAAGAGAATGTAAAAGCCACAAAGATAATATATTCAAAAACAGCATCAGGCAACAATAAATATAAAAGGTAGGAAAACATGTAAATAGATGAGTGTATAGGTGGAAAAAGGAATTATAGATAAGAAATCGAAAATGTCCGATAGTATTATTGGATTGAAACATATCATGGAGAGCAGGAGAACAAAAAAAATCTTAGGGAAATAATATCTAAGAAAGTTAAAAATTGTAAATGAAAGGCATAGTAAGTGAATACCAAAATAAGACACTTTCTCCTAAGCTCAAGAAGCAAGTGAATAGTTTGAGAGGTGGTTAATTTTAAAGAACTATTATTTGTTTGCCTAAAACTCACTACCCATTTTCTTCATGGATCAAATATATTTACATTCTGGGGAAAGAAAAGTGGTGAAATTTTTGCTTTTGTTTTTGTCCTTGGAAAGGATTTATAATTTAGATGCATAACCTCTTGATTTATTTTTGTAATAGAGTACTATGTTTTAAAAATTACTAGTAAGTGATTGAGAGATATTTTGTAGCAAAAATATACCATGATTAGAAATCAAAGTGGCATTGATAAACCTAGCTTGACAAAGTATGATGTTAATGTACTCCTCTTAAGATAAATCTAAGGATTATCTTGGGTATTTTATAAGTGTGGCTTACAGTAGGGAAGCAAAAATGAGCTTCCTGATTTCATAAGAGCTCATGATAAAGAAATGTCCAGAAATACAACTTTAACTATGAAAGCAACCACATGTTTAATAAAGATCATTTCTTAAGAAAAAGTAAGAGGAAGAACAGAAGAGTGGAAAGAGTTGGGGGGGGGGGGAGAAGGAAGCGTGGGAGGGGAGGACTAAATAAGATAGTTGAAAGACTGGCAGGAAGCCCTCTAAGTTTAATGTCTATACCCACTAGGATTGGAAAATTGAAATCGTTTTGGTGGAAGATAGACCCTTTTAGCACCATTAATTGGATCTGGATTGATACCATTTTGTTATACACATTTAAATGATTCCAAAGCAGACATTCCCCAACTGCTGATATTAATTTGCATCTAGTTCATTCATTCATTTAACAGTTATTGAGTTTCAGACACATGGCAGGCATTGTGCAAAGACACTGAGTACACAATGGCACACATCACAGATATTGTTTCATGTTTCTCTTGGCAAAGAATTAAACCTTCTAAAAGCAGATGTACCCTCATATAGTGAATCATGTACATATTAAGATGGTAGGGAGTTGACAGGATTGGAAAAAGGGATATCCTCAAATGCCTTGTAAGGATAGTCACATTGAAATTGCACAATGTCTTTTAAAAGAATGACTGACTTATCACCTGGACTTTTAAAGAATATCTAGAAAATATTACAGTGCTTGCCTTGCACACATTCTGTATAAAATGTCGAATTTGCTATTACCATCTTTTTCTTAATGTTCCCCCTCGTATTCTATACTGTAGAGTAATGTTCTCAAGACCCTGTTGGGAAAGGGCCCCATATTTTCTTAGCTTATATTTTGGGATATTTTTAATTTGAAAAATGTCTAGCTTTATAAGATATATTATCAGTAATAATTATGCAGAGGTTTTTCAGGTCCACAGTTTAATTTTCTGGGATAATCTGAAGGAAGGCTGGGTCTTATCTGGTGGTACTATGCAGAATTTAGGTATTTTTGGTGGCAGCAATCTGGTTCCCTCCAGTAAATTTCTCTGAAAACACTTACTCTTGAGTATACTTATAAAAAGCCCAAATCAGTTCTCTTCTGTGTCGTTCAGACACTCCTTCATAAATGCTCCATGTCAGGCAGCGGGCTGGGTGATGGAGCTGTAGAAGGGAAATAAGACATAGTTCCTTAAGTGACAGGAGACCTTAGAATGTAATGTGAATAGATGCTTTGAATGTAATATAGTAAATTCCAGGCTAAAAGTAGACACTGAGAAATGAGAACCCCCCAAAGAAGGCAGCAGGTAGTAGAAAGAACCAGCGATGGACAGGTGGCTATGAAAGCCATCCTGCAGCACAGGACCAGGAGGAGACACAGTAAGCTTCAAGCAGAATAACGAGCCAGCATGGTAGTAGTTACCAATTCCTTTTTGTAAATGTGCACACCCATCATATAAATGTGGGTGTATTCATGGTGACCCAGAGTTCTAGGCTTGCTAGAGCTTTCTGTGAGGCACTTTCTGTGAGTCACAGACAAGGACACTTCATCTCTCTGGGGACCTCACTTTGATTGTGATGAGGAAATTGAAATATTCACTTGTCCCTCTCAATTCTCAAACTCCCCAATATTCTATATAAGCTTGTGCTAGTACCTTTGAAAATATAAAGAATATGGTGGCATTTTATTCTATTTTTAAAAGATACTTTTGGAATGATGAATGAGGAAGGATTGACAAAATCCAAATAATTTCAGTTAAATCAAGGGATTAAAAGAACCCCACCACCTATACATTTCTATACATGGTAACTGCACAGTATGTTTTAGAATAGGTAAAGTCAAGGCAACAGACCTCTATCCTCAAAAACTTACTGTTGAAGAGTACAAACAACAAGAATAAAAAAGTAAACACCCACCTTGTTGTGTGGGTGTTATTACTAACAAGCTTTACGGAGCAGGTGGGATTTTAGAAGCAATCTGAAGGAGAAGAGAAGGGTGGTGGTGTGACGTGCTTCAGTAGGAAAGCTGTTCAAGTGGAAGGGATGGACAAGAGAAGGCAGAACCCGAAATGAAAATAGGGAGGAAGAGAGAAGCGAAAAAAAAAACTGCTGGGAGTAGGAGGACAGGAGGTAATATATCTCATTGGAATAAGAGTGATAAAGGACCAGGCGATTTGGTTAATGTGCTCCTCTTAAGATAAATCTAAGGATTATCTTGTGTATTATCTAAGGATATTATCTAAGGATAAATCTAAGGATATCTTGTGTACCACATACAGGGTAACTGAAATGACCCAAATAAGAGGGAGGGTGTTCTGTAGATGAAACACAAACTACCAGAATGTGCAGTATTCCTTTTACAGAAGAATAGCTACACGGATAGATTAGGAATATAAACAAAAGGGAATCACTGTGACTCCACAGGAGCCTTCATCTAAAGAGAAGTGGAAGGAAGCAAAGCTTTTTTTATTTTACAATGAACAGGTATGAATCATTCACACATTGCTTGATTGGGTGTAAATATTTACATTATGTATTGCATAGATACAAGATGGGTAAGACAGAGCCCTCTCCCTACCCTTACAGCCCTTTAGAGATAAATCGGTTTTATTGAAATAATTCTGATACAACATGTACTGAATTATAAGAGAATCAAGAGGAAACTTCTATGATTTAATATTAAATAAAACTTCTCTCTATGTCCGCCTTTTGATATGTATGACGAGTCTCTAATAAATGGTACTAGTACTCGTAAAGAGTTCACAAACCTGTCTACATTCTCAACTTGCTTTGAGGGCAGAAGTCTTAATGAATCCTAAAATATTTTTTTTCTTTGTCACAAAACTTTCTCCTGGTCTGTGGTGGGATTTTAAATTGTATTACCAGCCTTCGGGATTGGATCTCCATGGGCATACGGTGCAGTTCAGTGGTGTTGCAATATAGTACTTAACGTTCCTACTCCTTCATCTCTCTCACTGTATATCCCCAATATCTACCAGCCATACCTCTTCATTTTGAAAATGAGGAGACAGAAGGGAGGTTTCAGATTTTTAAGGTGAAAACGATCAGTATATGGTTGGAATAACTGGCAAGGAAAATTGACCCTAATTTGGTGTAAGGCAAGAATTTTGACTTCTTCTTTTTCTCCTCAGATTTATGTTTATAAAAGACTCATTATTCAAACTACTATTCCCCCAGTCCCAATTTCTTAGCTTTCTTGAATGATATGAATGTTTACAAAACAGTACAGGAAGTTAATTACTATAAGTCATAGTAATTTCATATGTTCCTAGTTCATACTAGGAACTAGCAAAATATTACAGTCATGGGTAACTAGGGGCAAACTCCCTAACTCAAAAAGAATAAGCGCATGCTCTGGTGGGGTTTTTTTCTTTAACCTTTGCTACAGCAATAATTTAGTTTGTGTTATTCAGCCTCTTCCACTTCACTGGTGCTGTGTAAGGTAGAAGAGAGATTTGCAGGCAGAAATAGACAAGTCCTAAATAGTACCTTAGGAATGAAGGTGATGAATGCGCGATGCCTCTTTAAGATTATCCATTGGACAATCAGTGAACCAAATTTATTGACTGTTTACTTTATGGATAACATTATAGGAGATTGATTTAGGTAAATTTACAATGGCATAGAAACAACAACTGAATACATAACATTAAATAAGATCATCTAGATGAAGCTCTCTTAGTAAGGGAGATAAGCTAGGTCCCTTGGAAGAGACTCCAGTAGCTGAATCAGGAGAAATCTGAGAACTGGAGATGAATAAGTGAGCCTAATAAAGCATCTCTCTCCAAGGGAAATTTGGGCTTAAATTCAGTTTTTAATGTTAGACATCAAGTTCAAGAACATAAAAATGCACATTTTGAGAAAAATAAATAAATGTGTTAGGAGACAATTCATTTTATTTTTTTAATAAATTTATTTATTTATTTTTGGTTGCGTTGGGTCTTCGTTGCTGTGTGCAGGCTTTCTCTAGTTGCCACGAGCGGGGGCTACTCTTCATTGCAGTGCACGGGTTTCTCATTGCGGTGGCTTCTCTTGCTGTGGAACATGGACTCTAGGCGTGTGGGCTTCAGTAGTTGGCAGCACGTGGGCTCAGTAGTGGTGGCTCACGGGCTCTAGAGCGCAGGCTCAGTAGTTGTGATGCACGGGCTTAGTTGCTCCCTGGCATGTGGGATCTTCAGACCAGAGCTCGAACCCGTGCCCCCTGCATTGGCAGGCGGATTCTTTTCTTTTCGGCGGGGATGGTGGTACGCGGGCCTCTCACTGTTGTGGCCTCTCCCGTTGCGGAGCACAGGCTCCGGACGCGCAGGCTCAGCGGCCATGGCTCACAGGCCCAGCCGCTCCACGGCATGTGGGATCTTCCGGGACCGGGGCACGAACCCGTGTCCGCTGCATCGGCAGGCGGACTCTCAACCACTGCGCTACCAGGGAAGCCCTGAAAATAAAATATTTTAATGCTGTTTTATTTAATATTCAAAGAGAACTCAAGAGAAGCTGAAAAATGGTTCAACTGTTTTTACCCCTTGATTTCAAAGTTACTAGTAGCTTAAATTTATATCTTCATAGAGTTTTGGATTTTATTTGTAAAGATAAATATTTTTTCCTTTCTTATACTACATGCACCTGTGCAAAATTTGTCTATAATTAAAAGAAAAAAAATGCATTTTTATGAATCATTTAAAGCAAAAATCTTTTTCCAGATTTTTTCTGACTAGATTGTTGTCTCTCTTTTTCCTGTCCAGAGCAATCTTCTTTAGCCCTTCTTCTGTTCTGAATTACCTTCCTCATTCCACCAAATACCCCCACCAGACTGTGAGCAACTTGTCTGGCATGTACTAGACATTTTGTATCTGGGTTTTGAACTCAAGGAAATTATTTCCATTTTAGACCTCAGATCAAGTCTTTACTCTCCCAGGGAGCTTTTCCTGATTCTTGTAGACCATATTAACCCATGCCTATCTGATATGTTTTCACTGTCTTCTCCTTGCCAACATTGACTGGTACTTGGTTTGCCATTTAGTGCTTTGCCATGTTAGGTGGGCAAAATATTGAATACTTATAACAGTTTAATCTTCGTGTGTGTTCTCTCCTCCTTGTAATACCTCTTGGTTATTGAGCTTTTAGTACATGCCAGGCATTGTGTAAAGTGTTATATAGAGCTTAATGTCTAGACATTAACTACATCTGTAAGATAATAATGTCTTCCTTTCAACCACCATGAAAACACACAATATAAAGTTGATACTGGTGTTTTTTTAATGAATTATTTGGGTGAGCTTTTCATCATTAGTAGCTTTCATTTAATTTCACCCATTTTTTTCCCCTCTCTGTTCAGTGACTTATTTTCACAGAAATTCAGAATTGGAAAATGACCAGACCAAATTACTAAAATGTCTGAAGTATTGAGTATTTGTGGAAAGCTGTAGGTTCATTATTTTCATTCACATATAATATCCATTTGCTTGCCAACAAAATACTGCCAAGTAAAGGTGCCACTGATCTTAAATATATGTCTCATCTGTAATTAATATATTTGTTCTTGAAATGGTAATGGATGTTGCTATAGACCTTGAAAACAGCTTTTTTTCCAAGCGAGGTTGCACCTTTTTTCACATGTTCTACCCTCCTCTTCCTTCCCACCCCACAACCCTGTCACCAACTTGTGACATTCTTTATGCAATTAATTTTTTTTTTTTTTTTTTTTTTTTTTTGGGACCCAGCAATTAATTTTTAAAGCTTTATTTAATAAACATTTGTTTGGCCCTTGCTAATTTCCATACAATCTAAATTACTGGATTCTAGTTTAGGGAAATTTTAATATGGTTTTAAAGTCCACATAAAAGAGTGAGAAATAATCTTTGACAAGCAACTTTATTGTGCCATACAGCTCATCAGGTATCCATTCCATCCCCGTAATAACCTGTCAAGTAAAGAGTAATAAAGGGGGCTTCCCTGGTGGTGCAGTGGTTGAGAATCTGCCTGCTAATGCAGGGGACGCAGATTCGAGCCCTGGTCTGGGAAGATCCCACACGCCGTGGAGCATCTAGGCCTGTGAGCCACAACTACTGAGCCTACGCGTCTGGAGCCTGTGCTCCGCAACAAGAGAGGCCGCGATAGTGAGAGGCCCGCGCACCGTGATGAAGAGTGGCCCCCGCTTGTCACAACTAGAGAAAGCCCTCGCACAGAAATGAAGACCCAACACAGCCAAAAATAAATAAATAAATAAACTTTTAAAAAAGTAATAAAGGTAGTTACTTTTTAATGCAGACATGCTACATGGTGGGCATGGTACTAAGCTAAGCACTTTTATATAGTTCTTACTTGCTTCTCACATCAACTGTAAATGTAAGTTTTATTATTTTTAATTTACAGGGAGGGAAACTAAGGCTCAGGAGCATTAAGTGACTTGTCACACAGGTGTCTGATGAAGCCACTGCATAGTAACCAATTGCAGAAGGAGAATCCTAAGGTTGCTTTCCTACCAAGACTGGTGGTTGTATTTGGAATGGGCATTTTATAGCGTCATTGCGCACATCTTAATTTCAGGGGGTCCCGATTGAGTCTGAGACTAAGTCTTCCTTGATAGCCACTGCCAAACTTTGGGATTGGTGACATAGGCCTGAGGGCTGTGGGATGTCCTTGAAAAATGACTCTGTAACTTCATGCTTTGATGCTCCAAACATATACCAATGATAGACAAAATAGGAAGTTAGAAAACCAAATGGATTTAGTCAGCCTCAAAACAGTTGTCCATCTTTGAGATCTGAGAACCAAATTTAAAAACCAAGTGGTTATCAGGGTTGAAGCCAGGGGTCTCCTGGACTCTATTCCAGAAATAAGAAGTGGTATCTAGAGTTCTCATTACCTATGGGACAAAGCCAGACCTGCTGCTTAAAGCAGGACCTGGGGAGAAACTTCATTGCTCATGACAGGAAAGTAGAATAAAGGTTCTGTTGCTGAGCAATACGTGGATCTAGGGCCTGTGAGCTGTGCAGTTAAAGGGGTAGGAAGAGAGACACAGTTTGTGGCTTAAAACTGAATTAGCCATATGCTAGCCCTGCGATTCAGCTCACAGTGTCTCTGACATCCCTGTAGCACAGCAAATACACAGGAAGTGCCCCTGTGTGACCTAGCCCGGTCTGGTAGCCTGGATGGCCTAGTAGAAGCAATGGTAAAAGTACTGGAAAGGGAGGAATGAGCACATAGAATAAAAACCTTTCATTAAAAATGGGCTTCAAACCAAGCTTCCAAAATATGTGAGCGATTCATTAGATTCATGTAGTAAAGCAGACGAGCAGTCTGACAAAGACTTTGAAAAAGACAAATGAAAGTATGATTTCCCCTAAAAGGAGTGACAAATTTTGGAGCAAATCCAAGTAGAAATTTTTTTTAAAAGAGCACTTGTATTTAAAATTAGAAACATTAGAAATGACAAATAGTCATTGAAATAAAAGCTTTAGTAGTTAGGATAAGCTCTAGACTGAACATCAGTGAAGAGAGAACCAATGGTTTGTAAAAGTACAGAGAAAATCACCTAGACCAGAACATAGAGGACAAGCCGATTTTTAAAACATGAATGAAAAAATGGTTAAGATACATGGAGGATAGATTGGGAGGCTCCAGTCTGTGTCTAACAGGAGTTCCAGTGGCAGTGAATGGAAAGTGTGTGAGAGATACATAAAAACTGAAGAAAAGGTCACTGAAAGATTTCAGGATTGGAGACATACCTGAACCCTCAGATTGAAATTGTTCTTTAAGTATTGAGCAGGACAAATAAACATAAATATACAGTTGAAAATATGAAAATAAAACTTCAAGACACTGAGAGCAAAAGAAAATCTTGAAGAAGACTGGGGGGCTTTGGGGAGCCAGTTCTGCCCAGTGGATCTTGGTCAAGGGTCTGGGACTGGGAACCTACGGTGGAAGTGGCTAGAAACAGTTCCTTCAGTGTCATCAGCTAGTCTTATACCATCCCTGGCATTGTCAAGGACCAAAGCACTAAACAATTCCTAAGGAGAGCATTCTTCCAAAATGCACCTAAAATGTAATTGTAAATTTGCCTGCAAACGATCATAGTTTAAACTGTGTTAAAACCCAGTGGGTGGGAGACAGGGTAGAATATTGGCCTTACTTATGGTATTCACAACCTTAATGACTTGGGACAAGTCATTTAATTAATCTGTAAATGAGGATAATAATCCCTCTTTTATCTATTCTCACAGTTTTGTTGCAAGTGAGTTTCACCCATATGAGTTTTTATAGACTGTAAAGCATGATGCAATTGTAAGGAATTGTTATTACTTTACTACAGAAATGGATGTCAGCAATGATTCCTGCCCTCTTAGGGTTTATACATGAGATTCATAAAAAACAAACATCTGAAGAATCCCTCCAAACAATACAAAAATGTTTGCAAAGGTATTTATAACAACTAAGCACAAATTATTTTTGGTGTACACCAAGTGTGGGAATGTAAAATGAACAGAGGGGATGGGGTTTAATGTTGACAAAACTACGTATTATGAATTACCCTATTCATTTATTCCCACTTGTTTGTTACTACGAAAATGTTCAAGCGTGCACCTAGATTTAATAATTGTTAACATTTAGCCGTATTTGCTTTATCTATGTATGACTATATATGTTCTTTTTTTCTGGATCTTTTGAAAGTAAATTGCAAACATCATGCCATTTCACATCTAAATATTCGGTATGCATCTCCTAACAGAAAGGACATTTACTCACGTAATCATAATACCATTATCACATCTGAGAAAGTTAACAGTAGTAATCCCTCAATATTGTCTGATAATCAGCTGATATTCAGATTTCCCCAATTTCCTCAAAAACCTTTTTATAGCTGTTTTCTCCCCAGTTAAGAAACCACACATTATATTTACCTCACACTACGTTAAATAGTTGTCTTTTTTCTTCCATTTGAGAACAATCTCTCCAGTTATTCCCCCTTAAACGTTAACTTTTTGAAGATAACAGGCCAAGAATATTCTTGATTTGTTTTGAAGATTATTCTGGATTTGTGTAATGTTTTTTCCTCAAAGAAACACTTGTTCCTCTATCCCTGCATTTCCCCAAAATTAGAATGCTTCATCTAAAGGCCTAATTAGACTCAGGTATATATTTTAGATAAGAATACTTTATGATGATGTATTATACTTCATATTGCATCACACTGAGAGACACATAATGTCCATTATTAGTAATAGTAAACTAAATAGTCTGGTTACAGTGATTGCCACCAGGTAAGTCTCTGTAAAGGTACATCTTTCTCTTTGCTGTTATCAAAGGATGAAAATTGTGTCTCTGAGACTAACCTTTCTCCTAATAGTTTTAGCATCCATTAATGATTATCCTGGACCATTTTATTGGCATTGAAGAATGGTGAATTTCTAATTTTGTCATCCCTTACTGTCAGCCTTCGGTAAAAAAGAGCTTTCCCTCATCAAAAAGGCATGAACTACACTACCTCCTGAAAAATCATGGTGCTCTGTGCCTTTAATTACCAATTTGCAGGACAAGAGGTTCATGTAATAGTCACTTCGATGGTGGCAACTGGAATTTTTTTCCTTTTCTGTTTTTGAGGATTGCTGTGGACTCATTGATTTTTTTTTTTTACACTCAGTGTTTTGTTTTTAAAAAAATCAAAGTAATTACAACTACAAAGTATAATTTTTTTTTAATTCGATGAGGCTAAATGTGAAGCCTAAGTCCTAATGGAATATAGATTGAATGGGGAGGGAGGTTAATCAGAATAATGTGGTTTTTTAAAGTATACATTATTAGAGATCCTAATCATTTTTTTTTTTAACTTATGAGATGATCTTTTCTGAAAGTCTCTGAGTACCTTAACCAGAGTATCACTGAAAACAAGAGTGTCAAAAAGGCACATTTAAATTGTTCTCAAAATCAATCAAAAATAATGAGGTGCTGGGAAAAAGTTGTATCCTTGATAATTACATCTATCAGTATCAGAAAACAAAAGAGAACAATCAGGAAATGACAACCCCACTCCCAAGTAGCACATTAAAAAAGGCTAATGAAAAAAAGTCTCTTTTAAAAATTGTACTAAATTAGCATTTCAAGTAAATTGACAACTTAAGCGTTGATAAAGGCCAATCTGGGACCCAAACAATGGAAGTTCTGTTTCTACTTTTATCTGCTTTTAAAAGAAATGATCTCAGTTGACTTTTTTTTTGTTGTTGTCTTCTATGTAGATGGAAGCAGCTGTTCTAAGGGAGGTGACAGTCCTGTACTCTGCACAGGTCAGGGCACCCCTGGAGTATTATGCTTAATTTGGGGTTCTGTTGGTTAAAAGATTGACTTGGAAGAAAGTAACGGGGATAGTGAAAGTTGCTCAAAGCATTTCTTACACCATAACTCTATTTTCAGTCTGAAAAAGGGTTCATCATGTCACTGTCATTTTAGACAAGAAGTTCAGCCTGTTCTTTATAGCTACAGAGCCTAGCATTAGGACCAATGGGTGAAAAGTCGATTTGGGCCTAGAATGAGGAAGAATTCCTTCATAACCTCAGCTGTACAGAGCTGGAATGGCCTTACCTCCAAGGGAGTGAGCGCCGCAAGGCCAACACTTTCAGAGGTTATAACCACGTTACTTAAAGATGGTGTATGGGGGAGAAGCGGGCAGGCAGGGGTCTTTCAAATATTTTGCAAAGAGCCTATAATTACAATAAGGAATGTTTTAAAGGTCATTTAAATTTTTTTTTTTAATTTGAATTTTATACCATGGCTTTAAAAAGAAAACTACAGCACATCCCAATTGGTGTATCACTGCTTTGCATTTGGGAAATGTGAGATGTACAGTGAGATGAAGTTTAAGCTGCAACATTTTAAGACCATGGTATATTGTTTTCGATCACATTAAATTCTTACTCCACCTAGCCCCAAATTTAGGAGCTTGTAGATCAGAATATGACTTTGTTAATAAGAATAGAAAGTAACATTTTGGACGTTGTCCTAAGAGTAGCATTAGTATTTGAATTATCAGTAGTGACAAAAGCATTTTCTTTCAATGATAATAGAAAACTTATAAACATAGATCTTCAAACGTGTCAGTTCATTTTGAAGGCAATAGTAAGTGCTGGTATTTTATTATTTTGGCTTGTCAAGTCATTTTATTCTTTATTATTAGACCAGGAAAAAAAAAAAAAAGCCCCAGTATATTCTGCCAACATATTCATCAGTCATCATTTTTGGAGACAGTTTTCGACATATTGTATGTTTTACTCTGCCAACAAGAGAAAAGACTAGCCATTAAGTTTATGTTTCTTTGTTGTTCTGCAAGGTCACATATCAGGAATAATGCTGGAAGTATGCTAATAAACAATATATAATGTAGGTCATCTGGGAGTAAGAAATATTTTCTAACTAGTTCTAAAGGGAAATATTGTTAAAAAAGGGATAGATGTTATTTACGCAACACATGTTGCTCTATATATTACCATCAAAAGCATCTTGTAAACAGCTCAGCGCAGTAAATCTTCCTTGGTGATTGTCAGGGTTTTTTAAGTCCGTGTTAGATTTAGACCTAGCACACTCAATTCACAACATGCCTAATGTACAAAGCCTGTTAGATTATATAGAAAACTTCCACTGGAAATATGCCTGCACTGCTGTGTTTTTCAAGGAATACCATCCTCTGTTTCGGAAGCAAATACTACGTTAAGTGACAATAATTAAGAAAACTTTACGTTAACAGCATTTACACTTTTGTGCTTAACTTTGATTTTGTTGAGTTCTTTAAAATTAATTGCAATCGACAGACTGATATTTTCTGTTGCTACTCTTTGTAAAACAATTTTATATGACTGCTGATGAAGTGATAATTCTATAAGAATGCCTTAACAAACTGTCATTGATGTGATTTTACAAATGTCATTTTCTCACTTTTGGGAGCGTTTCAAATGGATTATTTCATAAGGCTTTATTTTGTTTTCCAAGGTGGTTTTTAATTATAAATATCAAGTTTCATCATAAAGGCATTTATGTAACTGTGTTCTGGAAAACTTAAGCAGTACTTTACTTATTGAGTTCATCTAATATGTACTGAGCTGTATAGGGGACACAATAATAAAGATGTGAAATCATAAAAGCTGCCTTTATCAGAGAGCCTTGCATTTAGAATCAAGAGAGCTTATTTCTCTTCCCAGCTGTGTGGCACTGTGACATCAGGCACATTTTTCTACTTCTCTGGACCTCAGTTTCTTTATTTATGATACAAGAATTATAATAAATCCTGTTCTATTCACAAGACTTTTGTGTGAAATGATAAAATGGTATTAGAATGTTCAATATGACATGATTTCTTTATAGAAGATATGTATTTAAATGCTAGTACTTAGCAATTTCTGAAACATCATCTAAATTTCATACTTCACCTAAAAATGATCATCTCTAAATCTCTTAGCTACATTTTGTGAATCTTAACTTATTGGCTATTTTACTTAAGAATATCTAGAAACAACACTACAGTTATGTTGGTCAGAATGAAAGTTTGCCTGATCTTCAAAGACATCGGTTTCTGAAACTCAGCCATGTGTTACAGATATTTTTTTAATACCAACTTCTGTTTTTGAGTTTAGGTATCTTTAAACATATATTATGCCAGAATTATGTGCCCTCATTTCTTCCAGCTGTTTGCAACTAAAAGCATAGTGTTAGGATCAAGCCATAAGGTCATAGTAAGGACATAGAATTTTGCCCAAGTGGCCTCACAGAAGCTTGGTTAACAACATATATAAGACCAAGGTCTCAAGAAAATGCTGTGAGTAGGTAGGGTTGGGTTTTTTTTAAATTTAAATTAAAATTTAAAAAAATGCATGTGTCTAAGTAATTCTGTTTATGCTTGTTTTCTCAGAAGAAGACCTATCAGTGCATCAAGTGTCAGATGGTTTTCTACAATGAATGGGATATTCAGGTGCATGTTGCAAATCACATGATTGGTGAGTGACACTCTAAACATTATTACCCATAGATTTTTCTCCTCCTTGTGTACGTCAGTGCCTATATAATTAAGCAGAGTTAAAGATGAATTAATTGTTCAACCATCAATGGTTTACCTAAGCATGATTGATTTTTTATTACTATTATTAGGCCTGATAAGACATTAGCACATTTTATTTTCTGCAAGGGCTAGTTTAGACTTCTGGAGAGGATTATGTATCTACTGCCAGTCAAAACACAGGTGATTAACAAATTAAACTTCTAATCATTTTTGCATTATTGAAGACTAACAGGAATGGTTAATGAACTGGATGTTAGCTTTCCATAGAGTTTTAGACAGGTTTTAATTTCAGAAGTTATTATGGTAATGGCAGTGCTGTGTGTTGCTTAAGCATCTGTATCAAAATGTAGAGTGGTGAGTTTTTGTGATAGGGAAACATAAATAATTTAAATTGCCGTAAAATAATTTTATATGTATGGTTTCAACAGCCTGGAAATAATCATTATCATAGCGATCACATAAAGAATTCAGTCATCATTTTTTATTCCCCACCAAATTTTACACAGATCTTTGTAAAAGCAGTTTGGGTAAAGATCTCTGAAGTCGCTCTAAGCCACTGTTTTCAGGGATTTTGCATTTATTGCATGGGCTAGAACTAAAAGGATAATTTTTTCACTTACTCATATTGTCCCATTATCCCTTAATTCCTCTGGGGTTACCTCCTATGTTTTAAATTTGATAAGCACTTAGTAATAACACTAAGAATTTTACCAGCCAATTAAACTTTATCAAGCAGATCTTTTTCTGCTAGTAAAATGGCAATTGCTATTACTTTATACTATTTTTGTCATTCGTTTGTGTTTTTACACTATGAGAGTTTTTTATTTCATACTCCTTTCGTGGTGTTTTATAATACTGTAAATAATCGTGATATAGTATTTTAAAAGTCTGATCAACCTCATGGTCTCCTACTATCAGACTCTAAGAAAGGAAAGAAAATTCAACATTTTAGACTCTGAACTCATTTTCTGGGGTAAACAAGTTTTATCATACACTAATCAGCTGCATTCTGAGAACGTACAGTAGAAGGGTTGCTCCAGCTATAGTTACGGATCCTGAAAAGCAGCTATAACAAAACTTCTAATGCTCTTGTAGATATTAATGAAAATGAAGTCAAAAGTATGTTGGAAACTTTATTAATAGGTTTTCAATAAGATTTGCTGTATAGTTTTCAAATGATGGTCTTTAGGAGGATTATGGTTTATAAAAGACTAACTGCTTAATTATGCAAAATGCAACATATACCTAAGAGCTAAAATATTGGTCTAAAATATTGGTCACTTTATCTCTATATTTTCCAGATTTAAGTACTAATATTATTAGTGATTTTCTTATACATTAAATGGCCTATTCTTATACATTAAATGTGCCAGAATAACATTGACAGTTTTACTGAGTGTTTAGAAGATAATGACAATGTGTAAGAGAGATTGAAATGTTTCTTCTATTTTCCTTTCTATTTTGGATTCCAAAAAAATACTCTATATAAACTTTCAAAATGCACTTGGTGTCGGGGGCGGCATGGGTTAGAAAAAATGAATTCTTCTTTCCAGATAATGAGTGTTAATATTTTCCATCTCTTTATTTCTTGAGTAGAGTTTACTGGTGAGAGTCGTTAATGGTTCTGCTTTATGCTACAGTTTTACATGGGCTTTAGTGAGAATATTTCTTGGAAGTTTGCAGCCTGTGGAAAGTTAGTGAATCGTTGTGCTTCTGATTAGTTTTATTCTGTGTAAACATGTTTCTGGTTCTGGATTTATTATTTATCCCAGGGCCCAGATGAACAAATGGAATATATTTTCAACACAGTATTAATGTTCTCTTGTACACGTGGAATCTGAATGGAATGTTGAGCGTGAGAGGAATTTTTGACTTTAGTATCATTTGTCCAAAACATTCATTGGTTTGTCCTGGTCCTTTTTCTAAATTGCTTTATACCTTTCCCTTAGTATTTCTCTTAATATTCCTTGCATCATTAGTGCTTTCCCAAAGCCTTCCCCCCTCTACCTTATGGTGGATTAATATGACACTCATCTCCTCTTGGGATCTGAGCGTTTAACAATTCACCTTCCATCAGAGAAGCAAATTCTATTCCTTTTCACAGAGGGCCTACTTAGTTAATATTCATGCTTTTTTTAATAATAAAATATGTAATTCTCTTGCACTTGAGGCCCAAACAAATGAATAGTATCCATTTAATTGTTACATCTGTTGACCATGCATCCAAGTCCCTACACTTCCTCCACATTGTTAATATCTAGAGAGAGAGAATGTGTAAGGGGAGGATGTCACAAAGGCTAAGATATCCCTTTTTAAAATCCCAGTGTGATGCTTAGTTTTTCAGATGAGGCAGGCAGCATGATTTTGTTGGCTAAAATACCTCCGTTGAGGGTAGGTATTTTTAGGTTGTGTATCTTTGTATGTTTTTTGTCTAATCAAAAAATAATCTCAACCAGACATTTAGCAGGGAAGAGAGATTAGAGGCTATCTGAAAAGCCTCTTACTCTTTTTGTTAAGAGGGTCTATAGTGTTTTTACAGATTTTGTTTTCCATTTCAGTCAGTCTGCTGAAAGATTATGTCACCTGATGGAAAACAAGGTCTGCAGTTGACTCAGTGAGGTGTAACTTTAAATCCCTTCTTTGACCAAGTCATTTGCATTTGCTTCTACGTAGCCCACGTATTTTAATGCAATTTCAATGTCAGGGAACCTCCACGCTTCTTTCCGGATATGCTAGTCTCAGGCTTTTGGCCAGGGACATTTGTGAAAGGAAAACCATCAGTGTTTCTACCAGGTATACACTGGAGATGCTCTGCATAAGTGCCATTTTGCAGCTAGGTGTGAACACATGGTTTGAGTTGCAGGAATAATTACTCAATAAAAATGCATTCGGGATTTGACTTATGTCTATTAAGGAAAAAAAGAAAACCTCAGTCTGGATTGCATTTTGAGACAGTTTCAGTAAGAAATCAGACCAGTGGCTATTTAGAGGTTTCTCTTCTCTTCTTCTTTACACACACACACACACACAAAGAGCTACGAAACATTTTAACAGCTTTCCTGGGGAAAAGATTTCCCTCTTTTAAAGTCTGCACAGATGAGAAATTTTTTCTTGTCTTCCTTTGTTCCTTTCACATAGTTTACATTGGCTTTTGACCTGAAAATACAGAAAGGAGCCATTGTGCACTGTGTCCTTTAACTCATTATTCACTTGTCTCTTCTTATCAGCACAGTAAATATTTATTGTTTTTTTTCTCTTTGAGATTTCTGTTATTATTATTATCATTGTTGTTATTATTATTTGGTATGGATTAGCACAGATCGTGATGGGACCAGAGAATGTAAATGTGTTTAACCCAGGAAAGGGATTGCCTCGTATAAAATTATGAGGTTCAACAGCAGTAGAGCAAATTTGTAAGTGCTCTGAATAAAGGGTTGTTAAGCATGCGACGATACAAAGAGATGACATTGCCAAGAACTATTTATGAGAAGCTTAATTTTTTCACTCTGATAATTCTTGACCAATAGTTACCAGCCTCTAATTATCTATTTTAGTTAGAAAGAAATTTCGATCACTACGGAGGTTGGCATTGCAACTAGTGCACAAATCCCCAAAGAGACCAATGTGTTCCAAACAGCCACAGACAACTGTCTCATGAAACAGAGGGAGCAAATTGCGAGCGGCTGGTGGTAGACAACCGGCAGTAAGCTCACCATCGAAGGCCAGTTAGCTTGACAAAGAAATGATCAAAGGGGAGAAATACCATTATCCTTGGAATTGATGGCTACAGTCATGGCCTTTGGAGGACAAGTGGTCATTATATAGCTATGGCTATTTCCAGCCCTTGCTTTCATAGTTCTCATATGGAGAATATGAAGGGAATGAATATAAACCATTTACCTAAGAATTGTTGTTAAAAATTGACTTAGAGATGATTACTTAATAATTTTTTTTCCTGTTTTTCATCTGATCAGAAAGACGAGTGATGTAATAGCAAAATTGTATCTAAGGTGGCAGAGTACACTCTTTTGCGAAAAAATAGGAAAATCCACAAATAGTCATTAACAAACATGTCCCAGATCAAGGGCGATGCTTAGAGTATTTGGATGAAGCAAACGTATTTATCTCTTAGAAAAGCAAAGCTAGAATTTGGGACTATGAATGACAACTAATACAAAAACACAGATGCATAGGTATTAACTATTTTTATTCAAATCTCTAATACTCAGTGCTTTATGGATAGTTACAATTTTTTTTTTTTTTTTTTTTTTGGGGTACACACCAGGGAAGCCCGATAGTTACAATTTTTAAAAGATCATGAAAAGATTCAAGCTTTCCACAGTGCATGTGGGAAGATATCTCTACCCATGTATTATGTTACACATGCTATGAAGGACTGATATCAAGCCAAAAGGAATGCATAGGCCAGTTTTGTACAGTGTGGTGGAATTTTAGTCTGTGCTTGTGGCAGGTGACATCCGTATGTTCTGCAATTTGTTTGGTGCCCAGGGTCACAAATGGCATTTCCATTTCTTTAGTGGATGGTGCGCTACGTACTAATCTTCATTATAGTTCAGTGACATTCAGCATCACCTCTGAAACATTTCAGCTTGAGTGCTCTTGCTTTAGAATAGACTAAAACCAATATTTTGAGGCCTATAATGGTTTTGGATTTTATGTGTCTGAAGGGGAAATATCCAAAGATATGGATCTCTGCGTAGGGAGATAAAGAACCATGTTGCACTTTACACTCTCAGCTTTCATTGGCTGCTTTTTAAAAAAAAATGAATAGAATGAATCTACAGTAGTGCATGTATGTGTGGGTGTATAGATAGGTGTCCACCTGCACTGTCCTTAGGTTCTCTGGAGTTTACATGAATTCTAAATGAGAAGACTATTGAATTTTTTTTTTTAAGTCATCTTCAGTTGATTGCTTACAAAACTCGGGGAAGTAAGAAACAAGCATTTGGTGTTAAATATGTTGAAATACTGGCTTGTTTCATCCGGAGCTGAATTAAAAAAGATGAAATCTGGGCAGTTTAATGGTAGCAGAAAGCTACCCTCATGTGGGCAATGCTGGCTTATTTGAAAAGCCCATAAAGGGTCTCTACATGGACCATACAAAAGGGATACTTTCTCTTTAATAGCCATCTGTACAGGAGAGATGAGAAGTGGGCCAGGTCATCTCTCCTCAGCTGTCATGATATTAACGTAGGTAATGGAGCAAGGTCTGCGTTCTGCTGGGTGTTGTTTTTTATAGATGTTCATCGATTTACACAGATAATTCTATTTATTTCTTAGAGTTGGTCCAAGTGAACCAGGCAGAATAACAAACACCAAAGCATTTCAAATGACTTTATCTTTGTTTGCCACGTAACTTTTGTCTAAAAAATGGTGTCACACCTACCGTGCAGATGGCTGCATGATTTGTAAAGCAGCCAAAACATTTAAACAAATGTGTGATGTGGGGATAGATTAAATAAAGGGTAAAATGGAGTGTGGGCCACACATTCTAATAATCAGATGATTTTAAGTTGTATGAAGTATGGAATGATGGTCACAGTGACAGCAAGGAAGCTTGCCAGTGACAGCAAGGTGCCTCACAGCTCTCAGGATGGCGCCTGTGGCCTGGTAGGCCTCAGTTTGAGAACCGCACATTTGCTGTACAGCTGACAGCTCTGTATGGGGACATCAGATAAAACGTATGTAAAATGAAGTGTTATTGCTTCGTATGAAATTGTTCAGAGAGGGAATTTGCAGACGGTAACTGAAAACAGAATTCATGGTACCAGTGAAGCAGACTGTAAATATGAAGAGGGTTTAATTATCTGCACAATTTAACAAAAATTCAAGACGTATTTAGAAAGGACATACGCAGGCATAAATAGAAAACATAGCTACACTGTTTACCAAGTGCAAAGTGGTGGCACAGGAAATTATCAAGCTCCGCTACCATGAGCCTTTCTAAAAACAAAGACAATTTAATATGAAAGCAAAAGGATCTTTTCAAAGAAAAAATAACCTGTTTGGAATAAGATACAGTTTTCAAGAGCTCATCCTGATTATTTGGATTCTTATTTCGGAAGCAACTTTTCAAGGAAACCTTTGAGCCTCTCTGTTATTTCAGTGTTAAGCTTTTAAAAGACAAATCAGGGTGTTTATCCTTGTTTTGTGTTTTAGCCTGCGCCTAGCAGCTTTGATTTACAAGAGTAAAAATACTTGCAGTTAGTGGAGTTTCTAATTTACAAGCGCCTAAGAAAGCCTCTTAGACATTTCTCCTGATGCTAATTTTCTGTGAGCCTGGGGGTTTTCACTGAGCCCACTGACAGATGGAAGATACAGTTTCTTGTTACTTTTTAGAACACATCATCCTAAAAGAGACCTCAGAAGAACGTTGTTCCCAAGAAGAATTACGGGATGCCAGCCTTCCTTCCTAAGCTCCAAACAGAGACGCTGGGCAGAGTCTGTGGCAGATAGAAGGTTCCATGTGACTGTCTGAGAGACGTTGGTAGGGCTTCTGGCTCTGTTTTTGTCCTCTCCTTTGACTTGCAGTAGAATATGCCACGGGCATATCCGTTTCCACTCACCAGTTTGATATATTGTTTATCAAGTGTGGGTGTCTGTTTCTGCATGAAGTTTGCAAAACATTTCTCAATGGAGGGCAGGGAAAGTCATCAGCAAAAGATAAAAAGATGCATCCCCAATCCCCGCACACACACAGGCCCACATACGCATAGGCATCGTGACCTATTTCCACAGGATCGGCTCAGACACATAAAAAGAAAAGGTCTCTGATGACCTATTTCCATAGGTTATTTCCTACTGGGGGGGGCCAATCATAGCAGTAAACAAAGGAAAGGGAGCCAATATGGAGAGTAGGCATTGAACTTCAGCTGCTCATATTGTTGCATTTGGTGAGCTGATAGGGCTTCCTAGGTCACCTTTAGAATTATGCCTATGACAGCAGTAGCTACCTGCCAAGATTGCAAGGTATCTCACGGCTCTCAGGATGGCGCCTGTGGCCCAGCAGGCCTCAGTTGGAGGGGTACACATTTGCTGTACAGCTGGCGGCTCTGTATGGGGCAGCCGTGTGGGCTGTTAGGGAGCTGGAAAGGAGACAAGCATGAAATTTCTTCTAACCCCAACTCTGTTTTTCTGTACTGTTGGCTGCTTCTCAGTTCCTTGACAAAAAAACCAATCAGGCACCCTTTAATCCGCCTGTGATTACCACTGGTATAAAAAGAGAAGCATAATGAGGAAAAATGCCTCGTTTTGTTGCCTTCAAAAGCCAACAAATTGGAGTTAACTTGACAGGAAGTGGCTTAATAATTAGATTATTTATTTATTCCTGACACATATCCCCCTGTTACTAGTCTCAGGAGACCCTGTAGATGGTACGATTTTCAAGCTGCCATTACTTCGCTGTCTTCTGTGAACAAAGAAGCTACTGTCTATCAGTCAATTAAATGCACTCTTTAAGCAGAGGCTTCGAAGTCCTCAATGGAGAGAGCCCTGGGACGCTGTGGCTGATGATTCCTTTCTCTGTACTGTACATCACACTCTCAACGACGGTCCCCACAGAGATGGAATAAAGTCAGGCATTAAAATATCACTTGTTGATTTGTTTGCTAATGAAGAGCCATTGAAATGTTTGTGTATTTCTATGGCGAAATTGTTGATAAAAGGGCTGACATGCCTGTGTATCTTAGTTCATCTGCCGTGAGTGCTTATTTAAGAATTATTAAAATTAAATTCAACAAAGAACAGAAATTTTTAAAAAACCCGGAGATAACAGGAGTTTTCTTAACTATTTTCATCAAATTAAGTGACTAAAGGCAGGAAAAACAGAGATGGCATCATTTCAGTCCCTTGCTTCCGTTGCATTCATCCAAACGCCTTGTCTTCTCTGACTTAAAAATGTCATTTAAAAAAAAAATTTATTGGAGTATAGTTGATTTACAATGTTGTGTTAGTTTCAGGTGTACAGCAAAGTGAATTAGCTATACATATACATATATCCCCTCTTTTTTTTTTATTCTTTTCCCATATAGGCCATTACAGAGTATTGAGTAGAGTTCCCTGTGCTATACAGTAGGTTCTTATTGGTTATCTATTTTATATATAGTAGTTTGTATATGAAAATGTAAGTTTTTTTCAGAGAATCTGGGGGGCACACCTTTTAAGTTGGAAAAGATATTAGAATTTCTTTGTGAGGATACTGTACTTGGAAATTTTTTATAAGATGAATAGCATTTTGGTAGCAATTTCTCTAACTCAGTGAAATAGGTACAGAAGTTTTTCTAGGGAGCTTAGTGGGGGCTTTTACAACCAAACTAGGAGAACATCTGTGACACATCAGACACAATCTCACAGCCCCGTGGATTTTAGAGAAATATGACTTTCCTTTCCTCTATGTTCCTCTTTCTGTTTTCTTTTCCTCTTTTTCCATTTTCTTTTCTCAGCATTACTTTATTTCCATCTAAGTGGTGGTGACTTTTCAAACACCACTTAGTGAGGGTTTTTATCCCTCAATATATTCATCACCTTCTTACTACTTCCTGTTTACTATGTACAAAAGCATGCCCCTGCTGGATCTCTCTGGCTCCCATTAATTGGTTTTTATTTTAAGAGTACATCTGTTGTTAGGTTGGAGGGCTACAGTCTGCTTAGGCTGAAAGACTCAGATAATATTATGACAGCTCTCTGGTGAAATATTTAGCTATGGCTCTGCCATTTAAAGGAAAAAAATTTGGAATTTAAACGAAGGCCGCCGAACACTGAAAAGTATCCCCTCTTCTTTGCATCAGGCTTCGTAACTGTAATCAAGGCTTTAACTATACTGTTCATGATTAGCTGACAACAGGCTGTAAAGAATTAATTCAGGCCCACCATCAAATGGCCACATTCTTTATTTCTATGCTGTTATTCCAAGTCATTCTGTTAGAAAAAGCTTAGATACTCGGAGGTGTTCTATAATAGAAAATGAATTCGAAACCCTTTCATTAATTGGTGATTAATATATTTCAGGATTAGTTTAAGCAGGGCCCTACCTCCTGCCCAGTCAAGTATGTTCTGGTTAATATCCAATTACCTGCACCTTCATAGTTATTATGTCTTAATATTTCAGATATGATAACCAGAAACTTGAGAGTCATGTTAATGAGGATCATAGAACAAGAATTAACCAATGACATACTCAGTGATCCTTAGTGAGGAAAGAATCTCTTTTTTTGCCTTAACACGTTGCTTCAGCATCTTCTGGGCACTGACTGAAAAGTAAGACTTTGAACTACAGCCAGGCCAGAATGGGAGAAACGAATTGTGTTCTTCTTTTGCATAATAGTAACCTGAATGTGCCGTATTAGAGTTCACCTAAGAACATGGTTTAAGTTCATTTTATGAAGAATCAGAATAGGAAACAGAGTGCCAGTTTCTATTTCCCAAACAGGACACATCATATCCTTTATCTTTTCCTTCTAACAAAGCTAAAAGTTGTTACCTCTTCAAAGCACGTTTTAATTCAGATGAATTTGGAATGCCTTTAATAGTTCACTAAGGAAACACCTTTCCCTGCTACCTTATATCGTCTTTCCACCCCCCGCCCATGTATCACGCTGCTGTACACATGTTACATCTCTATTTAATTTTTTTACAGGTAATTTCACTTTTGTACAATCTGACTTGGCTCCCCGAGCAGTGCCTTCTAGGGTGGTGTGTGCTGCATCAAACCACATAGCTTTCAAGAGTGCACGTTGTACGTTGCCCCTTTATATGCTGTATTGTAATGAAGCCGCATCAGTAACTTGCAGTGAAGGGTGATTGTTGCATGGGGATGACTACTACACCTCGGGATCCATTTGCAACAGATTATTCTTTTTATTGTTGTTATTACTTCCCATCGCCTTTACTCCCTTGCCCCTGAACTTGCTCTTGGCCACCGGTGCAGGTGCAACCGCAGAGGGCATCTTAAGGAACATTGCAGGAAGCATTTTTTCTCTTAGGCACATACCAATCACCATTCAGTTCCAAACCCAGATACCCTGGGTGGCTTGGTGGGCCTTTATTGATCCTCCTTTACTCCGTGGACTTGGTTTGTAATGTTTCCCATCTTCATCTCCTCAGAAGAACAAATTTACTGTGAATAAAAGTGACCCGTTTCTTTTCACACGTTTCGTCTAGCTGTAATGAATTTGTCGTCAGGGTGATCAACTCATTTGTCCCTTCCCCCAAAGAGATTTAATAATTTATAAAGGGGGCTGAAATAGGATCGCTGTTTAAGGCAAAGATTTGTATTTTCCATATCTTCTTGGGCTTCTTTAAAACATAGAATAGGGCTTCCCTGGTGGCGCAGTGGTTGAGAGTCCGCCTGCCGATGCAGGGGACACGGGTTCGTGCCCCGGTCCGGGAAGATGCCACGTGCCGCGGAGTGGCTGGGCCCGTGAGCCATGGCCGCTGAGCTTGTGCGTCCAGAGCCTGTGCTCCGCAACGGGAGAGGCCACAACAGTGAGAGGCCCGCGTACCGCCAAAAACAAAACAAAACATAAAGTTATTACGAGCGTTGTACATAGTAGTAATGTCTCTACAAAATAGCCTGTTTCCTGCCCCCAACTGAGTGCTGTCACTCAGTAACTAATAAAAAAGATAGTGTGGATTTAAGTCAAGGATCCTGTGTTCTTATTAAACAGAGTTATGAACAAGATTTTAGCCTGGGTATAATTATATGCGAATTCTAATCCCTTTGTTGTCATAATTTTAGTACCTGTGTCCATTTGTTTTTCCAAATGGTTAGGTCAACTGTTGTTCTGTTTTTCTTTTTCTAAGGCTGAGCTACTGTGCAGAATTAGAGCTGACACACCTTCAATTGAACTATCAAGTCTTTTAAAACTGCTTGGCCGGTGACGCCAGGCCCGCGCTGTTCAAGTGTACACACTTCCGGTTGTGGGCCAAGGAGCATTGATTTTTAGCTGTCATTTCTAGTGCATATACTGTAGAATTGAAATTTAAACCTTAATCCACTCAGTAACGCAGTTAATTTTTAATGTGCAGTAATACTAATTGAAATAGCCTGAATTTAGTAAGTCACCACAAGACATTTTCTAAAGCAAGAGTCTCCACCGAGAACGGGGGAGGACAGATAATCATTGTTACAGTGTTTACAGGATAAACGCTCACTTTGCAGGCCTCCAGTGTTAAGGGGGTGTTCTTTAAATTAGACTATAGTGTATCTCTTTGTGAATAGAAATATCTTTTCAGAGCGAATTCCTACTTTCTACCCACCGCAACAGGCTACAGAATTTCTGATTAACTATTTTTTTTAAAAAAAGCATAGTTTTAGTTAAAAATATCTTAACAGACTACATGCAAAATTGTATTAACCCGTTCTTCTAAGAAATGCAATTACGAATAGTTGCAAATGAAATTACCTGCCATCAATGTCATGGTCAAAAGCAACGTCACAATGGGTAATCTCATTATATGATGTGTATTTGAGATACTCTTTCCAGATTCGATGAATACATGTACTTTATCAGCTGTCTGTAAATCTGTTGCCTTGTTTTGGTGTATTTATATTCCTGTGAACCAAAAACACCCCCTACTTTCTTTTATTTTAAACAGTGTTCCTTGGCATGCTCTTTCAAAATAGCCTTTTAAATGTTTTGTGAGGTTTTTTTTCCCCTAGGCCAGAGCAAAGCAAATTTTGCACAGTAAAACCAAGTAGGTTTCCAATCATTTCTACACTAAAAAGGTTCTCTAACCACATTTATCTGCTAGTAAATGAGGACTTTTTAAAATGCATCAGTTCTGCTGATGAATGGGCTTGCAGAGTGTTCAAAATGAGCAGAAGCATTAAGTTTTAGAAAAAAGGCAAGCACTGTATATCATGTTTTCATGGCTCTCACATTATAGTATTTAATAAGCTGATGGGGCTGTTAAATATTTAGTAAAGGTTCCCTCCTAACCCTGCCTTCTATTCAAAGGGGATTTGAAGACATTTTTGCAGCACATAAGTAAAAATGATGTTACAGAACTTGAGGCAGTTATAGCGTGGCATATTATCTAAATGAAGTGTGGTTAACACGGTACAAATGAGCTCAGCAGATTCACACCTAAAAAAATACCTAAATCAATTCCCATTCTTTGGATTAAGGGTTCGAACTGGCTTTCATTTTGTCACTGTTAAGTCAAAGTGCTGTTGGGATTATTTACATAGAATCTTAAAATGATATTATAGCATGCTTTTTAAAAAGGAGGCTCTTATATTGTAACGATTTTGAGCCATCCTAGTATCAGTTGAGCTTTAAAATAGACATTTTTTTCTTTTTCACTAAATAGAGAGAGAGGAAGAAAAAGAGATGAGGAAAAGTCAATTTATAGTTTATTCCGAGCATATTATGAAATCCAACTGGGGTATAGTAAGTGAAGTCTATACAGCATCCGTTTGGGGTATGCTAGGCAAACACCGAATCTTAGACACATACTGCTGATACAATGCATAATGAATCACCTTTATCAATTTCTTCTTATGATATTTGATGGTTATTATCCAAATGACAATAATTGTTCTTTTAATCTGGAGTGAAAATTGGTTTCCGGGATCCTTAGCGAACTATTGCCAGTAAATAATGCTGCTGACATCATGACTGTTATCATGTTGGTGGCTTAGAATTCACATGTAAACCTTTCAGTGCTTAAGTGTATGATGAGTTTCGAAAGTATAAAGTTAAAGGCTGTATGTGGTTTGTCTTATATGTGATGCATTTGGTTCTTCTAGGAGCCTGTTTGCTCAATTCTAATTTTCATCCTGTTTTATATGCAGCCAGTGACCACAGTATTCATTCAAACTGCAGAGAGACACATCTCATCTGCAAAGCATGGCTTACTGATCTTATGTGCTATTTGTATACTCATAAGAAGAAACATAGGATTCACGTGATTGGGGAGTAACACATTTCTTTTTCGAATTATATATGTCACATGTATGTTCATATCAAGAATTTCATAACGAAGAATGGATAAAGGAGATAGCTTTAGGTATACATGAAGCAGAGGGGTAGGAAAGGGATGCGGGATTCATCTAGAGGTGTGTTTAATATTCAATGCTTGATGTATGTTGACCCCAGGTTACAAGAGTAGAAAATCCCATTTTCCGGCTTGTTTCAAATGTAGTAAAAATGCTGCTTCAGTTGCTTTATGCTACTCACATTGGGAAAGGTGCTTATACTGTGATAATTATCATCAAGGAATATTAATGCGTTCAGCATTTGTAACCCAAAAACTCATTATAGCTTAAGCTGTGCATCATCTGTGAAGAGAGAACTTTGCCAGAATTCGCTCTTCACAGGGGTTGCCTCCTGCCTGCTGGAGTGGCCAGAGTACTGCAAGAGGTCACTTAGGCTATTTTTGAAAGCTGAGGTTTTGCAATTTTTGAATCACTACCTTCTGCCTAAAAAGCTTTATTGTTCTTGCCACAAAATGTCCTCCTTCTAAATGAATGCAGAGTGAAGTGCAAATAATAATAATAATAAAATAAGAGAACTGTGTCTTGTCATGTAGAATCCAAGAGGGTCGGCACATAGATTCCATACCAAGATAATTGAAGTATTGGTGTCTTTCCTTCTGTCATTGAGCAAAGGGATTCATTTACACCAGTTTCCTTAATGCAGGTGCCCTTGGGTTTCAGATAGAAATGCCCCCACTGGGGCTCCCCTTCACAGCCCTCTGGCTGGAAATTGTGTAAATAAGACTGCAGGGTCACCCTTCCTTTTTCGGCAGCAGTGTCCTTAATTAGTCTGTGACAGTCTTTCACATGAGCCTGCCCTGTTCCTGGGATCGTTTCTCACACATCCAAGACATCTGTGATGCGTACATAGGTGTTTTTGTATGTGTGTTTAAAATTATTCCAGGAGGTGCATATACTCACGTGATGGGAAGGAACATCTCTGGGTGTGCCCAGAATCCTATAACTTAATCTGATCAAAAGATCTGGCTAGGTAGCTCCCTTGTAAATTGTAAGTGGTTAGTTTCAGAAGAACATTGTACCCTCACCTGAGGTGGGCAGCTTGTTGGAAAGGGAGCTGTGTGCCTGGGATATTTTTATGTGATTAAATCCCATTATTTTTCTCCCACTGATCCCTTGCTTGTCGTTTCCCACAAGCAACATTGCTCCCTGCTGCATGTTATGGTTTGTGTTGGGCCAGGCAGAGAACACTAATACTCCGTTCTATCAGGCTGTCTGGCTTTGCAGGACCGCTGTGTTTCTGAGGTCAAGTTGTGAACCTGGCCTTGCTCCTGGGAGGACTAGAAAAATATGTTTCATAACTTCCCGTAGACCTATGCGGAGAGTAAGAAGGAAAACCGTGAAGCCCATAGGCTCAGTTTAGATGAGCTGTGAGGTTGGAATTCATCAAGCAGGAAAGCTCACTGTTGTTTAGGAAGCTTCCTTACCGTGAGGGGTCATGGCCATCGGTGCCCGGTCAGTCATAGCTGAGGGCATTGAGGGACAGAGTAATCATTCAGATAGCCCAGCAGGCACAGACACACAAGTTGATAATCTGGAATCAACTTGCTGGAATAAAAACTTACTTCCCTTTTAAAGTTACTTCCATGCAGGGTTATTGATAGAATGAGTACCTGAATTCAGTTATGATATTGTATCCTTGTTCCACTGGAGGCAATTTGGTTTTTTTTTTTTTGTTTCTGTTTGTTTGATTTTTGAATGGGACAGAATCTTTGTTTTATACACTGGAGCACTAATGCCACAAAATGAATGAATGTCCTGAACCAGAGACCTATTCTCAGTAGAGTTGGGCAGGGATGCTGACAGTCTAGCTGAGAGATGCAATGGTGGCAGATCTTCTGTGAGGATGTAAACTTAATAATCTTTATGAATTTTGAGCAACTCATAACTCTACTTCCTCACCCAAAGAAGCATTATGAAAAGATTGCTTCTAAATCCTTCAGACATTCTCTGCACTTGTGATAGATGCCATCCTCCTTACCTCGAGGCGTTGGAAATGAATGTGGTGGGGGTTTTTTGTTTTTTGCAAGAGTTTAAAACGCATACTTTAAAAGGAGCAAATTGCATTTTCCTGTTTAAGTTCATTATTTGCACTTGATGTGGTTAAGATCCAAATGTGAAGAATTGCTTTTGACGTTATTTCTGTGTCTGCTGCATCCTAGGATCCTCGCTTATTATGCTGAAGTGCACCATCGCATGGAATAAATGTGATGTTGGAAACCTGGCAATATCATAAGATCGCATTCTATGTCCAGGCTGTTTCGGTTAGTTGTAACTTCTTCAGTTATTGAAACAGCTTAATTTAACTTAGTAATGACACAGTCAGTAAAATTGTGTGCAAGTATATGTGTCTTTTATGAAAAAATTATAATCTTCCAAGTTGTATCGGTTTGTTTAGAGGCAAAAAAACTTTTCTCTCTTAATGAAAAGGTAATTTTAACTTTCTTTAAAGGCCTGTTCTACCTAATCTGTGTCTTGAACTCTCACGTGTTACGTTATGAACTAAAAGTACATTCATTTCAAAGGTCTTAAATTATATGGCTGATTTCTGAATTCCAATTCAAATTTTCTGTCAGTAACTATAGTTTTCTAATTTTTAATGGCCTTTCTTTAAAATAAATTTTTATAGTTTGTGTATTTATGTGTGTGTGTGTGTGTGTGTGTGTATGTACACATGCACACATATCTGTATGTAGAACTGCTGCCAACCCTTTTCACCAAAGACCTACTGGTGCACCACTCCCTGTGTTGTGTTTAAACTGTTTCCAGCAGCTCAGAGAGATGGTATAAAAGTGAAATGAGGGCTTCCCTGGTGGCGCAGTGGTTGAGAGTCCGCCTGCCGATGCAGGGGACGCGGGTTCGTGCCCCGGTCCGGGAGGATCCCACATGCCGCGGAGCGGCTGGGCCCGTGAGCCATGGCTGCTGAGCCTGCGCATCCGGAGCCTGTGCTCTGCAACGGGAGAGGCCACAGCAGTGAGAGGCCCGCGTAACGCAAAAAAAAAAATTAGTGAAATGAAAACCATGGAGCTTATATTGGAGTCTGATGTTTGAAACAGAGATATTAGAAAAGGATGTTTTTTGGCTTGGCTCCCTTTTTAGATGTAAATGCTGCTTCATTAGGACTTGGAAGAGTTTCCTGTGGTTAAATTTAATCAAATGGCTTGGAATAACAAGCTTGTATGCTCAAAATTCCAGGACAGTTCTGTA
>NW_020174563.1:981836-1019902 GCF_003031525.2 Neophocaena asiaeorientalis asiaeorientalis
GGGTGGAAAGACAGAAAAAGCTAATATGTTCTCTCTGCAGTAGTTTCCGAGTTCTCCTCCTCGCGGGGGAACCGTCACAGACAAGTGTTAATCCCCAAAATGCCCTCTGATGTTTGCTTAGAAAATAATTGGTAATCTGATTTTCTTGTTTTCTGAAGTTCTAGAGAAGTATAGCATTTGGATTTTTAATGTATTGGCGCAATACTTGTGATGTCATTTCACAGAAAGAGAAACAAGTTGACGTGATCATACATAAACATAAAAATGAAATTTTTAAAAAATGTTAACTTTAGAGTTAATTAGTTTCCTGTAATTTCACCGTTTCAGAAAACATACCTTTTGCTACATAAAATGAAAGCGGTGAACCTTTGATACTGTGAGAGGAATGGTATTATACAGAGGATTATCACTGAAGTAAGGAAATAACGAAGAAATATCGAATTCGATTTAAAAATTGGCTTAATAATATGACAGAATATTTTCGGTGTTTGAAGTGGATGTCCTTATGTTAAAGAAATAGGCCTGTAAAATGGTTGATTTTTTTCTTAAATTTTCTTTCCTTTTTTCCTTAATGCTATTGCATAGCTTCCTTTTATGTTTTTCCCCCACTCCGGTTTATCTCGTTTCCTCCTGCAGCCAATTTTTAATTATCCCCATTCATCCTAGTTAGTAAGCATGGATAATCTAAACCACTTTATACAGATGGTATTCATAAAACACCCACATACTGAAGCTACATTTATAGTTTCTCCAGCCCAGCCTGAGAAGGACACTAGTAAAGCTTCTTCTAAGATGGTCAGGTAACAAGGAAACCTTTTCCCAGAGTTCACTCCTTAACAGAAAGAGGCCTTGGATGGTTGGCCGCAAAGGAATTTAGCCAGGGATTGGAAGAGGCATGCTTGGGATGGAATGTGTGATGAGGAAAAGGTGTCCAGGTCAGAGGTATTATGCATAGGTCAAATAATGTGTGAAAAGAATCAGGAATTGAATGCATACAGGCTTCCTTGGGGGCTCATCAAGCCAGCACCTACTCTCTGATTAACCTATGAGTTCCATCAGCCATGTAAATTAGCACAGGCCCACTAGCCCTGGGCCTGGAAGAAATCGAGCTGTGGGAATGTACATATTTTAATAAAAATTGGGTATACAGCCCACAGCATCACTCCAGGACTCACTCAGGTTTATCATTCTTGCTGGCATGTAATGCATTATTGCCAAGTTAGTGGCTCTGATAAATTTGGGAAAGAGTGTGGAATAGTTTGTGACAAGATTTTTTGTAAAAACCTGTTTGCATACTTTAGCTACATGGTATAAAAAGCTGTAAGCCAACAGCACCGTGCGGCTTCAGTTCCTTGGGAGTTTTATTCACACAACTTGAACAGGATGTCTGCTTAATAGTGGGGGACTTTCTGTGTAAGAGTGTATTATATTGCATGCAGCATCCTTGAATAAGCTTCGTAGTTCATGTTCAAAAGTTGGTTCTGATGACTGTGTAGCCCAGAAAAGACAGCGGAAACTTGAGGGAAGATTGAGGAGTAAACGGGATACGCTGCTACTAAGAATGGAAATGGAAGTAAAGGAACTCTCTTTCCGATTATATTTGAAATTTTGTTTAGCATGTCAGCTTCCTACACATTCCCTTTCCTGTCTTATCTACTCTGAAACGCATTTAGTCATGTCTATCACTCCAGTACCTGGGTGCTTAGGTACTAAAAAGTGCTTTAAGCGTGCAATTTGAAGACTGATAAATCAGGTCTGTTTAGCTCAGGGGAAAGGAAAGCTAAGTGGGGTTTTAGTAGAAGGGAATAATATTCCTAAAAGGCAGTCAGTTTGCTGCCAGTAAGCTTTTTGAAGTAGAAACTAATTTGAAAGCATAGAGGTCATGACTGAAATGGAGGACTGGACCAGACTATCACATTTTAGCAATTCGAAGGGAAGTTTCCTTAAACACAGTAAGTAGATGGAATATAGAATAGCTTGCCAAAGTCAGCAGTGGAAATAGGCTCAGGGAACTAAATGAATTTTTGGAAAGTAGGGACGACTGGGGTAGAGCCACAAGCAGCATTTTAGAAGCTAATCCTAGGAGGCATGACAAATGTATTTGTTGAGTGTCTGTTATAATTTCAGGCCTTAATGGGTATGTGGTTTTCCCCTCAAACTTTAAGTGTTGTAAAGTTTGAGTACACCAAAGGTAGTGTATCTACCTTATCCCTCTCTAAATTTGAATTTTAATAGCAAAAAGCAATGAATAATTTTTCCCATTAAAACAAATAATGCATGCACCCTTCACTTTTACCTGGCCCCCTGCTCCTGGGGGGTGGGGGGAAACTGTAGGCATCATATGATACAGTGTATGTCAACTTTTGTGCTGCAGTACTTGAGGGAAAATGAAGAATATGACACTACTTATTACAGGGAGACAAATTACAGTTTTTGTTTCATGTGGAAAGTTTAAGGGTGGCAGCTTGACAGTAAATTCCATCAAAATCTACCCTGCCAGAATGCCAACATTGTTCTTCATTCATTTTAGCATAAGGTTTAATTATTTGCTGATTTTTAATACCAGGCAGTCATCCTTAGCATCACTGAATTAACTCTGAACCCTATATCAGTAAAGAGCCTTATGTTGCCCCATTTTATTAGAACAGTGGAATACAAATTAAGATTGCATCTGTTAAGATTATATCATATATTTAGATTTCAGGAGACAGAAACACAGTATTCGCCTGAATATAACGGTTGGAGCCAATAACCTGTAACCAACTGCATACATCTTCTGTTGCAAAATCTGAACTATAAGGATTACGTTTTGGAAAAGATTATAAATCTGTCACCACTAATCTGATCTTTACAGTGGCTTTGTAACCAGTTAGAGACTAAAGATCATTTCTTCTCTTGCTCTGATTTTAATCATAACACATATTTGATATTTCAAAACTTTCTTTTGTTCCATCAGCACGTGCATTCTAAAGTGTACAACATTAATAAATAGAGGCATAATGAATGCGACTAATTGATTTTGGCAGTCAAAGACTGGCACTCTTTTTATACAATAGGGAATCCATTCAAAGAAGCTTAACTGCTATTGAGAACAAGTCTTCTATGCAGTAATGGTTTCTAATTTGGATCCTGTGTGAGGTGAGCAGAATGCAGTTATTCATAGTAGTTCACTACTCATTACTCTCATTTTTGGTGTTTGGTTTGGTTTGTAATACTCGTTTATTGGATTCTCATTTCGCTAAATAAGATTTTATGTTTTGGTGTATATATGAATTCTGCTGCACAGTTATGAATGCAATTTTTGTAAGTTGCCCGTTTGTCAAAACTAGAGATGGAGAACATGGACAAGGGGCCATAGCCAATCCCTCTCCCTGTTTTGGATCCAAGCCAGTTAGATTTTCTTGCCCTTAGCTTTCTAGTACTGGAATCAGACTGTCCCCCCGACAAGTAGCCACTGAAAGCCACTGACTCAGAGACAAAACAAGTTTATTAATTTGTAAGCACAAATGCCAAAATACAGCTTCTGGTAGATGTTAGTGAAAAATTAATTCCTTGAAACTCCAAGGGGAAAAGTAGACCTGCATTGTATAATCGGTCTTACCTTTAGAAATGTGAATGGCCTTCAAAACCAATTTTGCCTCCTTTATAAAATCTTTGAACACTAAATTATATTACATGGCTGTGATTTAATAGTGGACATGAGATCAAATTGGGTGTCACTGAAGCATTAATCAGCCAGGTGTCATTACAGGTAGTTAACAACTCATGTGCTAAGCTTTGTCACTCGAACCCGGAGAGAGTGTGAACCAACAGACTCATCACTTACCGTAGCCACAACTGATTTAGAAAAGATAAAGCATGACTGTTGTCAAGGGCTTACAGGGACTAAAATTTATACCAAAAATAACTTTCTGCTGTGCCGTCTGGCACCACCGAAGGGCGAAGATGTTGTGTTTGACTGCAATTAGGAAAAAGCTCTAACGGGAAGTCAGTCATTTCCAGGCACAATGCAATTGATTTTCCACCAATCAGAATAGGGAATGAGATACTCTAAGTCTATTATTATTAAATTATTTATGAAGTCATATTAAATCTGGTCATTCGTTCTGGCATTTCAGGTTAGTGAGGATTTTCCAACGCTGTGATGACCGGAGCTAGAAAGAGTATTTTGTGACTTGAGCATCAGTTGTCACCTTTGGTTGGGGTGATTAAATGAGATAAGTGAGTTTTTCTTAAAAAAATAAAGACCGCTTCTATTAACGTCTTCATCTTAATTAAAGCATTGCTAGTTCTGCTGACTTTGAACTCTTGTGAGCTCTTTGAAACGGGAATATTCCTTATTGGGGAAGAGGATGCCCTAAATCAGTGTTTATTGTATAGTTAATGAAACAGTAAGTAGTGACATATTTTAAGTTTCTTTCATAAAAAGCCCTAATAAGATGCACAGTTTATGATTGCAATCTAATTGACTCATACACACTGAGGGGATACAGTAAAGATTTATAAGGACTTGATTAGTAGATTGAGATTAACCTTTGGATCTCTTACTCAGTTTTTTAAAACTGCTAACCAGTTACCTTACACACAGCCTGTACCCTGGAAGCAACTTTCAGATAATTGCTTTTCAAGAATCACACAAACTGTAGAGTCTAATTTAATTAAAATATGAGCAGTACCAATTTTACAATCTCAGACGAGTCCTTTGACGTCTCTGGTCCTCCTCGGGTGTCCATATCTATAAAGCAAATGGACTGGACTTAATAATTTTAAACTGTTTTTGTTGTTGTTGTTTTTTTTGTCTTCTCTGACATTGTTGGTATTCACCTTATACTTTTAAAAAGGGTAGCAAAAGTAAGACAAATCTCAACATGAAAACTGCCTGCTTTGCCCTCAAAACCTATCATTTCATCAATAACTTGAAATTCTGGACCTGTGCTGGATGAGGAGGCCTGGAGTCCTGTTACAAGCTTTACGCTCACCTGCTGTCCACCCTCAGCAAGTCACCTCATCTCTCTGAGACGATTGTTTTACCTGTAAAATGTGGGTTGAAAAGACCAATGCCGCACACTTTCACACAAGTGTCGTGAAGATCATTTAAGACAGTGTGTTAAAGTTACTTAAAAAGTGTAGGGCTTCCCTGGTGGCGCAGTGGTTGAGAGTCCGCCTGCCAATCCGGGGGACACGGGTTCGTGCCCCGGTCCGGGAAGATCCCACATGCCGCGGAGCGGCTGGACCCGTGAGCCATGGCCGCTGAGCCTGTGCGTCCAGAGCCTGTGCTCCGCAACGGGAGAGGCCACAGTGGTGAGAGGCCCGCGTACCGCAAAAAAAAAAAAAAGTGTAAAGCAATAGGAAAATGGAAGCTGTCAAAAAATGTCTAGGCTACGTAGGAACCAGTGAGGCTAGATTTAAGACGGCTTTATGTTACAGGAATAGTTGGACGGTTAAAGGTTAAGATAGTTAAAGGCTAAGGCGAAACCACCTCAAGAAGGAAAGCAAAGTACTTAGCCTGTTCGTGGAATAATTATAGTGCCAGGAACATTTAGGAGGCATCATTTTGGAAACTGTTACCGGTTACATTTCCTCTTTGTCTCCCTCACACCATATGAAGTCTCTATATGTAAATATGGAGAGATTTTCAAACATACGCAGAAACCAGTGGGTGTAGCTCCGAATGACATAAGCTGTGTAATGAGTCTTACTGCAGCAAGTCCGAGGAAGATTAGCACGAATTCTCAGCCTGTGCACACTTGGTGTTGGTGAGTCACACCGATGTGGTCACAGGATGGGGCATGTGCCTGGGGTACCTCGCGAGCCTGGAGGGTATCTCAAAGTAATTGGCGTGGCGCTTCCACCAGGGTCTAAGTGTTGGGCACGTGTTCATGTTGTATTTAGCAGCGTGGCTCATGCAGTCGAGTAATTTGGTCGGGTTTCAACGATTTCTCTTTCGGAGATAATTTTATAGATATTTAACTCCCTTCCCTCCTCCCTCCCCCGGATTTAAAATCAAGGTTTTGCTGTTGTCTGTTGTGGACTGCTTTCTGTTGGGAAGTCTGTGCCTCTCCTGCTATGTGTTTGGGACCGGGTGCATACTACACCTTTTCCGTTCCACAGGGATGGGACCAGATGGAAGAATTTGATTATCTAGCAGTAGAGGACCAACTGTTCAGTTGGATACAGAACCGGGAGAAAAGGGTTGAAGAGATCTAAAATGGCTGTCGTATGCGGAGCCAACAGTTTCCGAAGGGAACCAGGCAGGCACTGAGGTGTAGTAATGCAGAATCTCTTCCAAGTACCAGCTGGGGCTTTCAGGAGCCGCTATCCCCACAGCAGACACTCAGCAGGCTCCAAGCAGCTTGACTTTACCATATGTGGAACTTTTTATTCTCCACCTCGCTCCCCAGAGGGATGGGCCACAGGGACACGAGAGGCAGGTGAATTGCTCTTAATGCAGAGCACTAAATCACTGGGTTAACATGAGAAGCCTGGAGAGAGGAAATGGATCTGCAGAAGACTGACTCGGAGTCTCTTAACCTTGGAGCTATTCTGAGCCCCAAAAAAGATGCCGCATAATGTTTCATTAGGCTTTCACCTTGTGCGTGCTCTCCTTGATGCAAGTGACCTTTCCATCCTTGTACATATTTTTAAAATGCTTTTAAAAGCCATTCAATACTTCAGCATGCTAACTGTACATTTTTTATTCACACAGAATCATACCTTTCGAGTAATGAGGGAGCCGAACAGCACTGCAATCTGTGATTTGTGGGAATTTCTTGCTTTCTCTCCATTCAGACACCCCAGTTTGACAGATGGGGCACAAAGCCACAGAGCAATCCATAACTCCAGTTTGTATCATAAATTTTTAGTCCCTCCTTCTCCACCAAATGCCTGCTTAATGGTAGCTAGAATCCTCATGCAACAATGTTGGCATGAATGGGTAGAATTTAGGACATTTCTTCCCATTGGCTTTAGGAAATCAGTTTTACAGTTACAAGACGAGGAAGGGCCCCGATGTTTAAAATTAATAAGCACCCACCTGTGTCCGAAAATGACCCCAATACAAATCTACTCGATGTGGTCCTTTTTCAAAAATTTTTAACAGGTAAGTTTTGAAAATGTCTTCCAATTCGATTGGATTTATTTTATGCCTAAAATGCCTCTGTCATTTTGGACTGTGTTACCTTTAGCATTATTAGTATATCTCCTTGCCCTTAATGATTCAGCCTATTGTTACACTGGAGTACTTAAGTAGAAGAGATCTGTTTTTTGTATTTTTTGAAATTCTGTGAATTTTGGATTAGTCAGGAGACAAGCAGCCCACAGAAAAATGTGGAAAACTGTGGTGAATGTGAATCTCTAAAAAGCAAAGCTGCATTTAAGACAGAGCTTCTGGGTGAACTGTCAGGACACCATATTGATTACCGTTTGGTGACCATTTCCCTCTGAGACGGTAGGTACCCATTCAGGTGAGCCAGGTTACCTATGCTACAGGAAGAGAGCAATTAGCCGTCACGTTCTCAAGCCTTAAGGAACATGCGCTGGGCTACGGTTGAATCAGCAGAAAAGCAGTGATGAGAAATATATAAAGTAAAGCGGATTAAAGTTCGTTACTAGTTAATGATAAGAAGGGAAATGTAAATATTGTTTTCCAATGCTAGTAGCATGTTAGCTGAACAAAAATCATGTGCAGTATTCATTAATCCATCTCTTCAACAAATCAGTGTACAAACCAAATCAAATAGTGGACCAGTAATCATAAAGTTGCTGATGGAGTTGATTAAACAAATACATGTTAATACTTGAATATAGGGTGCTATCTTGCAGAAGGAAGCGAATTCTATCAGTTACTCAGGTATATGTTTTCTGTAATAATTCGAACTAGCAGAGACCTGAACATTTCTGCCATTATTCGGGGCATTGCCATGCAGAAGCAGCTGTGTTCCTGCATGGGAAAAGTTTTGAACTCTATTTTTGCGTTGAAAGTACATCCACAACGAAAATAAGGAAAACTGATATTATATATTCCATGAAGTATACTTCTGTGATCTTTTAAAAGTGTGGGTGCATGTGTATCTTCATCTCTTTTTTTAAAATAATGATTTTCAGTATTTTTAATGTGCCAGCATAAAGATCTAGAACAAGAAGCATATCCTATGGTGAAACAAAGACAAAAATCTTATCTAAAAAAATCCAAGTAAGTTCAGCATACACATTGAGACACATTCTATTTATCTAGTGAATTTCAAATTTACTTAACTACTTTGGAATTTCAAGTATCATGATAGGAGTTTGTTTTGTTTATGCATCCCATTTGGGCTATAGTCAAAGGGAAGGGGATAAAGTATACAGCAACAGGTTTGATTTGTAAAAAAATCTCTACTCTCTTTTGTCGAATGAAGACTTTATTTTTTTAGAGTAGTTTTGGGTTCACAGCAAAATTTAAGAAGCTACAAAGATTTCCTATATACTTCCTCCCCCCACCCATGCACAGCCTGCCCCATCATCAACAGCCCCAGCAGAGAGGTCCATTTGTTACAGCTGACGAACCTACCATGACACATCATAGTCACCCCCAATCCATAGTTTATATTAGAGTTCACTCTTGCTGTTGTACCCTCTGTCTTTTATTCCATTAAAAAGAATGGGAAAAACTTCAATGTGATGTAACAGCAGAGTTTGTGGGTGGGAAAGTGTGTTAAAAGATTTCTTTGAAATCCATATTTATGAAGTGAAACTTTATAAATGAATGGCACTTTTGTGTCCTAAGTGGGCTAACCTACCTATAACACTTTTGGGGGGCAGAGGCTAGAAAGAGGCTGCCGGAATGTTGGCTGTAGGCTGTTACTGATGATCTAAGCCAATTAAACACACAGAGTGGTTCTTTTGGTGTCGTTTGGCAGAAAACTATGAAGTGGGGTTGCACGGTAAGGAAGAGCCCAGGGTGCACACAGTTTCTTGTGCACATGTGCTAGAATCGCTGCAACTCATAAATTCCAATTACTTTTAAAAGCTGGCCATGATACATTTGCTCATTAACCATATGGAAAATGGCACTCAGGAATTTTCTACAGTGTATTTTCAAAGAAAGAATCCAATTGCAGACAGACATTCCTCAGTACCGTGTTTATGCAGCTGTACTTGTGATTAAATTACACCAACTCAGGCCCACATGTAGCCACAGAACTTATTCGTTTGAGTACAAAGTACCTTGTAAGAGTATGAGAACCCGCATTGTGATGTGTTCTGGCCTCTTGGCCACTGTATCAAGCGAGCATCAAAAGTCATGCATGTGCTTAGAGGTCTCTGGAGAAGGAGCCATGGGACAGAGCAGGGCCGCTCACACCGTATGAAGAACTTTGACAGTCTACCAGGGGGCACTGTGAGATTGCTGCTGTCAGCAGTTCCAACAGTGCAAACAGTATGAAGAAGCTTCCACAGGGATTGAATTACTGAAGACTTCTGCTCCGTGTTTTTTGGTATAATTGAGAGCACAGAGGGAGCTTGATTTCTCTGTCTTATGATTTGAAGGTGAAGACAAGAGCCTGCAGGGCCCTGTCAGAGTTATGGGCATGCTCAACCCAGACTTCAAAAAAACCTAATTCCCATAAAACTGTGCAAGGCTGAATTGCTTACCTGAATATAAAAGATTTACTTTCACTGAATCATTTAACACACAACCAGATTAATTGCATTTTGAAAAAGAAAAGAAGCACAGGATACAGTGCATTGGGAAAAAAAAAAAACAAAAAACCAAAAACATATGAGTGTTAAAAGAGGCGCTTCTGTTTTAATGCACGTTTGAAAGTGAAACGGGTCCATAAAGATGCTTTGACATCCTGGGCCACACACACAAAACCCGAATTGTATCTTTTGGAAAGCAGGACATCAGCGTTCATTGTTACCTCTGTGGAAAATGAATGAGTACCCCTCTTCCGTATCCTGGAAGTGTAGCTGCATCCAGGTGTATTGTACTTATACTTTGCTGGTGGATGTAGCTATTATCCCGATCGCACGAAAATAAATAAGAGTAAAACATGCCAGCTGGCCGTCTTATGTCACTTTCAGCATGAATGGTGAGCTGAGCGGCCCTCTCCCTGGTGCGGGAGTGGAGGGAGCCTCCCAGGGAGGGGTGGCAATGTGCTCTCCCCTCCTGCCAATAGAACCGCTTTAACCTCCCTTCTTCATGCATCTTCTGACCCACGTGCTTCCCTTGTGTGGGGAGAAGCCAAGCATGACAACTTAGTTTCCCCCGGGGGAGGGCAAAAATCTCCTGAGATATGCCCCCAAATAAGAGAGCAAAGCATCACCACTCCCGCATACAGTTTAGATTAAACTGATGACGACATATAGGACTGTTTTGATTTTCCTTATTTCTCTCCTTGCAAAAATGTGGTCCAAATGCATGACAGAAATGAAGCCTTCTTGGCATGGTAGCTCGCTGCTCAGACTCGTGTACTGGTGTGGGAGAAAGTGTTTTACAAAGGAGCAGTGTTCTGCATGCACACACTCTTCTCACAGAATGAAAGTGTTCCTGCTTTCACCACCACTTAACCTCCCCCGCCCTGCCCCATCTTGGCTGCCTAGAACATCCTTCGGCATCCTTCCGTCTGAAACCAAATTAACCCACTACAGGGACAGCCCTGCAAGGCACAGAAGCTGCGAAATGTATTTACCCAGTTAACCAGCATACCTTATTTAACTATTCCTGCTTTAAACTTTCAGGGGGAAAAGAAAATACCACCCTAGAACAAATACCGATTGTTCACTTCACTCTCACATGGCCAGCAAGCAGATCTTTTCCAACTGGGAGTAATATCCTGTTAGCTATGTTTAATTCTTATTTTACCTGGGGGATTGAGAGTACCAAATGATTTCAGCCGTTCAGGCATTACATTTCGGTCTGTCCTCTCCTTCTGCCCCTGTCTTCCTCACATACCCCTCTGGGACCTTCTTACCATTTATAGTAAAAGGACAGCTTTTCCCTGAACGCAAACCAGCAGGCCCTGTTCAGAAAAGGAACCTTCTGAGATGTTGGGAGGGAAAGACACACGCACACATCACTCCACACAGAACCATTCTGCCTGTGCTTTGGTGGTACCCCCATACCTGCAACATAACCATTCATCCTTCACCAGATCCATTTCTCTTCCTACCTTGCAAAGTACTTTTGAGGGGGGATGCGTGTGTATGTGTAGCTTTTGGTTAGGGGGAGTTTACCTTTGGCCATGAAATGGTCACCGTGTGTGTGGTGTTACCATAGGCGTTCTGTTCCAATTGCAGTGTGCCTTAACAACAAAGCCCCCCGTGAAACTCAATAAAATTACCAATTTCACAGTTGATTTTCTTTCTGCTCTGCAGCCCTCATACTCCTGGCCTGTCTCCACACACTGCAGGGGATGGTGTCGGACCAAACCAATAAAACGGTGCTAAAAAGGAGCTAGATATAAACCAAGCTGCTCTTGACTCTAATTAGTGTGTCCGGCAACTTTTAAATCTTTGAACTATCTTTGTCATAAAAAAAATGCTATCAATTTATTATGAATTGAAAGAACACTGTTATCTGTGTGGTTATCATATGGCATACTTCTGTGTGATTCAGGTCATAGTTACATTGTCCAGAACGTATGTGGATCCATTTTATTTCTCATACTACATTGTGTCTTCTCTCCTCTGATAGTATTGACTCCTGTGCTAACTTTGGTAATTTAAAATCTGTCAAAGCTGTATGACCTAAGGTATATAAACCTGAGATCATTGATTAGAAAGCAAGCCTTCTAGATCTAATTCAGCTACTAACTATCTATGGGATCCTGAATTATAGTCCCTTCTTGTCTCTGTTTCCCCACTAATGAAAGAATAAAATTAAGAAGGGGCAGTTGAGAAAAATATATACAAGTACTATCTTATTTTAATCTTTAGATTAATAGTTGAAATAAATAATGAATGTATTTTAAGGCTCTGGTGAGTCAGGTCTTAGCACATTAAATCCTGCTGGCCTTGTTAACTACAGACTAAGTATCTGACGTAATGCCCGCTGTGAGATACACTTAAAGAACTGAACCTGGACTATGATGAATATGTGGTTCTGTGATAGAAATATTCCAGTCACAGAGATAACTGACTTTATTTCAATTCCTACCTTTTTTTTTTTCAGGAGCCACATCCAACCCTAAACCCATACCCAAGTTTGATATGGATTTAATTATTGAAGCATCTTTGTCAATCATCTTCACTGCATTCTTATATCAGATAACAGACTGTGTGGTCTGATGGCCAAGCCCTATTGGATTTGGTTTACAGTCTCTGATATCTTATAGAAAACACTGAAAAAATTATTGGCTGGCAACAAAAGTTTGCTGAATGGATGATTGATTAATGGGCTGAATGAATGAATGAGTAAACTTAGATAGTAAAATCTCCAGTGGTTTTATGTGTTGTGGAAATAGAGATCTAGTGACGTAGAAGTTATTTAGAAACATTGCCTTTCCTTTTTTGTTTGTTTGTTTTTTGTTTTGCTTTTTTGTTTTTTGCGGTACGCGGGCGTCTCACTGTTGTGGACTCTCCCGTTGCGGAGCACAGGCTCCGGACCCGCAGGCTCAGCGGCCATGGCTCACGGGCGTAGCCGCTCCGCGGCATGTGGGATCCTCCCGGACAGGGGCACGAACCCCGTGTCCCCTGCATCGGCAGGCGGACTCTCAACCACTGCACCACCGGGGGAGCCCGAAACATTGCCTTTTGATGATCGTAGAATCACATTCCCATACGTTCTTCTAGTATCATCTGAAATCACACTTTGCTTTCATGTCCTTCAATTTTTATTCTTAACATTATTTTTTATCTTTAGTTTGATTAAAGCTTATTTTTTTGTAGGTCTTCATTTGCAAGAATCTTAGAATGATAGTTATCCTCACATATGAATGTAGGACCTCTGTCCCATAAATTGTAAATTCATTGAAGCTCTTTGTAACAGTATTTGGTTTCACACTGGAACACAATAATTGTTCTCTTCATGACCACTTATAGAGGAAGGAAGATTGGTTCAGACAAGCTAAAGAATGACCCCAGCAATAGAGCTCCTCTTGGGGAAACACGATTCACGGGGGAGATTTAACTTTACCTCCATTTACTGTCCTGCACCTCTCCTCTCCCTGGGACTGAGAGGTTTGGAAACCCCACAGAAGGCAGCCCCCATGTGTCCAGAAGCGACTGCTTATCATGTTGTAACCCACCGCCCTTGTTAACGAAGTGGTTGGGGAATTTCAGAAGTCAGCTTGCTTGTCTGTCTTCTCGGGCTGAAAATCAGAACATTAGTAGCAGTGCTCCATTAGTCTGAAAATATTGAACAAATCAGATTCTTTCGGTGCTTAAGCTACTCTCTGTACATTATTCCACTCTGTCCTGCATTCACCCAGGTTACCAGCATGCAATTTTCAAGTTATTACTTCAGCGTGCAAACTGCACGGGCACCCTTCCATTCATTCAGGAGATTGTGTGATTTTGTAAGATCAGCTCACTCTCTTTGAAAGGGTTTTCAGTAAAATTAAATCCAGTAGTTTTCATCTGTCTTCTCCAAAGCATCATTTTAGACTGTGAGTAGTGGGAAGTGTTGAAGAGACACACTGTTTTCTTTATAATCAGCCCTCACCCGCAGGATTACCCATTTCACCACACACCATGAACCTTGAAACTGGCTGCCAAAACCATTCCTCGCCATTGTGTCCATAAACAGGGGCAGTTCCTTTCTCTGGACACCCACACCAGCTGTCACACTCGATTTCTGTGATATTCTCTGTGCATACTTGCCCCATAACTCGAATTGCCTTAGAATGATTTAAAGTCCTTTGTGTTTTTTTTTAATGTTTATTGGAGTATAGTTGCATTACAATGTTGTGTTAGTTTCTGCTGTACAGCAAAGTGAATCAGCTCTACGTATACATATATCCCCTCTTTTTTGGATTTCCTTCCCGTTTAGGTCACCACAGAGCACTGAGTAGAGCTCCCTGTGCTATACAGTAGGTTCTCATTAGTTATCTATTTTATACATAGTATCAATAGTGTATATATATATATCAATCCCAATCTCCCAATCCATCCCACCACTACCCCCGTTCCCCCTTGGTATCCATACATTTGTTCTCTACGTCTGTGTCTATATTTCTGCTTGTAAATAAGATCGTCTATACCAATTTTTTTCAGATTCCACGTATATGCATTAATATACGATATTTTTGCGTTGAAGGGAAAGTGTCCCGAACAACTCTCCCCAAACACCGTGTGTGTGTGTGTGTGTACGTGTGTGCATGCGTGTGAAAAATAATTAGCCTGCCTTCGGTGAGGTGAACTGAGAGAAAAGGAGACAAAGAGAGCATGATGCCCTGGGATACCTCCAGTCTGAGGGTCTCCCGTCACAAGCTTTCATAATGAGTATCCTGTATATGACCATGAGTTATCATGACTGTGACCTGCCTCAGGAGGTCCCATGCCACATCTGTACTAACAACTGCATCTGCTTCAGGGTAACCTTATTAGCTTGCCACAGCTGAGCCAGGGGCCTCAGGAGGTATTAGACTACCTCCCCAGAGAGGCCTGGTACGTCTGCTCTCCCTAAATTCAGTTTGGTGCCCCAAATGTAACATCAGGACCTGCTGAATTTTATTTTGAATTATCTGCTATAGTAACTCTAGCAGAAAACAACACACACACACACACACACACACACACACACACACGCACACACACACGTACACTCCCCTCAAAAGTGGGAACTTCCCCAAATGCCATCTCTAATTCCCATTATGACATATGGCTTGTTTGTTTCATTGAAAAGCAATGGAAATATCAAAAGAATTCTCACCTTGGTTTCTGTTTTTCTTCTCACTGTGGGGATGTACGAAGTGCTGTAAAGAACACGAAACGCGAAGAACACATATGTGTGAACTTACCTATGGAAATTTTCCTCCCAAACCTGACAATGAGAGTAGTAAATTAAGTTCCTGTGAATGGAGTGGTGTCATAAGGAAACCTGGTGATGTGTGTGTGTGTGTGTGTGTCTGTATGTCTGTGTATGCGGGGTGTGCAAGTGTGTCATGTGCAAAAGAACCCAGCTTTTCTAACTAAATTCTTAAATAAGCTCTTCATCACTTGTTTCAAATTAATCAGGAAGCTTGGAACCCAGCAAAATGTATGCCATTCATTCATTCATTTATGCACCCCTTGGACAGTAAAACTGAGAGAAAAGCATTAATTCACCTGGGAACATATCTAGGTCAACATCCTAAAGGACATTCCCATAGTTCACTGGTGACTACTCATAAAATGTACTTTCCCCACTCTCCTCTGATGGGTGAAAGCTTACCGAATTTCCTTTTCATGAGTTCTGCATTTAATGTTGCCCTGCCAGCAAAGATGGATAGAATAACACACCACTAAAATAACCCTTTGAGGGCTAACTCAGATTGTGTCTAACAGAATTCCCCTTTGAGCCGAAAAACTGTTCCTGAGGCTGAGTTGTCTGGTGGCCTCTGTACATCCTCATTTCTTCTCTCTGATCCTCCCAGAGTATTTCCTTAAGCATTTCCTGATATAGTTACAAAAGAATAACCCCTTTTCTTTTGCTAATTTTGTACTATTTGTCAGCTATCACTTGTAGAATACCTTGCACTGAGATTAGCATTTTACATGGGTTGCCTCACTTCATCTTCCAGTATAACCCGGTTATATTATTATCCTGGTTTTACAGTGAGGAGGCCGAGGAACTTGTTCAAAGGCACATATTGGGTCCTGTGCCCTTCCTGGCAAGTGTGATTCAATTGACCTTGATATGAAATTTCTATATTGCGTGTGTTGAAGTGGCCCCTACTTTAAGACCTTTTATTCTTTCTAGTCCCTATCAGGTCTCAGGGTTTATTTTCTCTCTCTAGTATTTCCTATGTGGACCAGACTACTCTGAATTTTACACTGACCCGCTGAATCGATGCAGACCTAACTTGAATACAGCCCCTTGTTATCCACAGGCATGACAGTAATTCATCTTCAATTTTACAACCCTAAAAAGTCCGTTTTAATTCTTTGGCTTCTTTTTTGTTATTCAGTATTAATCATTTCTCCTCTGTAGAAAGCATCCTTCACTCATTTCCTCGTTTAGATGATTTCCTCAGCCAATAATTGAAGGAAACCTAAGTGTGGTAAGGCGGTGATCATTAGATCACGTTGTTCTCTCTCCCCTGCCCTGAGGATATACTTGGATTCTGGGGTTATCCAAACTTTGGGTAACACAGCAAATAAATGTACTATGAAGGAAATAAAAAGAAAATTGTGGAAGAAACTGTTTGGCTCACTTTGTAGAATACGCCCCTCCGGGCCAAGTGAGCACGGCTTAATTGATAATGATCAGCTTCTCGGTTACCTTTAACCATTTTCTTGTAAGCAGCACCTCACATTTCACTGTAAAGAAGGCTCTTGTGAGCAGCAATGACCTGGCCAACCACTCTGGACATGCAGACGTGTGACAGTCGGCCAGGCTTCCTCTACGTTTTCTGTTCTGATTTATCTCCTAGGTCTTTGCACAGTTACTTGCTTCCTATTTCCTTCCTTGATTTTTTCTGCTTGGTATGTTCATCTCTTCTTCTTTTTTTTTTTTTTTTTTTTTTTTTTTGTGGTACGCGGGCCTCTCACTGTTGTGACCTCTCCCCTTGCAGAGCACAGGCTCCGCAAACACAGGCTCAGCAGCCATGGCTCACAGGCCTAGCCGCTCTGCGGCATGTGGGATCTTCCCGGACCGGGGCACGAACCCATGTCCCCTGCATCGGCAGGCGGACTCTCAACCACTGTGCCACCAGGGAAGCCCTGTTCATCTCTTCTTAACTTACCTCATTTCATTTCCTTTCCCCCCTTCTTCCCTCTGTTTTTCAGTCTCCATTACTGTCCTAGGCAACTTCTCTTTCCGTGCTTTAATGGTTTCATACTTAGTGGTGTTTCCTTTCCTCTGAAAATTCCTTCCCTGAAAATGAAAGACTAAAGACAGAGAAAAACTATTTCTATTTTTTCTTTGAATAATCTGTAATTTTTCTGATTATGGCCAATTTGGAAAATGCAGAAAAGTATAAAGGAAAATTAATTACTTACAGCCTCTACTCTAAGAGCCAAGTGATAACATTTTGGTATATATTCTTCAAATTTTTCTTCTTCAGCCCTTTATTTATACAAATATATAGACACATGCATATACTTTAAATATGAATGTGATCTTACCATACAATATAACATTTTGAGTGCTTTCTGCTTTTTTAATATTATTATATAATGCACATATTCCCATGTCATTAATATTCTTCAAATATATCAAATATATAATTAATGTTTATTGAGTGTTTATAATTTGTCAGTACCATTCTAACTAAATATGTGAATCCATTTGTCTAAGCTACAACTGTTCTATGAGACAGGTACTGCTGTTACCCCCACTTTATACTTGAGGGAACTGAGACACTAAAAGATTAAGTAACTTGCCCAAGGACACAAAGCTAACAGTTGGCAGGATTTGGACTGAGCAGTTTGAGGTCCAGAGATACACTGATTCTTTATATACCTTAATGATTATAAAATAGCCGTTCAAATACTCAGGCTCATCTTTATTGAAGCAATGCACTTGGACGTTCCGAGCTGGACATTTTGAATTGTTACCAATATGTTGCTCTTCTAAACAACACTGTCATGAACATTCTCCTCCACAATCTCTGATTACCTCCTAAGGATAAATTCTTTAATTATTATTATTTTTTATCTTTATTATTTTTGGTAGCACGCGGGCTTTCTCTAGTTGCGGCGAGCGGGGGCTACTCTTTGTTGCGGTGAGCAGGCTTCTCATTGCGGTGGCTTCTGTTGTTGCGGAGCATGGGCTCTAGGTGTGCGGGCTTCAGCAGTTGCAGCACGTGGGCTCAGTGGTTGTGGCTCTCAGGCTCTAGATCACAGGCTCAGTAGTTGTGGCGCAGGGGCTTAGTTGTTCCGCGGCACGTGGGATCTTCCAGACCAGCGATCAAACCCGCGTCCTCTGCATTGCCAGGTGGATTCTCAACCACTGCACCACCAGGGAAGGTCCTAGGATAAATTCTTATAAGAAAGTATGGGAAAATTCTTAAAGCTCTTCATATGAATTTTTAGATTTCTGGGCAGAAAAGTTGTCCTGATATACAACTCTCTCTGTGTGTGAGAAGACCCATGTCTTCATGCCCTCAACCGCACTGAGTAATGGACCTTTAGAAAACAGACGTTTTTAATTTTAGAAAACTCCATCTGATACGTACCAACAATGCCTCATTTTAATTTTCCATTTTTATTACTAGTGAGATTGATTTTTTCATCTTTTATTCACCATTTTTATTTGGTATTTTAGAAAGAACTTATTCATGCCTTATGGCCATTAAAAATTAGCATTTGTCACTATCTTATTGACTTAAAAGAACACTTCGCTATGAGATATTTTAACGCTATGAGATATTTGACTTTTAACATTATTTTTCCACTTTTTTGCTATTTTTCTTTTTAGTGGTGTTTAATGTACATATATTTTAACTTCTTAACTATTTGAGAATGTAGCATGTACATTTTAAATTGTGTAGTATATAAAGGATACTAGCCTTTGCAAATTACAGCAGTCAACAGATGAAGAAAATACTCTTGGCTGAAACATGGATATAGACAACACATCAAATTTAAGTCAAGACACGAATGGATTAAGCCAGGTCCAGTCTTTCCATTTAGCTTCTTAGACTTTTTAAAATACTTCCCATTTATGTGCATATGCACGTGTGTGAATTGTGTATCTCTGTTTTGAAGAAATGAACAAGCATGAGGAAATGTTGCTTATTAAATAGAGAACATCGACATGTAGCTTATTGTACAGAACATACATAGAGGAAGGGCACTGTGGAAAGATCACAGGACAGGTTGTTGATGGGAACTGGACTGTCAGTCTAGCTCTGCCATTCTAACCGAAAGACTATAAACAAGTCCATTTCACCTTATTTATAAAGAGGTTTATATAAAGGTTTTTGTATTAGACAATCTCTAAGGTCTTTTTCAGCTTAATCTTCTCTGAGTTTATCCCCAGGTATATTCCACCATACCTATAAATAGATGCTCTTCTTTAAAGATGCAGCTTGTCTCCCCTTTCCTATTCCTGGCAATCCTAACCCATCCAGAACTGGGTTTGGGTTATTTACAAGTGATTTCACATAAGAAAATATTGTCTCCACTCTCCCATTAAATTTCAAAATGTGGAAGGGCACATAATGTCATCTTCTCCAACTTGGGGTGAAGTTGACACCCTAGCTTATAATAAGAATGTGTTGACTGATGGATTAAAACTTCTGAAGCCCACTTTTGCCTATTCTGCCCCCCCCTCTACTTCACCTCCACCTTAGGCTTCTGTAGAACCCTCAACATTTTCGTGGCCTCAGGTTCCATCAGGGTTAGAGGCAAGACAGGTATGCACCTGTTTCTGGATGTCTCAGGGGAAAATCCTTTGTCTGCATTCCGTGTCAGTTGACCAGCTTGTGTAAACCCCATAATTAATTAATGGAAAAGCAGCAATTTTTGAACTTGTGTAGACATCAGCAGCTTCAGTCGCCAGCATATTTCTGATTTAATAATTGCTTTGTCAGTTGTCAAAATAAACCCTTTAAGGGAAAGGTCAATTTGGACTTGGGGCTTTTTTCCTCGATGGCCTGAACCAGAATGCAATCAGCCTTTCCTGCGATCTAGGATACCTTCACTTTGCTGGCAGGAATCGACTGTGAGGGCAGAGCAGGTTCTAAGTTGGAAGATACTCCCCGTTTCCCAGCCACAGCACAACACAGAACTGGGTGTTGTCTTATTGCTTCTTTAGTTTTGTCGCTGTTTCTGTGACTCCTCCCTGCGCCCATCCCTGATTGCTTGGAACCATTGATGTTAGAACTGGAAAAGCTCGGGATTGTATAAGGGAATTAATGGATCGGTGCTTATTCTGTGGTGTTCTGTTAGGATTGGTGAGACTGTCACTTCCTTCAGAACCATGCAGAGGCATGCTGGGGTGAAGGAGGAGAAGCAGAATGGGTTATGGGACAAAGGAAAAAAAACGGCAGTCCTGCTATAAAGCCTTTGAAGTGTTAGACCATCCATCTGCCTGTTTGAGTCTGAGGCTGAATCCCTTTTTAAAATGCATCAAATGTCTGAGTGTGAAGTTAGGTCCTGACAGCATCTGTGATTCTCTGTGGAGACATCCGCACCACGGTTTCCCAGACGTTGTCTGTATTCACACGAGAAGGGTTTGATCCAAAGGCCTCGCCGGGTGGGACCAGGTGGCGCTCAAGTAGACAGGTCATTTCATCGAGGTCCTGTGAAGTCTCAGCAGCCAGGCCCCATAAAACCAGAGTGGGAAGAGCTACAGGCTTTTAATTCCAACCCGAAGCCACGTTGTCAAGTCTCTCATTATCCCTGGCACCAAAAGATAACAGGAAAGGGGGCAGGACCAAGCAGGCTTCCCCATGACTTCATAAATCCTGATTGGGAGGGAATTTTTATGGACAGTATAGGAAGTAGATTTTTATTTGAAAAGCACAGATTTTTATTAGAGAATCGTGGCAATATGATTCCCATTTACATGATCAAATGAATTGCTTAAAATATTAGTGTAGATGACATGCAAATTGAAATTTTAGCTGATCAACATTCTCCACACCGACAGCATTAAGATACACTTACTGTTGTACAACAGAAACTAACACAGTATTGTGAAGCAATTATACCCCAATAAAGATCTATTAAAAAAAAAAAGATACACTTAGTAATATCACTACATGTACCAAAAGACATAATAAACACAGTTATCAGAACCATTAAAAAAATTCACATTCAAAACGGTAAGCACCCTCTGTTCCTAACTGGCTGCTTCACAGTTTGTAGGTAATTATTTTTAAAAGCTCTTGTAGTTTGTGTGGTAGGAAAGGCACCTACACATTTTTCAGTGTTGGGGGTATTTTGGTCAGATTTAAGTAAGAGTAACTTCCATCATTTTTGTCCCAGTGACTCTTATAGAACTGTAGTAACCTGTAACTTTGCATTTTAACCTTATCTCTAGTAGTTACACTGTTTTCACTAATGCCAACAAAGTATGAAAAAATAATCAAGCGCTACGTTTAAGGGTAGAAAAGAGAGTTTGAATTCGTGCCTCGTGAAATTAAATTTGAAGGAGATCTTAAACCTATGTGCAAAACTTTAAGTTGAGTTTAGGCAGAGAGAGCAGTTTTCTGTAAAAGGGCATTCTTCCTTGTATCATAACACAAGATCATAATCTTCCAGGCTGTCAGTAGTACCAGATTTAAAACTTTTTTTAAAGTTAAATTCTCTCTAGCAGTAAAAGCATCCCCTTGGTAATTGGTTAGGCACTTAGGGAGGGGCATTGAGTTTGGGGGATCACTAGAGTACAATTTTCTAAATTGCCCTTGGAGTGCATTAAGTAAATGCCTAAACGTAGACATTGATCTGTGATCTATGATCTGTGATCTTGCAGACCTGTGATCTCCCAGATGGCTAGTGCTTAAAAATGTGTAGAAAGGTTCCACTGTGTGGATTCATAAAAGTAGTACTTGTAAATCATTGCTCTTTAATACTCTGGGAGATCTCTGCAAGCAGTGGAATGATATGTTAGTGTTTATACTCTCATGTAAGAAATAATCATTAGGAACCAACATCAAGGGCGCAAATGTGCTGACCCTCATCCCGCAAGAAAGGACTTTGGGAAAAAAAGTCCCTTTTGTTTATCAAAATGTCCCTTTTGTTTATCAAAATCATTTCTTGTTTGTGTAACATGAGTCCCTAAATGAAATCCTCTCTCACTGTACCTGATAGGCTTAGCTTGGGCAGGGGGCTGGGGGTGGGGAGGCTTTTACAGTACTGAACCTAGATCCTGGACTAGTTTATCATCTGTGAACAGTGGAAGCCAGCTCTGACAGAAAGCTCTGATTAAACTTCTACACACGTGCCTGCCTTGACTCTCTCCTACCCCATTGCTCACCAAGCCCTAAGGGGGTGGGAGTGGAGGGAAGAAGCTGGAAGAACCTATAGAAGTCTAATCCAGCCTACCAGCTGAACACCTGGTTCAGCTGGTGAAGGAATCAACACTTCCCCAAAGAGCCTGGTCCTACTTTTGAAGATCCACTTACAGAGTAAATCACCCAGTCATTCATATATTTACTCAACAAAGTAAATAAAATGTTGAATAAATGGGATACAAAATTAATGGGATACAAAGGTAAATAGAATGTTACCTTTCCTCAAGGTAATAAAAATATAAATAATTGAAATGTACTAAACCACAAGGTGTTAGTTATGAGAAGACAGGGAAGTGGCTAAATGAACATGCCTGTGAGGGGCAACTGAGACTTTATAAAAGCGGATACTTCTGAGCAGAATCTTGAATGATGAGTCTAAGCCCCTCAGGAGGGCCAGGGAAGAAGGGTATTCAGTCAGAGAGAAGAGTATGCCTAAAGCATGGAGTTTAAAGACTCAGGGAGCAACTAGATCCTCAGAGACCCTGTTTCCCAGCCAAGGAAGTTGAGTTTTATGTTGAGGATAGCGGAGAGGCTTCCAAGAGATTTTAATCAGGGGACAACATAATAAGACCTGCGGCAGGCTAGAGCATGGAAGTAAAGGAGTGAGAGACCACATGCAGCAAAGTATAAATAGCCCAAGAGATTTAGATGAGAGTCAGAACCAGGACTCTGGCAAGGGAAATGGAGAAGAAATGGAACACAGAAATATTTAGGAGTTATGACCCAAAGATGTGGGTGACGAAGGAAAGGCAGGTGTCTCAGGATGCTATAATCCTGTCTGAAATTTCCACCCTCTGGTCCACATGGAGAGAAACAAATCCTTCCTCCGCCATAAAGTCCTTCATATATTTTGTTGCAGCTGACATGCCTCTTCTCTTGATTCTCCTCCAAGATCAACATTCACCATTTCCTTCAAACTCTGCTCGTATGTCATGGTTTCAGAACCATCATCACCTCTCTGAGTTTGTTCCTCTAGCGTGTACTCATTCATTCATCATCTGTTCATGCCAGGGACTCTGTCACCGACTGGGGATACAAAGATATGCTGAGTATGTCTCAGATGCTCACGGTCAGTAGGTAAAAGGCAAGAAGTGAATAATTACATGCTCATTGTTGTAAAGGTTTTAATGGAAATGTCTGTAGAGGAGTGGTTTTCAGGATTTTTTCTGCCCAGAGCATAGCTGATATCTGAGATTTAGACCATCAGTTCCCATGGCTCACCCAAATGGCAAAGGCTCATTAGGACCATTGACTCATCTCTCATTACAGACTATCCCAATGGAAGTGAGCACCCAGGACTGGGGCATATCTTCCCTTCTTTTGCGCTAACTCCTTGAGAATTAGCCACTGAAAGGAGGCAGTGGGGATGACATACAAAATGTATAGAGTTCTCAATCGGAATGATGGCTTAAGGGAATTCATTTAGTGATGTGTTGGTGGAACATTGGGGTGTGGGTAGGGATGCTAAGCAAGGCACCAAGAGAGAAGACTAGCTCTTCCACCTGTCCCAGCCCTTGGTCAGCCAGTATAGAAGCTGATGTTAGCCATAAAAGGTGGACTTCCTTTAATAAAATCGTGACCTTCCTAGATCTCTTATGATGATAATTATGAGTTAAGGAAGAGTATGAATGTTATGTTGGCTTGATAGCTGGTTATCAAAGCAGGTTCACCTGTGTTTCACCATTTAATCCTCTCAATAATTCTAAGAGGGAAAAAAATCATTCTCTACCCATCCCACAGCGTACACAGCTGAAAGAAACCTTCCTCTTTGGCTGGTCCCACCGTAGCATCTTAGAGGTTACGTAGCAGCGCCAAGCCTCGCCTTCCAGCTACATGGAGCGTCTACCTCCTCTTTTAGGTTCAGCAGCATTGTGGACAAAACCCTGTGCCTTCTATTTCACCCTGTTCCTCAGGGGCAGGAAAGTAGCCACATTTAGCCACATGGACACTTTTCATCTATCTCTAGAGTATGCACGGTTTTAATGGTTTGGTGAACACAGAAGAAGAGTCCTTTCAAATTAGGAAAATGCAATAGATGTGGTTCCTATTCTGTACATTTGTTTAATGCTCCAAGTTCATTTAAGTCAGCGCACTGGAAAGGGGCGTAGCAGAAGCTAGTACTTATATAAATAATAGATTTGTTGCTTTATTTATAGCATCCAGCTATTAGATTGGCTGAGGGATAGTAGTCTTGAATAGTTGTATCTTTTATGCATCTCTGATGTTAAACATTAAAATACTGTGTCCCCTCAATCGCTCCTTGAGCCCTAATTTATGACAGAGTAAAAAGACTTTTTAAAAAAATTCAAATGTTCTTAAAAACAATCCTTCACTGACCAGAATTCATAACTCACAGTAGACAATTATCTTACAGTTTCAGAGCAGATATACCTTCCTTTGATGGTACAGATTCAAGGTGTCTGGAAAAAACCTGAATATTTTGCTGAAGGGATTTTTAATTTCCCCACAAAGACTTTTTCCACTGACCTACTCTGTTTCCAGAATATTTCTATTTAAAAGAAAAGAAGGAAGGAAGAGGTGGAGAGGAAGAGGGAAGAGGGAGGGAAGAGAAAAGAACAGAAAAGAAACTTTACTTCTTCAAAAGATCAATATAATCCGTAGACCTCAATGAACATAAAAACAGATGACAGAGACATGAATGAATTGTGACCAAAAACTTTGAACTTGATCCCAGTTCCAGACCCGAGGAGTATCCATTCCCTGGTGAGCCCCATATCTGTACTCAATCAGAATAACTAAGAAAGAGCATAAGTAAGTCCTGTGCAAATAATTATGTTGGGTCCATCTATGCCTCACATTCAGATATGCCCGCCTAATTGAATCGAGTGTTTAATCCCAGGATTCATTACCTATTTCCCTCTGTAAGTCTTTTTTCCCACTTATATTTAGCACCCAGCTGTCCCCTCCTCCAAATGGTCAACTGTAGTCCCGTAAAAATCTTGAGATTGGCCTTCGGAACCCCTAGCTTTGTGCAGCAGTTTTCTCAGTAGGGGCAGCTGGATCTTGGTGTATCCCTGCCGCCAGCTTGCAATTGTTAAAGAGAGCAAGCTGCTTGGAGATGGGGAAATGGGCCTCAGCCCTTACCGGGAGATATTCCAGGTAGAGCCGGGTCTACAGCTCAAGTCAGGACCAGGCACTGCTGCCTTTTGTAGTAGTCAGAATAAAGCAATAAAAAGATCGGTTAAAACGCTTGCTGGAAGTTATTGATAGAAAAATTCTTTCTGCACGAAAGATTATAAACAGAGTGTTATCTGAAGATGGATTTGTTTTAATTTGGCATTGATGTATTTGATACCTGGTAGGATCAAAGAAAACAGAATCAAAGGAGAAACACAAGCAGCCCTGCTTCTCTGAATATAGGCCTCTTTTATAGACATAAAATCTCAGGACTGGAGTGCTCAAATTTATTTGTACTGATGTTTGTTTAAAGATCAATATTAAATAAATTGGTCTGGAAACTATAGTCATAAAGCAGCTGTCGAACTAATGTAATCCCACAATGCCATTTTGTCTACTGCATGAAACCTGGTTAACTGTATACTCCTAATAACATGTGGAAATCTGTTGAAGAAGAGGATAGCTGAACTGGATTTTCTGAACTAGGACTAAATTGCAATTGAATGAGAGGGGGATTTTAAAAATATATCTATTTGGTCCCTCTCAGGATGATAATTGATTGGTTTTTTATGGCCAAGTATCCAGGGTTTGTATAATCTACAGCTTTCTTATAAAATATATAAAAATACCTATTTAGGCTATGTTATTACACCTTAATATAAAAGATAAATCTCACGATCCTTGCTTTCACTTGTTTTATTGATTGTTGATATTATTGCTCTGTTTGATCTTGTTGGCATTTGTTGTTTGTTTGTGATCACTGTCTTTGTAGTTGTTTTGTCAACTGTGCACTGGTATGCGTTGGTGCCTTTGTAAATCTCAAACTTTAGAATATTTGCCCTGCTCTGTATTCTTTAAAGATTCAGGGACTTCCCTGGTGGCACAGTGGTTAAGAATCTGCCTGCCAACGCAGGGGTCATGGGTTCGAGCCCTGGTCCAGGAAGATCCCACGTGCCACGGAGCAACAAAGCCTGTGAGCCACAACTACTGATGCCTGTGTGCCTAGAGTCTGTGCTCCGCAACAAGAGAAGCCCACGCACCACAACGAAGAGTAGCCCCCGCTCGCCGCAACTAGAGAAAGCCCGCGTGCAGCAACGAAGACCCAACGCAGCCAAAAATAAATAAATGAATTTATAAAGATTCAGAAGAAGAGAACCAGGGCAGAAAGAATTATAAAGATGCCTGTGTAATCTCACCCCCACTATTCTTTGTCACACAGTTTTTAAGCATCCAGTTTTGTTTTTTTTTTTTTGCTTTTTACTTACAAACACGTGAGATGTATCTCCTGCTCTCAAGGAGTATAGAATCTGGTTGTAGTTGGCTGACCAGGCATACATATATATAAAGAGATGATCACATCTACATGTGTATATCACCTGTGTCACATGTATCACAATGTAACGTAACATGGATAAACAGTCAAATGAGAAGGACAAATTCTAGAAACAAGAACAGTACAGCTGAGTCAGCAAAGACGAAAGAAGACTTACACTGGGCCATGATCTACCCAACTTTATTTGAGTAGGGAAAGTAAAACTGAAGAATGACAGGGTGTGACTTTCATAAGACCTTAAAGAGGTATTAGTGATGGTTAAGGTGGCCAAGTAGCAAGGGTTATGAAAGTACAAGTTAGTTTTTTTAATAAAAGTGTTTTTTATAAAACCAGATAATGAAGTGATTAATAGTCTTTTTTTCAGAGAAACCAAAATTATGGCATAGAATATGCCCATATTTCCGTATATTTCTTTGTATACCCTTCCCAGTTTTCTATAGGCCTCCCTGCCTGTTTTCTTTATGTCTAAATGCTTTTTATAGCTCCTGTCCCCAAAGGACACCTGGAAGGGCATTTTCATAAGTGACTTAGAGGACAGGTGTGAGAATTAAGCAACTTTTTTTATTTCCTGGAATTTCTTATTGCTCACGGCTTGCTTGGGAGGATTGGAGAACACGGTGATTAGGAAAATGGACACTAGAGTCAGATTAATGAGTATAAATCCAAGCATCTCCACTTTCTTGCTGTGTGACTGGGGCGAATTATTTTTTTTTATTTTTTTATTTTTTTTAAACATCTTTATTGGGGTATAATTGCTTTACAATGGTGTGTTAGTTTCTGCTTTATAACAAAGTGAATCAGTTATACATATACATATGTTCCCATATGTCTTCCCTCTTGCGTCTCCCTCCCTCCCACTCTCCCTATCCCATGGGGCGAATTATTGAACTTTTCAAAAACTCGGTCTCCTAATCCATAAAATGGGAATAATAGTAGTAGCTAACTAATATGGTTGTTTTGAGGGGGAAAATATCTAACACCATGACGGGTACACAGTTAAAACTTTATAAATGGTAGCGATTGTAATCATGTTCCTTTCTGAAGGTTTCCTATGTTGTCATATCTTAAAATATCTGAAACTCTTTCATTTCCACTTTCTATTTCTGCCCATGGCAGCAAATTACCAGGAACTGTAGAGTTTCCAGAAGAAGATGAAACATTAGAAAGGAATAAAATAGACTATGTTATTAATTTGTAAAAGTTCAATTAAACCGCTGGGGAAGCTAGAATTCAGAATGCTATCCATGTTTCAGAATGCTCTGAGCGTCCGATTTAAATAGTTGTAAATGAACGAAAGTATTTAGCTTTTACCTCTTAAACCAGGGACTTCTTAAATCTTCTGTGCTTTCTCAAAAAGAGGTTGTTGAGCATTACAATATTGGAAGTCAGGATTGGTCCATTTGGACCACTTATGCTCCATGACCAGTTCAAGCTTAAATCAAGTGGAATTTGTCTCTTGGGTGCTCCTACCATTCAAATATGGGTGAAGTGACATCTATTACCAGGTGGAAGAGGTTAGATTTTTGGTTTGGTTTTGTTGTTGTTGTTTTGCCGTAGGCTTTGCCCTCCATCCAGGGTTAACAAAAAATATAGATTGATAGCACCGAAGAGGCCTAGGAAATTAAGTAATCTTCTCTGTTCCAAAAAGTCTTAACCTTCAGGAATTCAGGACTCTCATTCCTGCAATAGGATTGATGTAAGTATTTGGGGAAATTCATGGATGCCAATAAGAGAAGGAAGAAGTGGCAAAGTGAGACTGATTTCTCTTGAAGGAGAGCTGGCTTTGTATGATTAAGAGAAAGTGTAATGGACAATGGGCAAGGAAGCCCTGCATGATATTGAAACTTCAGTCTGGTTACAGAACTCAAGGTTAGCTTCAAGCGCAGTGTAGAAAACTATGTCCACGACCAGGGCTACGGAGATGGGTTTTTTCAGCATGAAAGGATGCAATCTTGGAGGAGTTCCACAGACCATCGTCTGCAGCCAGCAGCGCTTCTGCATGCTGGTGCACTTACTTACATATGTAGGTCACACAAAGGGGAGAGTGGGGCTCTTTGTTCCCTGTCTGTGGGATAACTGAGTTTTGTATGATATAAATGGAGACTCAGCGCCACAGTGGATATTTTGTTGGACGGCATGTAGGGACAGTGGACCTTGAGCCTTTATCTTAAGAAGATATCTAAAATGACTCTTTCCCCCTGTGTTTGCTTGTTAATCAAAGGCTAACTTTAAAATCTGAAGGTGTTTTCATTTGAATAGTTTCAATAAATACCCGCCTTCCTCAACTCCAAGTGTTTCAGCTTTGCCTTCTTTAATTTTTTTTTTTTTCCTTGAAAGCCTTAATCATGGGTAGTTAAGTTGGCAAAGAGGTGTATTTCTTACCTGGGTTTCTTCTATCACCCCAGAATGTTTCAAATATCCAAAAGTGATTTTAGTTAGCATCTTGATTTAACATATTTAAACATTCATCTACATGTATCCAGTTTATATATTTCTACTTTTCTTAATAAAGACGTAAAACTTAAGGTAAAATTGTGGCTGATTGTACTGAATTATTACTCTAAGATAGATTCATCAAATCTCCCAGCTGTATAAGACAGGGCTTACTAATGAAGTTCCCTATCAAAAAGAAAAGCCTAATTTTGATTTGGCTTAGGTAATGAACTTCTTTTTCCTGGTGTGATTATCTGCATGGGGTGGCTAAAAGAGTAGCAAGAGAGTGTGCTCACAGAAGCATTATGCAAAATGTCTTTTGTCTCTTTTTGCTGGGATATATTAAATTTTCAGTGTAGTCTATGTAATATAAAATTATGATAATGACTTTTGGCCCACTGTGAAGGCAGCTTGCTGGTCCTGAGCACGTGTGTCTGGCTTGAGCACTAGGATACACTGTGGGAGTTGCCTTTTCTATTAACAAACCTCTAGATACCTAATGATGAATTTTCTTTCACCAAATGTTCTCCTTTTGTCTAAAATACAGGCATTTTCTAAATTGCTTTTGAGAAAAACAAGAGAGGCAGAGAGGTCTCTGGTACTAACAAGGGATATTGAAACAAAGCAGGGGCTTGAGTTAGCATCATTCTTGAAATTATAAACCAACCAAAACGTTGTTTCATGTACTACTGAAAGGATTTACCATCTTATTGGTATAACTGATTGCATCACTTAGTAAAAGGATAAATTGAACAATTGCCTCAGAAAATATTTCTGTTCCTTCCAGTCATGTGACATTTGATGGTTGAATTGATTATAGATACTTGTGGCAACTTTCAATATCTATTGGTCCTTCGCATTGGGGGAAAAATGTTTCTTCTTCTTCCTCTGTCTTTTAAAAAATTTTAAATAATGGAAATGTATAAAATAATGGAAACTTTAGTTTTCTTGTTTATCATATTTGATGCAGGTATCTTAAAAAAACTTTATGAAGACATTTTCAAAGACTCTGTGTTTCATGTCACTTTTAATTTTAAAATGATGGCACTTATGCATAAGAATGAAGGTTACTCTTTAAATAATCACAACTGAAGGCTCTCAGCTTACTCTAAATAACACCATGCTTGCTCAGAACACCGTTAGAGGTCTGATTTTAATTTTTCTCAGAGCTGGTTTATAAGATACACAAGAAAATCCATTGAATCACCTTATAGTCACACTTCATCTTTTCTTCATTTTTCATCTCTTTATACTTGAAGGCCTATATCTTCCTGAAGAAACAGGACTCTTGCTTCCTGCTAGTTGTGACTGACCTCATCTTTTATTATCACCTTGACACGATAATACATTTCTGTTTAGGATTTCACAGTTGTTAGGGAAATTTCTGTGATGTCACAAAGCATGGATGGGATATTTGCTAGAAAACTAGCTTTAAGGAAAATTCACTCTTTAATGCTATGTTGAGAATGCTGAAGAAGAGGATTAGAGTGTAGAAAATATGATACAGAGTACATGTTGACACCAAATGTGTCATTTCAAAGTTGTGTGAGACATTAGATGCTTATTAAGTTTTCTAGTTGTGTTAGCCAACGTCAGGGGAAGGTCAATACCAAGAATATTTGCGTATCTATTGATAACAATGTGAACATCTTTAGCAGGTGTGATTTTGTTTGTAGGCAGATTAATAACTTTGGAACTGATTACCATAATCTATTAGAATAGTTAATTAGAATTGCTTTTACAAACCAAACTAAAGGGCACATGTGAATTAGAAATCTCTTAGGTAACTGTCTCCTGAATTTTATTTCTGGAATTAATACAAAGTCTTGCAAAGAATTTATGTTAATGAATGCTTCTGCTACCTTTCTTAGCCGCTAAACAATAACATGTAAAAGAAAAGCTACTGTAAAGTACCTGTGAAAATCTAGAAAACAACCCGAGTATCCATGCATCGGTTAAAATAAATGGCAGTTTTGTGATCACTTGCCTCTATTTTTTCTCCCTTCTGGGGCTTGCCCTCTCAAGGTTCCATTGCCTGGCCAATCTAAGGCATGAAAGCCACATCTGTTCCATGAAAGTCCTGCTCTCCTTGTCTGCAGAAGAGCAGTCCGGGAACTTTTGAGGTAGGCAGTAAGGAAAGTAGAGCTAAGAATTAGGTCATGTGTTAGTGAGCTATGATTCCACTGAAGGCTGCCAATAGTGAGGCCAGTTCCAATGACCTTATTTCAGTCAGTTTTACTTGGGGATAAGAGTATTTTCTGAATCTGGACAACGCTTATGGCAAGCGCTTGATCTTTTTTTTTTTTCCCCTTAAATTTCAAAAATCAGTAGTGGTGTGTCTGAATAACCCAGGTGCTGTGCCTGGTGAGTGCCTGTGCTTGGTAATAGCCAAAGATCGATAAGGGGGAGGACTTGAAGCATCTAGGAGATGAGGTTGGTCAGGTCCAAGTGGTGACAGTCTGGTGTATTTGATGAGGTGCCATGCCTGCAACAGCTCCACTTCTGGAGCCAAAAGTAAGGATCCTTTTGGTCCAAGCTCATATGTTCCCTTTTCCAATGGACGATGGAAGCAGCCGTTTAGGAAGAATGTTTAGTGTTTTAAACTACACAAGATGATGTTTGCCTAGTAGAAAGACAGTTCTTGGCAGCCAGGTTCTATGTTTTTGCCCTTAATTCTGTGTCTGTGTTTTATCAGCTAAACCAGACAGGCGCAAATGAGCAAAAACTTCCTCGCACATGGAATGTTGGAAAGTTACACTGGTCACCGACAGTCAGTGGTGATATAGAGAGAGGGGGTCATGGCGCTATAATTGGAAAACTGGGGCTTATTTTATTTACATTCATTAGAGTCTGTTGCTTACAAATCTGAGCATGGAGTAATCGTTTACGGGTAACCAGGGAGCCAGGAAAGGCTTTAAATGAAAGGCACCCTAACCTATGGACAATAAACATTCTCCTGGAAGCTGACCGGAAAATCCCAAGTCAGAGACCAGCAAACTCAGAGCCTCTGCAGACTACAAAGAGTGTAAATCCTGACGCAGAGGTACAAGCAGGGTTCAGTCTCTGCCAAAGGGCAGTAAGTCATTTGCTTCATAGTTTTGCCAAATTGAAGGCTTGTCTTTAGTCGGGAGTCGATAAGGGGACCCTAGCACAGAATTTCAGTTTGCTGTGCCCTAAGGAAAAATGGCCCCCAGAGGACTTCCTCACTTCCAGGGAATATTTCACTTCCTAAGGTCTTGCAAAGCACATGGATGGAGTTACGGTAAAAGGCATTGCATTTTCTAGCACAATTTGGCAGGACTACAATATCTTTTGTGTTCTTCAAACATAAACGCCGAGCTCTTTTTCTTAAATCTTCCTATGACACAAACATGTAATTTTTCATTTACTAGCCAGGGGGTGCTGAGAATGAAATTCTTCGGCTTCAGTCAAAACATTTGTCCAAGAAGCTTAGGCTACCATTTCAATATAGCGTTCTGGTCACCAAGAGCTCAGACCCATTTAACTGTTGGAAACCATGGCGTTGTCAAGCTTTCAATTTTCTTTTCTTTTGATCTGCTTCTGGAGAGGAATCAGGTCCAGGCAAGGTTCAGTTTATTGGGTTCTTCTGAAGATTTCGTGGAGAAGCAATAGTGCCTTTGCATTTGATTGAGTTCATCTCACTGGGTAAACAGTGGAATTTCTGCTTTTTCTCACTCGGCCTAACTCTGAAATAATCATTGAGTCTATTTTAAAGCAGAAAGTTTGAGGCAGGCCTTCATGGTTACTTCAGCCACATCCATGTGTGCGCATCTCTGTGTTGATCAATGATTATTTTCCTCTGGGAATCTTGATGGCGTGCCATACTTTGTTTCCTATACTAAACTATCCTTAGGAACATAGCAGGGCCCATAAAAATGCCCTCCCCTCCCCTTCTGCCTTGTAGGGAGCTATATCTTAAAGGAATCATTTGTCATTCTTATCAAAATGGCACTGGCCTTCTCCCCTCAGACTCCCCATGTGTTGAAAAATGTAGCTGTTATTATCCCCTCCCCCTCCCCCCCCCCAGTTTTATGCATCTTCCAGATGATTTAACTGAACTGATGCTATGGAGGATATGCTGACTGGCACTTTTCCCATGCTTAATGTGTTAACAAAAGCCAATGGTGTCAGTTTTAACAGTTTTAGCTAAATTCCCACGACACTCTTAAGAAACGCTGAAACCTCTGCCATGTCTTACCCTGACAGATTCCCTGCCGTCATTGCACACTTAAAATAAATGTCATCCCCAATCAAAAAGTTCACATTTTCTCTGACAATATAATCTGTTACTTTGTTCCTGCTTTCTCGCTTTCTTTGGCACCGCAGTCTTAGCCGAGAGATGTTCCTTTCCTTCCTGTTGGCTGCTGTCCTTTTTGTTCTTCCAAGTATCAGGGTGGGATCAGAAAGGGAAGCTGAGAAGAGACGGCCTTTTTCTTTCATTCAGGAACAGAGAGAAATTTAGAATTTTTTGGATGAATCAAATAAGATGTAAATTATGAGCCGATACCACGGTCTCATGTCACCCAAAGACCTAGTTGATGCTAACGCAGAGCACTTATCGAGAGACAGGGAACAGGATCTCAAAGAAGGAACCTGGACTCAGGTGGACCTGGGTTGGAGTATTGGTTCTCTGTGCAATAGGCAGGTTACTTAACACTTCTGGTCTCAATTGTCTCATCTGAGAAAGGGGTGTGTGAAGACTCGATGGGGTAACACCTGGAAGGAAGGCACTCAGAAGACGGCAGTTGCTCTCCCATCTTTGTCATCATGCCTTTCACAGAGGTCCTGGACTCGGGACACAGTGTATTCATGTGGCAGCTTTCCTGCATTGACTTTTTGGACATGGCCTTTTGCTGGATTCCTTTGCTCTTTATGGACTTTATGGTCTTTTTGTATTTCTGGCTTGGTGGAGGCACATGGGATGCTTAGTCAACAACCCAAATGGTCTCATAGGTTCATCCAGATGGAGAAGAGAGGGTGCCTCCTGTGTGTTCAGAAACATAGCTAAACAGCCCAAACCCAACCACCTTGTACCCTGTACCTCCTTGCTTGTTTGAAAGGGGCTTTCTGGTGCCTTTTGGCCTGTTGGATGGCCAGGCAGCCTGGGTCAGTGGAGACGGTAAGGCGGGGGGCCAGGAGGCCAGGCTCTCGCCACCAACTTGCTTATGGACGTGAGGATAAGTCAGTCCCCTTCAACCTCAGTTTCTTGGTTTCATGTCACGTTAAACCAGGGCCTTGAATGAAATGATCTTTAAGGCCCTTCCAGAACAAATTATTATCATTTCAAAAGTATGAAAGATCATTGACATACAATTATAATTTTCTGATCCAACATTTTCTGTTCACTAGCTGAAAGACAGTCCACAGACTTCTAAGCTAATGCTCCTGTCGGTACAATCAGCTCCTTTTTTCCTGCTTTTCCTGCACTCTCTCCTCCCCACTCCCACCCTCTCCTCTTTCTCAGAGAGTAAGAGACAGCAGCTGGTTCATTTCCCTGGTTTCACACTGCTGGTTCATGATCCGTTTCTTGTGTGCCACCTCTCTCATCTACTGAAAGATAGGTACAAATTGTACCTATAAAAATTAGAATATGACTCAGGCTTATCTTTATTCTTTTTTTGTATTTTGAACCTCTAAATAACTTTCTAGTGTTTATTTTCCTAAACAAATCCTTGGAAACATCTCTGGTCTCTAGCACCCTCCTTTTTTCAATGCTGAGGATGCCTTTAGTAGTTCAGCTGTTTTCAGAGCGGAGGAGATGAATCCCTGAGAGGTATCGTCCTGGGAAGCTGGACGGGCGTGTCCAGCCACGTGGGAAGGACTCGGTGGCCGGGACCTCAGCCTCCCAGGAAGCCCTCAGCACCGTTTTGTGCCTGATTCTACCAGTGGAGGCGCTACCCCGGTGGGTAAGGATGTCTGTAGGGAAGGCCTTAAAGAGGGGCCGGGGAAACTGATCACTTGTAAGATGGAGTCACCGAACAAGGGCCATAGAAAGGAAAATCCTGAACACCCGCAGTAATGGGGGACTTCTTTATGCTTTTAGGAAATAGTGCTGCATAAAATACACCGGTCAGTTGTCCTCAGGTCAAGGCATTGACTTTGCCACGTGGCAAGCTTCTTATCCTCTCCCGGAGTCAGTTCTTCTGCTGGGGTTAATGGGGGTGTGGGGGGAGAGTGGGAGTGCCCACGCACGTGTGCACTGTCTGTCCATCAATCCGTCTGCGGGTCTGTAAGAGTGCCGGGTAACTGGACGGGAAGGATGAGGAGGACCGACTCGATTTCCTGCTGGTATTCTCCTCTGAGCCGGTTGGAAGAGTCAGTTCCAGTGAAATCAGTGGGACCACTCTTCATACCTGTGATTGTCTGCTTAGTGTAAGGTCTAAATGTGGTAATACAAATGAATTGGCCATTACCAGCGAGACAAATCTTGATAATGCAGTTAGGAACTGTCAGAGGAGTCCTCCAAAGAAACAAGAGCAAAGCTTGCAGGGGTAGCCTGTTTCCAAATGTTACAGTTCTAACGGAAGAGGAAACCTTTGCCCGAGGTGATACTGTGGAGCAGGGTTTGAAGGAGCGTTCTCCGTCACTTATAGTTGCTAGACTGTATTTTCTTTTTTCTATTTTTGGTTTATGTTTTAAAAGGAAAGCTGTTTGCACTCACGCCCCACACCGTAGTTGTTCTTTAACACTGCTCTGGCAAGCAGAGGAGTTTTCAGTGAGGGTGTTTGTGAGAACGGTTATAAATTTGGCTGTTTTAGGAAGACTTGATCTTTCAATTAAATTTTAAAAGTACAGAAGTAGAACACTTGTTTTTATCAACGTAATCAGGTTTGGACTGGACTGTGATGTGGGGAGACTTAACCTGGGGGTTAGAGGGGGACCCAGGGGTATCCTTCTGGGAGGTCAGAGGTCACAGCAGCAGTAGCCCTCCCCGCCTAATTTTCCCCGAGGTCATTTGCATTCCCACGGACAAACAGCCCCATTCAGCACCCTCACTGACATGCACATGTGGTGTCCTGTTTGGTTTCTCAGCTGGAATTGGTATTGGGACTTTCTTCTTGAAATTCAACATGGTGAGGTGATCTGTTGGTGCAGAGGGTGTTTCAGCATGATCTAATAGATATCAAATCATTTTGTTTTTATGTTAGATGTGAAATCAAAGGATCTGGGGTCTAGTGCCTATGCCTCTGTAATCAGTGTGTGACAGAAGAGAGAGCATAGCCTAGTGGTTAAGGCCACAGATTCCAGAGTCCAAACTGTCTGGTCCCACATCCTACCAGTGCCCCTCTCGGGTATGCCCTTGAGTGAATCACTCGGCCTCTCTAAGCCTGAGCCTCTCCTTAGATGAAAATAATAATAGTGGTAATTATAATAATACCTCGTATTGTGAGAATTAAATAAAATAATATATGTAACAGGCTCAGAGCAGTGCCTAGCAGAGGAATTACTCAACTGATGTTAGATTTATTGTGGGTATTGTTGTATCATTGTTAGTACTTAGGCTTTCTCTCTGTTTTCTTACCTGAGAAATGAAAGGGTTGAACTAGGTGATCTGAAGGTTCCTCCCTCCCCGAAGTTTATTAATTTATTGATGTAACATATTGACCATATAGAAGTATTTTAAGGAAAGTGACATAAACATAATTTCAACCAATCACTCTGTCCTTTCTACATTTATAGGACAGAAATGAAAATTTTCTAAGGAAACTGTCTGTATATCCAGAAAAAGAAAATACAGGAAACCCTACAACTTTTTTTTATATCATTAGGAAATTCATGGTTCATTTATTTTAAAAAAATACTTGATTCACGTGAAAGGAAAAATAAAAAGAAAAATTTCTGTCTGTCTACTTTAATTTTCTCTGATTTTTGGTCGAGTAGCAATAACACATTTTATCTTGTATAATCTTTCAAAACCCTTCACATTTTTAACAAGATCCTACAGCTATTTATATGTTACGCTGAAATATAATATTGACTAAGCTGACATATATATTAAAAAGCAACCAAGGAATAAAGGGTATTGTTTTGGTATAGAAATCAAAACTAATACAGCAACTGGTCTTTCAGTGATTAAAGCTGCCTTTCCCTTTAATAACTCTCCGAAGAAACAGGCAATGTAATTTCCCTACACCTTTCCTGGGGCTCTCCAATCAGCTAGGTCCTCTGGGGGTTCCCTACTGTATATTCCTTCATCAACATGGAGTCCCCCAAGGGACCCACACACACTCTGTTAAAATTAGCTGTGTTCCACATTAGTGACAGGAGCTGAGTATTCCTCAGAGGGGTACACAGTTGTGTGGTGCCGCTTCCTGTTTGAGCAAAATCATATCTTTAATTGCAGAGAATTTTTTTTATTACCTGTTAATTGATAAATCATGCTTGCTCCTGCCGCTATAGCTTGTGCAGCAAACCTGATCGGGAGGCAGTCTCCAGCCCAACCCCCACTGTCCTTCCACCCCAAACAAAAAGGATAAGGAGCATCACGGACAGGGAAAGAAAACAAGCAGATTGGATCCCTGGGCAGCTGCCTCAAGGAGTAGCATCAAAACAAAAACCAAAGCCAAAAAATATATGTGTGAGTGTGTGTGTGTATACATATATATACACACACACACATATGTACACATCCACACATATATGTACATATATGTGTGTGTGTATATAATAAGATAAATAAGGAGTTAATTTTAAATGTTTCCCTTTCCTTTCCCCCTCCTTTTGTCATTCCTGTCCTTTTATTCATGTTTCTAATCTGGGTAGTAAGAGGCCACTGTCTTGGGGAGAAGAGTAAAAATCCTGAGTATAGGGAAATAATTTAGCTGATAATTCCCCACTGTATAATTTTCTACGCTTCCTGCTAGCTGACCTTGTGGGCTCCTGTCAGGTTGCTAAGGGAAATCCAGCAGGACTCCTGCTCTGTTCCTTTACTTTTAAGAAGTATTACAGGACAGAGTGGTGTGTTTGTGGCAGTTTAGTTATGGGGCTCCACGTTCGGTGTTTGATCAAATAGTGCCGAGCAGCCCCTCCCCACCACTTGCCTGGGTACCCAGCCT